>NW_015167526.1:3091904-3147837 GCF_001447785.1 Gekko japonicus | reverse complement strand
CAGGGTGTCTGTTGTGGGGAGGGGAAGGGAAAGGAGTTTGTAAGCCCCTCTGAGACTCCTTCGGGTAGAGAAGGGCGGGGTATAAATCCAATTGCTTCTCTTCTCCTTCTTGATAGGGCCAACAGTGGCGGTACCCAAATCCAGATTTGGTGTGTCAGCCTTTAATGCCCTTCATGACTCAAGAGCCCCCTACCCAAAGGTCTGCCACTCTGTCCGGGAGCCCACTTGCCAAGTAAAGAGTTGGCCAATGTGGCGTCTGTCCATCCCCTGTCGTTCTGAAAAGACGGGGCTCTTTCGGTGACAGCGCCAGCCCTCCGGAATTCTCTTCCAGATGAGGGGATGAAGTCAGATCTTCCTTTGACCTGTCACGAGGGGTTCTGGATGGAATCAAGTCCGGACTCTCCCTAGAAGCTAAAATGGTTCCACTGAGGCCATTGTACTTTGGTCAGAGTCTGAGAAGACACGACTCGCTGGAAAAGACCATCATGCTAGGGAAAGTCGAGGGCGGCATGGGAAGAGAAGGACCCAGCATGAGATGGAGGGACTCCATCGGGGAAGCCACAGAGGACCTCGGTTTGCAAGATCTGAGCGAGGCTGTTAAGAACTGGACGTTTCGGAGGTCATTAATTCATAGGGTTGCCAGACGTCGGAAGACACTTCAGGGCATTTCAACACACACACACACACACACGGGGTGTGAGTGATCGCTTTTCCAGGGGCTTTTGGATGCCCCCGACCAGTGTTCCCCCTGAGCTGAGTTAGTGTGAGCCAGCTCACAGTCTTTTAGCCTCCGGCGCACACATTTTTTGCCTTCGCTCAGGAAGGGATGGGACTCCCGAGCAAACCGGCTTATGCCGTAGCCAAATCGCTCGCTCACAACATTAATGCCGGTAGCTCACAAAGTAGAATTTTTGCTCACGGGACTCCACAGCTTAGAGGGAGCATTGCCCCTGGCTGGTCCCATGGGCCAGTGTGGTCGCTGCTCTTGCATTTTGTTGAGATCGTGCGGGAGGTCCTATTGTCGGTTTGCTTGTGAGCTTGTGGACCGCACTGGACTTTGGGATGGCAGGAGAGAAATGGCTAAATACATAATGAAACCCAAAGGCCTCTAGTGGGATGCGGTTGGAACTCGAAGTGTTTGGATGACGTTTAAAATACATCTTGGATTGACAGCTAGTGGAATATTCCCCCCCACACACACACACACCCCATTAACTGTAAACTGGTGGCCTGGAACCCAAAAGCGTTGCTGATCTTCTGTGCAGCGGAGGGCGGAGGTGTGGGCCGGACGACGTCACCAAGCCCACGAGTTCTCCTGCCGCGTGGGCCACTCAGGGAACCCGTATGAACCATTACTGCCATTTGTTCACCCTTGATGTTGACAGAGAAGCAAGCCTGGTTTTGTCTTCCTAGTTGGCATGGAAGTGTGTTAGAATTCAGGTATGCAACTGTATGTTGTTGTTGTTGTTCAGTCGCACTGTCGGGTCCGACTCTCCACGACCCCATGGACCCGATCACGCCAGGCCTTCCTGTCTTCCGCCGTCCTCTGAAGTTTGCTCAACTTCATGTTCATTGCATCGATGACACTGTCTAACCATCTCGTCCTTTGCCGTCCCCGTCTTCTTTGACCTTCAGTCTTTCCCAGCATCGGGGTCTTCTCCAGTGAGTGCTCCCTTCTCATTTGCAACTGTATAGGTGACATTATCTGTACCAAGCAGATGAGAGAGGGGCTGTGGCTTAGTGGTAGATAGGGATGGGCACGAACCAACTCACGAACTAGAGCTTATGATGAGTTTTGGCTGGTTTGTGAACTCAAGATAGTGGCAGGTCAACAGCAGTGTTCCCTCTAAGCTGAGTTAGTGTGAGCTAGCTCACTGTTTTTTTAGCCTCCGGCTCACACATTTTTGTCTTAGCTCAGGAAGGATGGCTCCAGAGCAAACTAATTTATGCAGTAGCCAAATCACTCACTCACAACTTTAATGCCAGTAGCTCACAAAGTAGAATTTTTGCTCATAAGACTCCATAGCTTAGAGGGAGCATTGGTCAACAGGCACGAACATTCCAAGAACTTTCAAGCAGTTCATGGCAGTTTGTGTCAGTTTGTGAATGGATACATTTCTAGACAGACTGTCTCCACTCAGTCTAAATGTTTACCAAACTTCAAAGCGACGGGGGGCGGGAGGGTGTGTAGAGGAGCATCTGGAGGAAATCCTCTGCAACTCTGATGTCTCTAGCTTGCACAGGATCTGTTCTATGCACTCCTGAACCTGCACCTGTCAAAATGACCGCCTGTCATTTCCCCAGAAAGCGCTTTCCTGGGGAGTAACTTCTTTTTTGGGGGGGCATAACTTGGACCCCATAAATCTAATCTTCACCAAACTTAGAGGGCAGGTAAAGGAGAGTCAGCCAGAAATCCCCTGCACGTTTGGTGTCTCTAGCACACCGGGGGGGGGGGTCTGTTACACCGTGTCATGAACCTCATCAACTGAACTGGTTCATTTGGCAGCTAAAATTTCGTGACAGTTCATGGTTTGAGAACTGAGCATGCCACGGACCACAAACTGAACCGCATTTCCACGGTTCATGTCCATTCCTAGTGGTAGAGCATTTGCTCCGCACACAGAGGTTCCCAAGTTCGAGCCCTGGCATCTCCAGTTAAGAAGATCAGGTAGCAGGTGGAGTGATAGACCTTGACCTGAGACCCTGGAGAGCTGCTGCCAGTCTGGGTGGACAATACTGACTTTGATGGACCGATGGTCCAATTCAGTATAAGGCAGCTTCACAGAACAAGAGGGAGCTGTGAATCAGTGGTAGAGTAAGTCCTAGGTTCAATCCCCGGCATCTCCCACTAAAAGGACCAGGCAGGAGGTGATATGAAAGACCTCAGCCTGAGACCCTGGAGAGCTGCTGCCAGTTAGAGTAGGCAATACTGACCTCAATGGACCAAGGATCTGATTCAGGACAAGGCAGCTTCATTTGATATATGATAAGTAAGTCTTTATATATGATCATTTGGGGGATGGGTGGGAAGAGACAGGCAGGGCTGGCTGTAGAGCCAGCTTGATGTCGTGGCTCAGTGTGCAGATTCTAATCGGGGAGAACCGGGTTTGATTCCGCACTCCTCCACTTGCAGCTGCTGGATGACCTTGGGCAAGCCATAGTTCTGACAAGAGCTGTCCCCGAAAGGGCAGTTCTCTCAGAGCTCTCTCAGCCCCACCTACCTGACAGGGTGTCTGTTGTGGGGAGGGGAAGGGAAAGGAGTTTGTAAGCAACTCTGAGACTGCGAGTGAAGGGTGGGGTATAAATCCAATCTCCGCTTCTTCTTCTCTTCTTCTCTTCTTCCTCTGTAGTAATTTGGTTCATGTTGGGCAAAAGACACTCCCCCCCCCTGTTCACATGCGCATGGGGGTTCCTTGACTGGCAAGGAATGGCTGGCATTGGAGAAGCCAGTCAAAGGCATGGCCTGGAATGTTCCACAGCACCCTTTCATGGAGGGTGGGGGGTGGCAAAGCCTTTTCAAGGAAACCCCCCCCCCCTCCACAGAAGAGACTCCACTCTTACCTGATGTGCTAATTCCTAGAGCCGGCCGTGGGGGAAAGGAATCAAGTGCGCCCTTTGTGGAAAACGAACGAGAGAAGGAGGCACTTTTCTTTCTTTTCTTTTTTTTGTGTGTAACCTGATTAAATAAATAAAACCCGGCTTTAATTTTCTGTCACGGAGAAGACAAAAGGCTGCCTGTGACGGGTGCAGAACGGCGACAGCTTGAAATGGCCAAAGTTTTTTTAGTCTCCTTGCTCACGGAGAAAAGAGCAAAGCCAGAACCCCGCTAATTACAAAAAGTTGCTTTATGAAAGATAATTCAAAGCAATAATTTAGCAAACATAATCAAGTCGCACAGATGGGGATTTCTGATGAATAGTTTGCAACATGCAATTAGCAGCTCTTGCAGTTACATATCATTAACCCTCAGAGCACAAAAATTATTTTCTCATTATTAGATGAAAAGGTAAAATTAAGCTGACTAGACAGTTAAGGAACAAACTACAATTAATTACCTTCATTTATTACAGTCATTATTTGAAACTTTATTTTTTTTTCCCCTCCCCCTGCTTTTTTCTTCTTCCTCCTTTTTTCTCTCTGCTGGGCGGATGAAAAAAAAAAATCTGAATTAAAAAGTTTAGGTATGTTTATAGGGAAGGTGAAACTTTCGGGGCGTGCCTTTGACGTCTGTCTTGGGGGTGGATGGCGTTTGCCATAACGGCCAGGGCGCCTTAGCTGTACTCCAAGTGGGTCACGGGGACCGAGCATTGGGGCTATTTGGTGTCAGTGAACCACAGGTCCAAACACATGGGCTGAAAGAGTGAAGCCTGCTGTGATATTGAATGGAAAGTCATAGCCAGTTCCTGTGGGGGATGTCGTAGTCCTGCCGTACACCATGTTGGACAGGCTGTATCCTGAGTACTGCATGTCGTTCTGGAGGCTTCACTTCTAAAAGGATGTGGACAGAATGGAGCGGGTGCAGAGGAGAGTGACAAGGATGATTGGGAGCCTGGAGACCAAGAAGAAGAAAAAGGAAGAAGAGATTGGATTGATACCCTGCCTTTCACTCGGAGTCTCAGAGCGGCTGACGAACTCCTTTCCCTCCCCCTCCCCACAACAGACACCCTGTGAGGTAGGCGGGGCTGAGAGAGCTCTGACAGGAACTGCTCTTTTTCAAGAACAGCTCTTGTCAGAACTGTGGCTTGCCCAAGGTCATCCAGCAGCTGCGAGTGGAGGAGTGGGGAATTAAACTCGGTTCTCCCAGATAAGAGTCTGTGCACTTAACCACTACACCAAACTGGCTCTCCAAGCCCTGTGAGGGTCAGCTGAGGGACTGGGGAATGTTCAGTCTGGATAAGAGGAGGTTGAGGGGGGACATGATTGCTCCCTTGAAGTATTTGAAGGGCTGTCACTTCGAGGAGGGCAGGGAGCTGTTCCTGTGGGCCTTCCAGATGGCATCTAGTTGGCCACCATGGTGGAAAACAGGATGCTGGACTAGATGACTCCAGAAGGAGGCAGCTGATTCCATTGCCGAACTACTCTTACTGTAAAAAAAACTTTTCCTAATAACCAGCCAGTACCTTTTTCACATGGATATCTTATATGGTAATCTTGGCCTTACTTAAAAGAGAATATAAATGGTTTCACTTTTTTAAATAGTTTGCTGTTATGGGGATTGTGATAGCGGTGTTCTGGTGACATTACTGGCGCTAGCCAATCAACACTGTTCCTAGCTGGCTTTCACTATAAACTTCAGGACCATATTTTCCTAAGTTTAACTCTGCAGGGCAGGGAAATATATCTATTCTGACTGTGGCATTTAGTCCCTTTGTACCACTAATGACTGTTACCTTGGGCCTAGAGAGACATGGAGGCAGTCTTTCCTCCTTTTGTAATATTTATTTATTTATTTATTTATTCCGTTTGTATCTAGCCCTCCCCGCGAACAGCCTCAGGGCGGCTGACATTAGTCGGTACAGAGTACCATAAAATCCACAATAAACATTTAAAACATTATAAAACAATCAAAGAATCATAAAGTGCTAGTAATAGTAATCATTCCATCATTAATTGAGATGGCGTGCTATATGATATAACAGCAGGCAATTTCCAACTCCGTGTTCTTCTGGCGTCACACGATGATATGGCTCGATCTCAGGGTTGGGGCCGGCCCATAACCACAGATGTTGGTGGCAGTGGTGAGGGCGGCTCCTAGTTGAAAGCCTGGTGGAAGAGCTCCGTCTTGCAGGCCCTGCAGAACTGAAAAAGATCCCGCAGGGCCCTGATCTCTTCCGGAAGCTCATTCCACCAGTATGGAGCCGCCACTGAAAAGGCCCTGGCCCTAGTAGTGGTGAGCCTGGCATCCTTAGGGCCTGTGGTTAATATACCACAGGCATCTGCCCTAGAATTATCGAGGCTAAATTACAGCCTGTGCGGAAGTAGAAAACAGCAAGAGTCCAGCAGCACCTTAAAGACCCAACAAAATTTGCGGCAGGGTAGGAGCGCTCCTGACTCACCGCTCACTTCTTCAGATACCAAGATACAGAATTTGTGGCAGGGTATGAGCTTTTGCGAGTCACTGCTCCCTTCTTCGGATACCAAGATATCTGAAGAAGTGAGCACTACATTAGGAAAGCTCCTTCCCTGCCACAAATTTTGTTAGTCTTTTGGATGCTACTGGACTCTTCCTCTTTTCTACTGCTACAGACAAACATGTTTACCCATCTTGATCTACAGCCTTTACAGAAGAAGAACAAGAGTAGGCTTTTATACCCCACTATTCTCTACCTTGGAGCTGCGGTGGCTCAAGTGGTTAAGACGCTGAACGTCAGGCTGTGGAAGGTCAGTAGTTCAGCAGTTCGAGACCCGAGTGTGCCGCATGACAGAGTGAGCTCCCGTCTCTAGTTCCAGCTCCTGCCAACATAGCAGTTCGAAAGCAAGAAATTGCAAGTAGATAAATAGGTACCACTTCAGTGGGAAGGTAACAGCGTTCCATGCGCCTTGGTGTTTAGTCGTGCTGGCCACATGGCTACGGAAACGTCTTCAGACAGCGCTGGCTCTTCGGCTTTGAAACGGAGATGAGCACCGCAACCCTAGAGTCGGATTTGATTGGCTTTCGAGCAAGGGAACCTTTACCTTTATTCTCTACCTTAAGGAGTCTCAAAGCAGCTTACAATCGCCTTCCTTTCCCCTCCCTGCAGCAGACACCTTGTGAGGTCGGTGGGGCTGAGAAAGCTCTGATAGACCTGTGACTGGTCCAAGGTCACCCAGCGGGCTTCACATGGAGGAGGAGCAGGGAATCAAACCCGGGTCTCCAGATTAGAGTCTGCCACTCTCAGCCCCTACACCAGGGGTGTCAAACTCATTTGTTATGAGGGCCGGATCTGACATAAATGAGACCTTGTTGGGCCGGGCCATGTGTACCATACAAGGTAATGCCAGGTAGCGGAGATATAAACTGTATAAAGGACACAAACATAAAGTTTTTTTTAACTTAAAATAATAACATGCTTAAAACATTTAGCACTCTTGCAATATTTTGTTTATTTAACCATGTCTGATAAGGGACACCTCTTGCTCTGAATTATTGCATCAGAATGTCTGTGCTGTTGCAATCTTGAGTATGCTGTTCAGATGTGTCTCTGTAAGCTGCAAACCTACGATGATGCAGCAGCAACAGAACTGGAAGAAGCAGCAGAAGACAGCCAGTTCCACTGCGGGCCTGAGAGAAGCCCTCCGGGGGCCAGATGTGGCCCCCGGGCTGCATGTTTGACACCCCTGCCCTACACCATGCTGGTATACCTACTTCCTCTCTGATTTGTCAAAGGCGCCTGCGGCTAGAATTGCCAACAGGTCAGTGGGGGAAATGTCCTGCCCCTTTAACAGAGCCTTCATGTGTGGAAATGGGGAGGCGAAGCTTTTCATGGCATGGAGGTAAATAACATCACCTGGACAGTTAACACGCCATTAAGCCTCTCTTAAAATGACATGGCATTTCCCCCCCCCCCTCAAGGCAATCGCAAACCTACCTCTGATCAGCAGCTGACATGTGACCCCAGCCCATTGTTCCACTTTTGAACTACCATAATGGGTCATGAAAAACCTTGGCGAGGGTAGCGGGGTGTGTGGTATCTATGGCTGAGTTGGGTTTTAGAATGTGTAGACCTTGCCTTGCGGGTCCGTTGGCTCTCCTCTTTCTCTTGATCTCATAACCTTTAACGCCGTCTCTAAAACAGTGCCATTTTCCTATTTTACTCCTGGGGGTGGGGAGATGAGTTTCCAAGAGCTAATTAGTTCCTTGTAGTGCGTAGACCTTTTTCCATTGCAGGTTTGGCACGGAAACTGGAAATTATAAAGGCCCCTTTTCTCAGTGCCCCCTTAGTTAAAAAGAACCACTCCCTCCCTCCCACTTCTGCACAGGGAAGGGAAAATACCATCAAATGCGGCTTCCGTGTGGCGACGATTCCTTGTTGTCTATTCATTGCAGAGGCATCCATGCAGGGAGATTGTCCGTGTTTCCCTCAGCATCCCTGACAGCCCACCATTTGTGCCCGCACTGCAGGAGGGGTGTTTTTTAATTTTTGTTTTTTTCTTTTTTTAAAAAAATTGATAGTAGCTATGTTGCTGTGGTGGTATAAATGCTGTAGTGACTACTGAGAACCAGATTGGAGTAGAGGTGAGAGTGTCAGGCTAGGATCTGGTAAACCCGGGTTCGAATTCCCTCTGCCATGGAAGCTGGCTGGGTGACCTTGGGCCAGTCACGCATACTCAGACCAATCTACCTCACGGGGTTGTCGTGAGGATAAAATGGTGGTGTGGGAGACAATGTAAGCAGCTTTGAGACCTCGTTGGGGAGAAAGGCGGCAGTGAAGTCAGTAAATATTGCATAAATCTCTCTGGGGAGAGGAAGAGGAGATGGCGGGTGCGAGGGGATAGGGAAGGGAAATGGTTACCAATGTGAGCGGGGAGCGTTGGAAATCTGTACCTTCCTGCTCACACTGAAGGGGGAAAGGTGGACCGTGCATGAATGGACTTCAACATTCAACTTCATTAGTTGCTGTAGATTTTCCGGGTTGTGTGACTGTGGTCATGACATTGTAGGACCTGACGTTTCGCCAGTAACTGTGACTGGCATCCTCAGAGGTATAACACAGAAAGATGGAATACTCTCTGTGTCAAGGTGAGAAGAAAATGGTAGGCAGGTAATCTATATCTACTCAGGAAGGTGGGGTAGGGCTGAGTCATTATCTTGTAGGAGTTCTCTAGGCTGTGAGCATGCTAATGGAGGAGCCTTCCTGAGGAGGTCCTTTTGTATATGGATTGTTTCCTGAGGAGGTTCTTTTGTGTGTGGATCGGCTGTTGAAATTCTAATCTTATCTGTAGTGCTGTTGTCAGATGTCGAGCCTTTTTGTGTTTTTCAGGATAGGAAACCATGCCCTATTTATTTATTTATTTTATATTATAAGACTACTTCACTTTGAGAGTCGGGGCAGAGCAAAGTATGTGTGGAAGCAGCCGAAATCCTGAAACTATCGGAGGAAAGATCTCTTTGGAACTGGAATTAGGAGGTGGAAGGAAATGACAGTAGCTATAGATGGTAGAGATTGACACAAAGATATAGATGGTAGAGATTGACACAAAGATATCACAAAGGTGAGGCGATCTGGTCGTCTTTAGGCCATATGCTAGGACAGTCTCGCAAAGCAATTCAGTAACTCTGGGGGCAAAAAAAAAAATGAAATGTAAACTGTTCTCCCAAAAGAAATGTCATCTGCCGCAAGTGTCTTCTTCTCTTTCTTCCCAGTTTGGTGTAGCGGTTAAGTGTGTGAAGTCTAATCTGGGAGAACCGGGTTTGATTCCCCACTCCTCCACTTGCAGCTGCTGGATGACCTTGGGCAGGCCATAGTTCTGATAAGAGCTGTTCTTGAAAAAAGAGCAGTTTCTGTCAAGAGCTCTCTCAGCCCCACCTACATCACAGGTTGTCTGTTGTGGGGAGGGGAAGAGAAAGGAGTTTGTAAGCCGCTCTGAGACTCCTTTGGGTAGTGAAAGGCGGGGTATAAATCCAACCTCCTCCTCCTCCTCTTCTTCTTCTCTCTTCAACTTGGGTTCTATCAAATGAAGCTGTTCGAACACACACACACACACACACACACACACACACACACACACACACACACACAAACTCGCCTTGAAGCAGCCAAACATTTCAGAAAGGTGTAAAGAAGACAGTAGCTCTCCAAGCCGACCTTCCCAGACCCAGCCCTCCCAAATCAATCGCCTCCTCTCAGTGCTTTGACTCCAAACGGGGCATCGATGCGAGAGGGTCGGCAGTGGCGAAGTATCGGTGGACGCATCAATTTCTAGAGGAGCTTTTTTTGTTTTTAAACAAGCCTTGTCAGAATTGTCCGATTGTTTTGAAAGAACAATTTGGATACCAAACTGTATTGTCTTTAAATACGTTTTCTCATAAGAACAGAAGATTCCTCCTGGGTTCGTCTAGTCCAGCATCCTGGAAGGCCCGTAAGCATTAAGTCCCCCTGGCTCCCCCCCCCCCCCCGAAAAACCCTTCTGCTGCAATAAATTTGTGAGTCATAAGAACATAAGAGAAGCCAATGTTGGATCAGGCCAATGGCCCATCCAGTCCAACACTCTGTTGTCACACAGTGGCCAAAAACGCCAGGTGCCCTCAGGATGTCCAGCAGTGGGGCGAGGACACTAGAAGCCCTCCCACTGGCCCCCCCCCCAAGCACCAAGAATACAGAGCATCCCTTGCCCCAGACCGAGAGTTCCTATCTATACCTTGAGGCTAAGAGCCACTGATGGACCTCTGCTCCATATGTTTATCCAATTCCCTCTTGAAGCCGTCCGTGCTTGTAGCTGCCACCACTTCCTGTGGCAGTGAATTCCATGTGTTCATCACTCTCTGGGTGAAGAAGGACTTCCTTTTATCTGTTCTAACCCGACTGCTCAGCAATTTCATGGAGTGCCCATGAGTTCTTGTCTTGTGAGAAAGGGAGAAAAGGACTTCTTTCTCGACCTGCTCTATCCCATGCATAATCTTATAAACCTCGATCACGTCACCCCTCAGCCGTTGTTGAAGGTGTCAGAAGGATCCTCAGATTCGAGTGCAGGAACACCTTAGAGGCCAACACAATTTTCGGGGTTTGAGGTTTTGAGTTCCCTGTTGTTTCTGCTGTGTTAGATTAACGTGGCGTTGCCTTTAAAAGAATACCGCCTCTGTACGCGGAGGTTCCATGTAGCTATCACGGAGAACCGTCTCATTCGCCAGTTGGTGTTCCTCAGCTTCCAATTGGTCAGGTAAACTTTTTCTTTTCTGGATGAAAGTTGGAGGCGTTCTGAAATCGAGCCTTTCGGGTTACAGGATCTTCGCTTCAGAGGGTAGGCATGTTGGTCTGCCGTAGAACAGCTCGCTAGGACTCTCCCAGCTTGGAACGGCTCCCACTCATCGGGCCGGACACATGCTCGATCTAATCTTCACGGCGGAGGTAACAGTGGAACAGGTTATGGCCTCAGCAGTACCATTGTCGGACCACCATGCCCTGAAGGCCCGTCTGAATGTTCCACCCCAACCCTGTTTAGGCGGCGAGCATATTTTAGCTTGCCCGCGGAGCCAAATGGACCCAGTACAGCTTCAGATGGCTCTGCGGGATCCGATGCCCCCCTGGCGGCTCGTTGGATGAGCTTGTGGAGGACTGGCATAGTCCGCTCTCCACAGCCATCAATGAGATCGCTCCCCGGTGCCCTCTGCACCCTCGCTCTAGGTTTGCTCCCTGGTTTACCCAGGAGTTGTGGTTTATGAAGCGAGAGCTGAGACAGCTAGAGAGACGGTGGCGCCGTGCTCGAGACGAAGCTACAAGCGCATCTTATAGGACATTTATGAGATCCTACGAGGTGGCAGTCAAAGCTGCAAAGAGAGAGTTCTACGTGGCTACGATCGCATCCGTGAGCTCATGCCCAGCCCAATTATTTAGGACGAACAGCTCTGCCACAGGGCAGACCAAACGCTAGGGAATTGGATATTGGCTGCGAGGCATTTGCGAGCTATTTTGCAGATAAAGTCTTGGCGCTCCACCGCGACCTCCCCGCCACAGTCGAAACAGTGAGCGAACTCAAGGCCCCTTGCACGTCTTCGGGTCCGGCTTTGGATCATTTCAGCCCACTCAGCCTGGAGGAAGTCGACAGATTGCTCGCAACTGTGCGCCCAACCACGTGCAGCCTTGACCTGTGCCCTTCCTGGCTTATTAGAGCTGGCCATGAAGGGTTCCTAGGTGCCCTAAGGGAAATTATTAATAATTTCTCTCTGAGGGGCGGTTCCTGGGTACACTCAAGGAAGCGATGGTCCGCCCCCTTCTGAAAAAACCATCTCTGGATCTGGCCGAATTGGCCAACTAATGGCCAGTTTCCAATTTGCCCTATTTGGGCAAATTAATGGAGAGGGCGGTGGCGACACAGTTGCAGGGCTTTATGGATGACACGTCCGTACTAGACCCCTTCCAGTCCGGCTTTCGCCCAGGACGGAGACGGCATTGGTCGCTCTTACTGACGATCTCCGGAGGCATCTGGATCGGGGCGGTTCGGCAGCACTGTTGCTGTTGGACCTGTCGGCCGCGTTCGACACGGTCAACCATCCGTTGCTGACCCACGGCCTCGCCGATGTGGGGATTCAGGGGCTCGCCTTGCAATGGCTTGCTTCCTTTCTCCAAGGTCGGGGACAAAGGGTGGCGCCAGGGGAACAGCAGTCCAGGAGACACCTGCTTGAGTGCAGAGTGCCTCAAGGGGCAGTGCTTTCCCCGATGCTGTTTAACATCTTCATGCGCCCCCTTGCCCAGATTGCCCGGAGGTATGGGCTGGGGTGTCACCAGTACGCTGATGACACCCAGCTCTATCTGATGTTGGGCAGCTGGTCAAACTCCAGACCGGAAGATCTGGACCGGGCATTACAAGCCGTGCCTGGTTGGCTTAGACTGAGCCGGCTGAAGCAAAACCCGGTGAAGATGGAGGTCTTGCGCCTAAGTCGGGGTGGTCTGGGGTCGGCGATCCCACTCCTGACCTTCGGTGGGGCACCGTTAGTGCCAGCGCCGGTGGGTAGGAGTTTGGGTGTGCTCCTGGATACCTCCTTAACAATGGAGGCCCAGGTAGCAGCCACTGCCAAGTCAGCCTTTTACCATCTTCGGCTGATTGGGCAGTTGGCTCCCATCCTCGACCACAATGACCTGACTACAGTGATCCATGCAATGGTCACCTCAAGATTAGACTACTGTAACGCTCTCTATGTGGGGCTGCCTTTGTTGCAAATCTGGAAGCTGCAGCTAGTGCAGAATGATTTTGATGGGCCTTCCTAGATGGGAGCACATCCGGCCTACACTGAAGGCACTGCACTGGCTGCCAACAGCCTACCTGTTCGCTTCAAGGTGCTGGTACTGACCTTTAAAGCCCTATATGGCCAGGTTCCGACATACCTGAGGGACCGCCTTTCCCCATATATACCCCAGAGAGCACTACGGTCGGGGTCACAACATCGGTTGACCATACCAGGCCCTAAGGATGCCAGGCTCACTGTCACCAGGGCCAGGGCCTTTTTGGTGGTGGCTCCATACGGGTGGAATGAGCTCCCGGAGGAGATCAGGGCCCTGTGGGATCTTCTACAGTTTCGCAGGGCCTGCAAGACGGAGCTCTTCCACCAGGCTTTCAATTAGGAGCCAGCCACCACTACCACCAATACCAGTAGTGGGCTGGCCCAGGTTTGGAGATTAGTTATATCGTCATGTGAAGTTTTACTGAGCTGGAAATCATGTGTGTTACATCATTAATACGCCATCCTATCAATGAAGAATGGCTACTACTGTTTAGCACTTTGATTCATTTAAATGTTTTAAATGTTTTAACTGTTTTTGTGTGTTTTATGTGGATTTATGGTACTTTGTACCAATGAATGTGAGCCGCCCCGAGCCTGTCTGCGGGGAGGGTGGGATAAAAATGGAAATAAATAAATAAATTTGGGTCCCGTAGCCCCCCTGACGAAGGTAGCTTTGACTCTGGAAACTTTAAAGCCGAAGATCTTTGCGGCTAGTGTGAAAAACAGGCGAGGTCTCCGTTTGAGAAAAGCAAGATAGCCTTTCTTCCCTGTTATCTCTCCCGGCTAATTTCCCCTGCTGCTTAGTTTGCTCGAGGAAATTAGCGGAATGAGATAAAGTGAGAGAGAGCAAAATCCAGGGCCCCACAGAGCGGCCTCCTTTCTCAGCAGGACGTGAAGGGAAAGCGCTTCAGACTCTCCTTGAGAGCCAGTTTGGTGTGCAGTGGCTAAGAGCAGCAGCCTCTGATCTGGAGGACTGTCTTTGATTCCCCATGCCCCCCACATACAGCAGCTGGTGTGACCTTGGGTCAGTCACAAGTTCTCTCAGAGCTGTTCTCTCAAGAGCAGTCCTCAAAAGAACTCTCTCAGCCCCGCCTCCCTCACTGGGTGTCTGTTGTGGGGAGAGGAAGGGAAGGAGACTGTAAGCCACTCTGAGACTCCAAGTGAAGGGCGGGGTATAGATCCAATCTCTTCTTCTTGTGCCCAGTCTGTTGCCAAGCGCTGCCCAAACACCTGTCCGAATCTCACTGTTTTTCACTTGGGGACAGTAACGTCTAGCCAGGCTGTTAGGAGGCGTGTGGTCCCTCGCGCTTCCTGCATGTTTCTGCACAAGTGACTGATCTGGACTTCATGTCCTTATTAGAAAGAGGCAGGTGGGTGCAGGACATGCAGAGGCACAACAGGGAGCCTCTTCATAAGTACCTTTTTGTCCTGGGCTTGTTCCAGGGAGCTCAGGGCAGCGTACACCTGTTTCATTCCCAGAACACCCCTCTTGAGATGGATTAGGCTGCCTGTGTGTGCTGGCTGTCTTGTGGGGACCCTGACTGGGGATTTCAGGCGGAATCCAGTCAGTGGTCGTCTGTCTGACACTCTTAACAGCTGACCCCCTCCCCGCCCCGCCCCGGCTCTCAATGCTCCCTCGAAGCTGTGGAGTCTTGTGAGCAAAAATTCTGTGTTGTGAGCTGCTGGCATTAAAGTTGTGAGGGAACGATTTGGCTACTACATAAATCCGTTTCCTCTGGAGCCATCCTTCCCGAGCGAAGACAAAAATGTGTGAGCTGGGGGCCAGAAAACTGTGAGCTAGCTCACACTAACTCGGCTTAGAGGGAACACTTACCCAAGAGATGGCCGTGTGTTCTCTCCGCCTAACGGAAGAACTTGACTCCAGATGCTTATGTGACTTAAGCCAGAGAATTTGGATTCCCCTCATACTTGTATGTTTGGTGTCGTGGTTAAGCGAATGGACTCTAATCTGGGAGAACCGGGTTTGATTCCCCACTCCTCCACTCGCAGCTGCTGGGTGACTTTGGGCAAGCCGTAGCTCTGATAAGAGCTGTTCTTGAAAAAGACATAAACGGCTCTTTTTCTCGAACAGCTCTGACAGGACTACGGCTTGCCCAAGGTCATCCAGCAGCTGCACGTGGAGGAGTGGGGAATCAAACCCGGTTCTCCCAGATTAGACTCCGCGCTCTTAACCATTTGAAAACCCTACCCCCCCCCCCCCCGGCCAGGGTGGACCGGGCAACCCTACTTGGGCCGTGACTTGACGCGGATTTGCCTTGACATTCTGGCTGCGAAGCGTTCCTCTTTGGAGGAGGAGGAGGAGGAGATTGGATTTATACCCCGCCCTTCACTCCGAGTCTCAGCGCGGCTTGCAAATTCCTCTCCCTTCCCCTCCCCACAACAGGCACCCTATTGTGGGGTAGGTGGGCTGAGAAAGCTCTTTCGAGAATGGCTCCTGAGAGAACTTGTAACTGACCCAAGGTCACCCAGCGGCTGCATGTGGAGGAGTGGGGAATCAAACCCGGTTCTCCCAGATTAGAGCAAGTTTGGGGTCATGGTTAAGTGCATGGACTCTAATCTGGGAGAACCGAGTTTGAGTCCCCACTCCTCCACTTTCACCTGCTGGGTGACCTTGGGCAAGCCGTAGCTCTGATAAGAGCTGCCCTTGAAAAAGAGCAGGTCCTGTCAGAGCTCTCTCAGCCCCACTTACCTCACAGGGTGTCTGTTGTGGGGAAGGGAAGGGAAAGGAGTCTGTAAGCTGCTCTGAGACACCTTTGGGTAGTGAAGGGCAGGGTAGAGATCCAATCTCTTCTTCTCTTCTTTCCTTTGAACGTGGCTGGGACCCACCACCACTCCAGCAGTAGAAACTGCGTGGCTCTGGTGTCTCAGCTGTGGCACACCAGGACAGAGGGCTCTTTGCTAGTGTACCTGTGAGGTTAACGTCATCGGGCTTTTGGTATCCAAGAACCCGGGCAGAGCTTCGTTTTTCTCGTCAGGAAGCCTTACGACAAAACTAGGGGCGATCTGCGTGGGCCGCCTTTGATACAGCAGCAGTGTCTTGCCAAAGTAAATTATTTAAAGCCCCCTCCCTCCCCCTTCTCCTCTGTTAAGCAGCCCTTTACTGCAGATCTCTGCTATCTCTCTTATTAGGAATAACAGCATCTAAAGGATAATATTGATTTCGTTTTTAGGGGGGTTGAAGTGCCTTGAATATACAGTCTTCTCTTTAGTTAGAATTCTTGTGCTTTCGTTTCAAATTATTGATCTTTTTAATATGAATTGGGGTTGGCTCCTGGGTTTTTTTTCTCCCTCTTGGATTTCGGTTTTGTTTTAGTTTTGGCCTTGTGCAAATGTTGCGTCTTACCTGGCAACGTAGAAACCCAAGTCTTGGTCTTTATCTGGTGGCCTGAGGGATTCTCTGGTTGACCTATGAAGACAGCAGGGTAGTTATAAGATTATGCATGGGGTGGAGGGAGTTGACAAAGAGGAATTTTTCCACCTTTCCCAAAATACTAGAGGGCATCCGATGAAGCTGGTGGGCAGTAGGTTCAGGTCAGAACATAAGAACATAAGAGACGCCAATGTTGGGTCAGGCCAAAGGCCCATCCAGCCCAACACTCTGTGTCACGCAGTGGCCAGAAATACCAGTGCCATCTGGTGGTCCACCAGTGGGGCCAGGACATTAGAAGCCCTCCCACTGTTGACCCCCCCCCCAAGAACCAAGAAGACAGAGCATCACTTGCCCCAGAGCCCCTATCTATACCTTGTGGCTAATAGCCACTGATGGACCGCTGCTCCATATGCCTATCTAATTCCCTTTTGAAGCCGTCCATGCTTGTAGCCGCCACCACTTCCTGTGGCAGTGAATTCCAAGTGTTAATCACTCTTTGGGTGAAGAAGTACTTCCTTTTATCCAGACAAAAGGAAATACTAATTTGCACAGAGAGTGATTAAAATGTGGGATTCGCTGCCAGAGGATGTAGCAATGGCCACAGGAATAAACAGCTGTAAACAGGTATCTGATGAAGCGTGCATGCACATGGAAGCTTATACCCAGAATTCAACTTTGTTGGTCTTAAAGGTGCCCCACTGGGCTCAAACTTTGTCCTGTTTCAGGTAACACTAAACTATATCATTGAGGCACAGCTCTGAGGGGTATCTCTTCCAAATGGCTTTTGGTAAAAGGAACATCTTTCGCACTGCTATGGAACGGGATGAGCTGCCCGAGACGGCAGTAGATCAAGTTGGGTAGCTGCGTTCGTCTGTAGCAGTAGAAAAGAGCAAGAGTCCCATTGCAACTTCAAGACTAACAACATTTGTGGCAGGGGATGGGCTTCTTCAGTGTTCTTAGTCTTGAAGGTGCAACGGGACTCTTGCTCTTTTCTGCCGCCGAGATGTCTGTGGTAGAGATCTCTCCCCTGCCCAACCCAAATCTCTTCTTCCAGGAAATTGTAAGACTTTTGGCTCTCACTTTGGGGAAAGACTGTGTTTCAGTGGCAGAGCCTCTGCTTGGCATGCAGAAGGTCCCAGGTTCAGTCCCCGGCATCCCCAGTTAAAAGGACCAGGCCGGAGGTGATGTGAAAGACCTCAGCCTGAGACCCTGGAGAGCTGCAAAGAGGGGCCGTGGCTCAGTGGTAGAGCATCTGCTTTGCATGCAGAAGGTCCCAGGTTCAGTCCCCGGCATCCCCAGTTCAAAGGACCAGGCAGGAGGTGATGTGAAAGACCTCCGCCTGAGACCCTGGAGAGCTGTAAAGAGGGGCTGTGGCTCAGTGGAAGAGCTTCTGCCTGACATGCAGAAGGTCCCAGGTTCAGTCCCCGACATCCCCAGTTCAAAGGACCAGGCAGGAGGGGATGTGAAAGACCTCCTCCTGAGATGCTGAAGAGCTGTAAGGTGTGGCTGAGCTGTGGCTCAGTGGTAGAGCGTCTGCTTGGCATGCAGAAGGTCCCAGGTTCAGTCCCCGACATCCCCAGTTCAAAGGACCAGGCGGGAGGTGAGGTGAAAGATCTCCGCCTGAGACCCTGGAGAGCGGCTGCCAGTCTGAGTGCACAACACTGATCTAGAGGGACCAATGGCCTTGCTTGGGATACAGTCGTTTCATAGGGCCATGGCTCCATGCACATGAGGAGGCTTGGTGTGCAGAAGGTCCCAGGTTCAATCCCTGGCATGTCCAGTTAAAAGGAACAGGCAGGAGGTGAGGTGAAGGACCACTGCCTGAGACCCTGGAAAGCGGCTGCCAGTCTGCGTAGATAGTACAGGCCTTGGTGTACAGATGGCATGCTCCCCCCTAAGGCAGAATCCTGGGACCCATTTTGCTTCATTAGCAATAGGACTCAACCTTAAACTTTGGTGCTATAGAAGGAACGGTCACTTATGGACAAGAACCGACAGTTGGAACATTAGCTGCGCACATTGAATGAAGAATTGGTACAAGATTTTTCTCCTCCTTCTTCCCAGTAAATTTTTGTTAGATCTGCAGGTAGCTGGAAGGGTATCCAAATTTAGGTTTCCGTCTCTCTCTCTTGAATGACAATTTACATTAAAATATAATTGCTGTCAGCCTGGAGTTTTGAAAGACGGGCGCAACCTTGATGCCATCCGGATCTCCTTCAGTTGCAATTAGACCAGGAGATGATTATGCCTTTTATCTGTTTGTGTTTAACCAAGCCTTGATTCGGGGGCAGCGTATCAACAAAGAGATAAAGACCGAGAGAGAGAGAGAGCGCAACCCTTTTTACCCGTCAATTACAATAATATTTTTGCTTCCAAATGTTTTTTTTTTTTAAGAGTTGGCTTGATAAGGTATAATCATAGCACAGAGGCCGGCCTGACAGTAGTAATTAATTAGGCCATTATGTATTCTACGGTGATAATTGCTTTGCTGGAAAGTCACCAGCCATGAAAGGGACCCAGCGCAGAAACGCGATTCATCAATCTCCAGTCGCCGCCGCGCTCAGTTGTGTTTTCTCACCTTGAGTTGGTGCACATGGTGGAAAGGCGCACACACAAAAAAAACGTTAATGATACATCAGTGTATAAAACACAGAGGCTGAAGACTCGGCCCCGGTTTCGGAGCGCGATTTCACGGGGGGGTTGAGTGAGAGCAGGATATGTACAGTCCATTATCTCAAATGGACTGCGTCACGGGTGGATTATGGGGTGTGTGTGGATATTCAGCCCTTTAGCTTGCAACTCACAGCAACGGCTGGCTGGAAGTTGAGTTTTTGAGACTGAAGTGTTTTTTTCCAGGCCAGCCTGAGAACCTCTGAGGCAGGCCTGTAGCCTGGGTTTTTTTTAGGTCGGGGGGGCATTTAAATTTCTTGAGGGGCACCGGCTAATCGAATTAAAGAAGAAGAAGAGAAGAGATTGGATTTCTACCCCGCCCTTCACAACCCAAAGGTGTCTCAGAGCGGCTTACAAACTCTTTTCCCCTCCCCGCCCCACAACAGACACGCTGTAGCTACGGTAGCTACGGGTCTGCTCTGAAGTATTATAATGTGTCAGAACCCACAGCTAACAATGAAGTACACGCATTCAGGAACGGTTATACTTTTATTGCAAAGCTATAGATGCAGTAACACAGGCACTGTTAAGAATGGCGGCAACCCATAGAGCCTAATAGGATATAGGGTATTCATATGCAAAAAAAACCCCCCATGGCATGGGCCAATTAGATACCCTCCTGCGCGCGGGACAAGCTAGGAAACCGTTAGGTGGCGAAAGCTGGGAACCAGGAGTCTCTCACGATAGATAGACTTCCAGACACTACAACCTCCTCCTTCACATCTGTAGAGATAAGCGTTTTAGCCAAGGCAGAACAGCAGGGATAGGAATGCAATAGCTGACATAATGAAGCAAAAAGCACGGCTCTGACGTTGTGTGCCCGATGGCTGTTTCTGCAGAGAATCTCCCTTTTTATTTATTTTTTTATTTTATTTACATCATGTATAGCCACCTTTCTCACAGAGACTCAAGGTGGGGAATGGAGTGTAAGTCAAAGTCAAAGTCAAATACCTTTAATGGCATAGCAGTAAGATACATAGATGTACAATAACACGGCTTGGATATATAAGACATTATAAGCAATATGAATCAATCCTTTACTAGAATAGATCTGTCTTTGACTACTTCGGCAAGAAACTTGGCCACTATAGCTGGAATATTAGGATTAGCATCCTTTAGTAGATTTTGAATAACTTTTTCCCTATGAGAACTATAATTAGGAGGAAATAAAGATGACAACAATTCTTTGCGTAAGACTGAGTGAAATTGACAGTCAAAAATAATATGAGATATTGAGGACAAGAACATAACCTTTCATGAAAGGGAGAGGGTAAGTCAATGCACTCAACAGGAGGAGACATCAAATAAGCAGTGTAAAAGGACTGGGACTACAGAAGTCGGGAAAAGCATAACGTTTTGGACATGAGATGTCACACAGCGCAGAAAACAGTACCCGTGGTAGAAAGTGCCTTCAAGTTGTGGCCCATTTATGCTGACGCCCAGGGCTTTTTTTGTAGAAAAAGCCCAGCAGGAACTCATTAGCATAATAGGCCACACCCAACAGCAGGAACTCATTAGCATATTAGGCCACACCTCTGACAGCACAACTCATTGTCATATTAGGCCACACCCCCATGTTACCAGAAGTGTGTTCATCCAGCCACACCCACCTTTTGCTTCTTATTCTGTTTACCTTGTTTGTTGTCAAAACCCAGGGCTTTTTTGTAGCAGGGACTCCTTTGCATGTTAGACCACACACCCCGAATGTAGCCAATCCTAATGAGTTTTTGCTGTTGGGTGTGGCGTATTATGCTAATGAGTTCCTGCTGGGCGTGGCCAACTCGGGAGCCAGCCGGAACTCCGTTCCTGTGTGTTCCTGCCCAAAAATAGCCCTGCTGACGCCATAGGGTTTTCCAGGCAAGAGATGAACAGAGGTGGTTTTGCCCTTGCCTGCCTCCACGTAGCAACCCTGGACTTCTTTGATGGTCTCCCATCCAAGTACTAACCAGGGCTGACCCTGCTCGGCTTCTGAGATATGATGAGATCGGGCTAGTATTGCACAAGTATAAAACAGTAGAGTGATAGCACGATAAGGCATATAGCAAACAGATAATACGTACAACATTGCATTTGTGCATTAACCGTGTTTATAGTTCGCTTTTGTCATTGAGACTCAAAATGGATTACACAGGGTCAGTGCAGTTGATTGAGTGAGGCCTCTCATAAGCATGAGCCCCATCCAATAGTAATCATTTGAGAACCGCACGAATGAAATGGGGTGGTGCTGGAGTGGGACGATCGCTTTCAGATGGGGGAAAGCAGGCTCTCGTTGTCATCCCTAAGTAGTAGCCAGTTCTGCACATTCGATATAAGTGAATGGTGGTGAAAATTGCTCTCAGGTTGCATCAGACTTACAGTGGCTCTGTAGGGTGTTCAAGGCGAGAGATGCTCAGAGGTGGTTTGTCAGATGTGGGGAGAGGAAGGGAAGGAGACTGTAAGCTGCTCTGAGATTCTGAGTGAAGGGCGGGGTATAAATCCAGCTCCTCCTCCTCCTTCCTGTTGTGATGCACTTAACAGGCTCTGTGCCTCTCTAATCTGGGAGAACTGGTTTGATTCCCCACTTTGGGTCAGACACATGTTCTTTTTTTTCTTTTTTTTTAAACCTTTTATTTATCAATTTTCCACATTAAATAGTAACGGTCAAGGTCTCCCTTGCTCGAAAGCCAGTCGAGTCCGACTCTAGGGTTGCGGTGCTCATCTCCGTTTCAAAGCCGAAGAGCCAGCGCTGTCCGAAGACGTTTCCGTGGTCATGTGGCCAGCGTGACTAAACACCAAGGCGCACGGAACGCTGTTCCCTTCCCACCGAAGTGGTACCTATTTATCTACTTGCAATTTCTCGCTTTCGAACTGCTAGGTTGGCAGGAGCTGGAACTAGAGACGGGAGCTCACCCCATCATGCGGCACACTCAGGTCTCAAACTGCTGAACTACTGACCTTCCACAGCCTGCAGTTCAGCGTCTTAACCACTTGAGCCACCACAGCGAGCCACCGCAGCTCCCCCACATTAAATACAGTTAACCTAAAGTTATCCTTATATACATTTGAGTCTATGTCTTCCATACATTATTAATCCATTTGTATAAACGCTTCCATCTTCCAAAATATATATTATCATCTTTCCCTTGAAGTATTAAACTTAACATCCATTTCTGCTATTTCTAACAATTTAAATGCTATTTCCTCTCTAGTAGGAAGTTTTTCTTGTTTCCAATACTTAGCTAATAATATCCTGGCGGTCGTTAGAATATATATCAGCATATACTTATCCTTTTGCTCATAGCACTCCGGAATTATATTTAACAAAGCTATTTCTGGCGACAAAACCACTTCCAAATTCATTATTTCTAATATTATCCTCTGTACCATTCTCCAATAACTATAAACTTTTTCCATATCGCCACCACATATGGAAGAAGGTTCCCACATTCGTTTTACACTTCCAACAATTTTTGGAGGCCGTTGGGCAACATTTAGCTATTCTATCCAGGGACCAATACCAACAGTGAAATACTTTATAAATATTTTCTTTATAGTTAATGGCTCTCATGTATTTCAAAGATTTCCATATATTTGCCCATTGATCTATATCAATACAATACCCTGTATCTTTCATCCAAATTACCATTGTGGAATTAACTGTTTCATCTTGTAGGTATTCTTCTAGCAACAATTTGTATAGTTTCTAGGCACATGTTCTTTCAGAGCTGTTCTCTCAAGGATAGTTCTTGAGAGAGCTCTCTCAGTCCCACCTACCTCACAGGGTGGCTGTTGTAGGGCAAAAAGGGATTATAAACCGCTCTGAGACTCCTTTGGAGAGTGAAGGTGGGGTATAAATCCCGTCTCCTCCTCCTCATCCTCTTCTTTGCATGCCTCCGCATAGCAACCCTGGACTTCCTTGGTCATTTCCCCTCCAAGTACTAACCAGGGCCGACCCTGCTTAGCTCCCAAGACCCGGCAGGCCTGGACCATCCAGGTTTAGGCGAGAGATAAGTGAGCAAACTGGTGAAATCGGACTACCTCGGGGAAGCCGCTCGGTAGTCAATTTCATTCCAAAGAGGCCAGGATTTACTTTTCCCCGGCGAGGTTGAGGGTTAAAAATAAAAGGCCGCGTGCTGTAAATCATGGCAGCTGCAACTTTCAGTGGACTTCATGCAGCAACCAGGACTCACGCTCTGGCTTTTCAGAAACAGCTGCAGAGCCCGCCTCGAGGACAGTTGTCTAGTGAACCCCTCGCCCGGCTTCCCAGGTACCTGGCTCTGAGATGCTGCTGACCCATAGGCAGAAGAGAAGCTACGGTAGACTTCAGACCGGCCGTATAGCTGGCGGGGAACCAGCTGGCTGGAGGAAAAGCGCAGACAGGGAAGCCATCTTGTGGTTCATTAATCACTGAATGCCAGATTACGGCTCCACGGTGACATTTAACGTCCTCTTTCCTCTCTCTCTCTTTCTCTCTCTTTTTTTCAAGAATCAGGTAGGAACTCAGGTACGATACCGGTCTGTAATCCATCTGGTCACACTGCAGAAAATGTAACATTTCGTTCCAGCAACTGAAGCGGAAACTGGTGGCCTGGGGAGCCATTCCGGCCGGCAGCGGCACGGCCCCGTGAGAGCCGTCTGAACTCACTGGAGTCTTCCCAAAGAAACCTCTTTTTCCTCCTCCGTGGGCGGTAGGCTGGGGACAAACAAACAAAAAAGTCCTTCTCCAAACAAGGAACCCCCTTGCGACGGCAATCCAGTGCTCCTCTAAGCTGAGTTAGTGTGAGCTAGCTCACAGTTTTTTTAGCCTCCGGCTCACACTTTTCTGTCTCAGCTCAGGAAGGAAGGCTCCAGAGGAGACTAATTTGTGCAGCAGCCAAATCGCTCGCTCACAACTTTAATGCCAGTCGCTCATAAAGTAGAATTTTTGCTCGTGAGACTCCACAGCTTAGAGGGAGCGCTGACGGCCACTAGTTTGGATGACTTGAAAAGGGGATCAGGCTAACTCACCGAGGAGAGACCCATCATTGGCAAGTGTTTTATTGATTCATTTTAAAAGAAGAAGAGATTGGCTTTATACCCCGCCTTTCACTCGGAGTCTCAGAGCGGCTTACAATCTCCTTTCCCTTCCCCTCCCCACAGCAGACACCCTGGGAGGTAGGTGGGGCTGAGAGAGCTCTTTCCAGAACTGCTCTTTGAAGACCAGCTCTGAAAGAACTTATGACTGACCCAAGGTAACACCAGCAGCTGCATGTGGAGTGGGGAATCAAACCCAGTTCTTCCAGATTAGAGTCCACACTCTTAACCACTACACCAAACTGGCTCTCTTTTAAGCATTTATTTGCTTCCTTATGGAGCTCGAGGCAGCTTATAGCATAAACAAAATGTATGAAAGACAATACATACGATCCATCCAAAACAAACCCTAAAATCACTGCTTAGGACGGCTAATAAATTAATCAGATGCTGTCCTAAATAACGCCACTTCAGCTGCCTCCTAAACATCAGAAGTGAAGGGGCCAGGTACATCTCCTAGGGCAGGTTTGTCCATAATCAGGGGGCCGTCACTGAAAAGGCCCTCTTGTGTACCCACCAAACAAGGTTCTTTGGTCTCTAGGACAATCAGGAGGTCCTCTCCCTGTGGTCTTAATTCCCGGGCAGGAACCCCTGGAGAAGACAGTACTTCAAAATGGAACCACCATGGTTACAGGCAGAAAACCTCTAAATGCCAGTTAATGGGGTGTTTTTTTTCCTTCCAACAACAGGTTTCCATGCCCCTGCTTTCTGCCTTCTAGGCACATGGTCAGCTGCTGTGGGAAATGTGATGCTGAACTAGACAGTTCCTTGGTCTGATCCACTGAAGCTCGCCTTATTTTACCTTCCTTATCCTCTTATATTTTCTCTCAGTCAGTTTGGTATAGTGGTCAGGTGCGCGGACTCTAATCTGGGAGAACCGGGTTTGATTCCCCACTCTTCCACTCGCAGCTGCTGGATGACCTCGGGCAAGCCATAGTTCTGTCAGAGCTGTTCTCTCAAGAACAGTTCTTGAAAGAGGTCTCTCAGCCCCACCTACCTCACAGGCAGTACTCCCTCTAAGCGGTGGAATCTTGTGAGCAAAAATTCTACTTTGTGAGCCATCTGGCATTAAAGTTGTGAGCAGGCAATTTGGCTGCTGCCAAAATTAGTTTGCTCTGGAGCCCTACTTCCTGAGCTAAGACAAAAATGTGTGAGCCGGAGGCTAAAAAACTGTGTGCTAGCTCACACTAACTCAGCTTAGAAGGAACACTGCTCACAGGTATCTGTTATGGGGAGGGGGAGGAAAAGGAGTTTGCAAGCCTATCCTCTGCTGCCAACAGGAACAGCTAGAGATGTAAAATTTCAGGAAATTTTGAAGCTTGGGAAAAAATGGAGATTTTCGGAAAAATTGAAAAAAATGCTACATTAGCATTTCTTTTGTCTTTTCTAGATTGAAAGTCATTCTGTTACTTTAGGAACATAAAATATGACTATGGACATTTTTACTTGGCATGAAATTATCACAAGTAGCATATTAAAAATATAGTGTATCCAAACAATTATTACAAACAGAATACCCACCCACATGCAAAAACAAAACTGAAACCTTTTTCTTTTCTTCTGACAATAGCACCTCCTAAAGGAAGAAATGCATCTTGTTCTTGCATTGGATGGTTCAGTTTGTAACCTAGGACTTGCTTGTCCTCAGTGCACAGAAATTAGATCAATCTGATACCATATATATATATATTAGAAATGATTTGGAAAATATTTGAACACCTTGTCTTAAAATATTTTATTCATCATGTTAAAATAAAACGTTCCATAATCAATTTTTTCTTTTCTTTTCTTTTTTCAATTTTTCCATTTTTTCGGAAAAAAACAAAAAAGGCTTCAGGAAAAAAACGGGAAAAAAACGTTTTTTCCCCGAATTTTTCTGGTTTTTTTCCGGGCCTTCACATCTCTAGTACCAGGTCTGAAACTCCCCTGACCCCTTGTGTGGCCTGATTATCGCTGAATTGGCATGTAGCTGTACTTTCTGACCAGCTATGCCAGTGGTGCCCAAGAGCTGCAGGTGGCACACCTGCCGCTTCCTCCTTTAGGCCAGTAGCCTCGGCCTCTCTGCCCTGTTGCTGGCCCTCCAGAGGAACCGGTTGGCCACTTGTGAAACAGCATGCTGGACTAGATGGACCACTGGGCTCATCCAGCACAGCTCATCTGATGTTCTTATGAGGGCCTCGGCCTCTATGCCCTGTTGTTGGCCCTCCAGAGAAACTGGTTGGCCACTGTGTGAGACAGGATGCTGGACTAGATGGACCACTCACTGATCTGACCCAGCAGGGCTCTGCTGATGTTCTTCTTGGGGGAAGGCCTCGGCCTCCATGCCCTGTTGTTGACCCTCCAAGGGAACTGGTTGGCCCCTGTGTGAGACAGGATGCTGGACTAGAGGGACCATTGGTCTGACCCAGCAGGGCTCTTCTGATGCTTTTATGAAGGCCTCAGCCTCTGTGCCCTGTTGTTGGCCCTCCAGAGGAACTGGTTGGCCACTGTGTGAGACAGGATGCTGGACTAGATGGACCACTGGGCTGATCCAGCAGGGTTCTTCTGATGTTCTTATGAAGGCCTCGGCCTCTATGCCCTGTCGTTCGCCCTCCAGAGGAACTATGTGAGACAGGATGCTGGACTAGATGGAGCATTTGTCTGATCCAGCCGGGGTCTTCTTGTGTTCTTACCTTAATGGCATCTTTGACAGACGGCAAATATTCTGGCCAAAGATTACATCTCTTTGGTGCAACGTCTGGAACATGGTTAATTATGAAACAGTAATGCAAAGAAAGAGGGCTGTGCGTGCGCGCTGGACCAAACATCCCCCATCATTTTCGGCTGAGTTTACAAACGCGGTAGAACTGGGATTGTGGTTTTTATAAAACACCCCGAGGGTGATTTTGGTTTATGGAAATTGACAAAGAAACACTTTGCAAAAATCTCCGCTTCTGCTGGAAGCATGAAAAAGAAAGGAAAAAAAAGAACAATGTGCAAATGCAGGTCTGTACACTAGATGCTAAAAAAGACGGCGGGGACTTATGCAATGTTAACAATGGTGGGGAAAACAGAAAAGATCTTTGTGCTCCAGTGCCCAGAGCAGCGAAGGAGGGGAAGTTGGTTTGCTCAGGTGGCTGGCGAATTACAAATGACTGGTGCGGCTTTTGTGCTGAATGACAAGCAATTTAAATTCAGTCTTGTGTGGAGGTCTCGCAGGCGGTTTTGAGCAGCAAAAAAGAAGAAGAAAGAAAGGGGAGGGGGAAATTCGTCTTCTTTCCCCCAGGTTAGATTCAATAGATTGGCTTAGCTGCTACTGCACCAGGGCTGGACTATGTTTGATAATTATCAGATCGGCCGCTTGGGATTGGCTGTAACTGATGATCGCACTCTTGCTAATAAGATCGCTGCCAGGTTCAAACGGTGGTAGAAAAGCCCCTTGGAGTTTGCAGCCCTGTGTTTGCAGAGCAGAATAGAAAGAGGCCTCTCTCTGGAAGAACGCGTGGACAAGACCTCGCGGATGGAGAAGCGTTGGCTCATCACGGCCTGGAAGTCTTATTTTTAGCTCTGCGGGGTCGTTTCTTTGCAAAGGGAACGTGACTTCAGCTTGCTCTTGTGATGCGAACGCTCTCCCCGTGTTGAGATGACAAAACTTCGCCTTGCCCGCAGTGCTCCCTCTAAGCCGTGGAGCCTTGTGAGCAAAAATTCTACTCTGTGAGCTGCTGGCACGAAAGTTGTGAGCATGCGATTTGGCCGCTGCAGAAATTAGTTTGCCCTGGAGTCCGTCCTTCCTGAGCTAAGACAAAAATGTGTGAGCCGGGGGCTAAAAAACTGTGAGCTGGCTCACACGAACTCAAGCTTAGAGGGAACACTGCGTTGCCGGTGTACTTTCCAAAGGATTGAAAAGAGCAACACGACAGAGCCTCGACGTGTGTTAGAGCGTTCATAAGACAAGTCACTGTCGTCCCCCCCCCCGAATGGCCTTTTTGAGGCACCTTCACCATTTGAAGCATGTCTCAAACGATTCAAAATGTGTTATACGTTGTTGAACCACGCTGTAATGTATTGAAGTGCCCGGTGGAATGGTTTTCTGTAAGGGACAGCAGGTGAAGATGCAGTTTTTATTTTAACTCTGCTCTGAAGAATGCTGAGATTAAAGAAGGGGAAAGAACCAATGCTCCCTCTAAGCTGTGGAGTGTTGTGAGCAAAAATTCTACTTTGTGAGCGACTGGCATTAAAGTTGTGAGCGAGCGATTTGGCTGCTGTGTAAACTAGTTTGCTCTGGAGCCCTCCTTCCTGAGCTGAGACAAAAACGTGTGAGCCGGAGGCTAAAAAAACTGTGAGCTAGCTCACACTAACTCAGCTTAGAGGGAACACTGGAAAGAACAGCTCTGAGAGATCCTAATTGGGGGCGGTAATGGAGGCTAAGGGTGAGGAACCCATTGGGTACTTGGCGGGATAACTCTGGCCCTGCCGTTGGTAGCATCCTTTCGCCAGCGGTGTCCCATATCTTCATGAAACGTACCTGGACCTAACTGACTCCCCCTCCTCCATTCCTCTGCTGTATCCCCCCCCCCCTGCAAATCTCATTTCGGCATTCAAGCCTTGCGATAAATTGGCATCTCAGTAGGCATATTAACACCCGAATTCTGTTTTGGAAGGAAATTTGTCTTTTCCTGCGTCTTGCCGGGCTCCCCAGGTTGATGCTAAGCTTTTTCTCCCCTTCCCACCGCCCATGTGAGAACTGTAAAATGACAAGTGATGATTCTCTGACTTTAGCAGAAAGGGAAGCTGCTGCTTGGTGGCGCGAATCCATCACGCCTGGCGGGAAGTTGAACCCTAGTTCTAAACAAAGTTCTAATTACGACTGGAGTCAAGTTGAAGTTGTGAAAATCGGCTGAGGTTTGTTTTGCTTTTTAACACAGGAAGGCAGCACATTTCCCTGGAATACATCATGTGTAAGCATACATCCCCCCCCACACACACACACACCATACCTTTGCAGTTGCCTTGTGGTAGTTATCTCCAGTGTTCCCTCTAAGCTGAGTTAGTGTGAGCCAGCTCACAGTTTTTTAGCCTCCAGCTCACACATTTTTGTCTTAGCTCAGGAAGGATGGGGCTCCAGAGCAAACTAATTGATGCAGTAGCTAAATCGCTCGCTCAGAACTTTAATGCCAGTAGCTCACAAAGTGGGAGTTTTTGCTCATGGGACTCCACAGCTTAGAGGGAACATTGGTTAACTTATCTCCCTATCAGGGGTGGAAAAAGGCGTTGCAGAACTTTAGGGGCTGGTGAGCTTCTCAAGGAGAGAGGATTTTGGAGAGAGTGTGATCCGGAACTCAGGGCTAAGAGGAGGGACCCTGCTCTTTCTGGCCTTCCGCTACAACAACAACAACAATTATTATCAATTGCATTTATTTATGTATCTATCAGATTTATACCCCCCCCCAGCCCAAGCCAGCTCAGGACAGCTTCTGTAAAAAAGGGGAAACACTTCAATAACAGTTATAAACAATCATAAGAACCTAAGAGAAGCCAATGTTGGATCAGGCCAAAGGCCCATCCAGTCCAACACTCTGTATCACACAGTGGCCAGAAATACCAGGCGCCATCAGGAGGTCTAGCAGTGGGGCCAGGACACTAGAGGCCCTCCCACTGCTGCCCCACCCCCCAAGCACCAAGAATACAGAGCATCCCTTGCCCCAGATATAAGAACCTAAGAGAAGCCAATGTTGGATCAGGCCAAAGGCCCATCCAGTCCAACACTCTGTGTCACACAGAAAGATGGAGGACTCTCTGTGTCAAGGTGAGGACAAATGGTAGGCAGGTAAAACCTCCTCTGGAAACAATGCATATGCAAAAGAACCTCCTCAGGAGAGCTCCTCCATTAGCATTTTTACAGCCTGGGGAACTTCTACAAGATAATGACTCTGCCCTACCTCACCTTCCTGAGTAGATTACCTGCATACCATTTTTCTTCTCACCTTGACACAGAGAGTCCTCCATCTTTCTGTCTTATACCTCTGAGGATGCCAGTCACAGCTGCTGGCAAAATGTCAGGTCCTACAATGCCAAAACCATGGCCGTACAGCCCGGAAAATCTACGACAGCTAATGCACGTGTAATCTCTGCATTCTTATCTGATAGAAGCCAGTGAAGCCTTGCTTGCTTTGTGTTAATGTGACCAGGTATCCTATCAACTAATGGGGTAATAATTTTGAGCCTCTCTGTAGAACAGGCACCTGAAAAACACATGCTGTACCGATTCAACCTCACGTATCCTTACCGAGGTCTTGGAAGGTAGGCCACGTTGCAAAGAGGGAGTGGAGGCGGAGGAAGTTGTCTGCCTGTCTTTGTAACAAAGGTGGGATTTGAACCAGGGACCCTCCCAGATCACCGTGTGTTCTCTTAGCCACAGGTCTGGGCCATCGCCTTTTCGGGGCAGTGCCCCAACGGGCAGGAAGCGCTGAGAGATAGCTGAGGTGGTGATGGGGAAAACTGAGAGCCAGTTTGGTGTAGTGGTTAAGTGTGCGGACTCTAATCTGGGAGAACCAGGTTTGAGTCCCCACTCCTCCACTTGCACCTGCTGATGTGACCTTGGGTCAGTCACAAGCTCTGGCACAGCTGTCCTTGAAAAAGAGCAGTTTGTGTCAGAGTTCTCTCAGCCCCACCCACCTCACAGGGTGTTCTGGGGAAAGGAGGGGAAGGGAAAGGAGTTTGTAAGCCGCTCTGAGACTCCAGTGAAGGGCGGGGTATAAATCCAATCTCTTCTTCTTCTCTTCTAACTGGGCTGGAAAGGGGAGGGAGGGAGGGCTGACCAGTTTCTTAGGTGCCAGCAGCTCCCCCATGCCTCGGTTCCATGCCTCCTGGGCCTGTGGATTCAGAGGATAGTAGCCCAATAGCCACCTGACCTGGGTGTCAGGCTAGACCAGTCTCCGTAGATCGTGGACGCTAAGCCAGATCGGCCCTGATTTGTACTCGAATGGGAAGGAAGTCCAAGGAAGTCCAGGGTTGCTATGGAGAGGCAAACAGTGGCCAGCCACCTCTGTTTGTCATAGAATCATATAGAATCATAGAATGTTAGAGTCGGGAGGGACCCTGCAGGTCATCTAGTCCAGCCCCCTGCACTCTGCAGGAGCGCAGCCGAAAGATAGCCCTACAACATACCCAAAAGATGGTCGCCCAGCCTCCGCTTGGAAACATCCAGCGAAGGAGCACCCACCCCTTCCCGAGGCAGTCTGTCCCACCGCTCAACCACTCTGACAGTTAGGAAGTGTCTCCTGACATTTATCCGGTATCGACTCCCTTGTGATTTCCACCTATTAGATCTAGCCTTGCAATCCGGAGCAAGAGAGAATAGATCTGCTCCATCTTCTACATGACAGCCCTTCAAACTCATTCATTGGGGCCAACAGCGGGAGGGCTTCTAGTGTCCTGGCCCTACTGGTGGACCTCCTGGTGGCACCTGGTATTTCTGGCCACTGTGTGACAGAGTGTTGGACTAGATGGGCCTTTGGCCTGATCCAACATTGGCGTCTCTTATGTTCTTACGTTTATGTAAATACTTGAAGACCGCAATCGTGTCCCCTCTAAGCCTTCTCTTTCCCAGGCTGAACAGACCCAACTCTTTCAGCCTTTCCTCCTAAGACTTGGATCCCGACCCTCTCACCCTCCTGGTTGTCTCTTGGCTTGAAAACCCCACGAGGGGTCACTAAGTTGGTTGCAACTTGATGGCACTTAAATCATTATTCTGCCCTGGCCCGGAAGGCCCAGACTGGTCTGATCTCATCATATCTCGGAAGCTAAGCAGGGCCGGCCGTTCTTGGAGTGGAGACCCCCAAGGAAGTCCAGGGTTGCCACGCAGAGGCAGGCAATGGCAGACCCACCTCGGTTTGCCTCTTGCTTGAGGGCACTTTAAACCAGCAGCAGCAGCTCTGGAGCAGAACGGAGGGCTTTATTTTGTGTCCCAGGCAGTGTTCCCCCTAAGCTGAGTTAGTGCGAGCCAGCTCACAGGTTTTTAGCCTCCGGCTCGCACATTTTTGTCTTGGCTCGGGAAGGACGGCTCCAAAGCAAACTCATTCATGCAGCAGCCAAATGGCTCGCTCGCGACTTGAATGCCGGGAGCTCACAAAGTGGACTTTTTGCTCACAAGACTCCACAGCTTAGAGGATTGGTCCCAGGCCATTCTAGAGACGTGAATCCTCTGTTAGGGAAACGTATTTGTTTTGTGAAATGGGGGGAAAGCCTTTGGTTCTCTCCTCCCCCCCCCCTCCTGGCCTTTCTCTGAGAAGACATTGGAGGTTCTGGCTGGCTGAGAGGAGACGGATGAGCTGTCGGCGTCCATCTCCGGGGAGGGGGGGGTCGCTCGTGTCCCCCCCCGCCACAAAAAAAGGGGGGGGGGGGGGACGTCTGATTTTTTATTTAAACCCCATCATTAAATTATAATTTTCGTTTACTCAGAGAGAATCAAATATTTACAAATCGTGTGATGTTAGGGGAGCAGTAAAGATTTTGCCCAAGGCCACGGGGCACTTTTGTAGAATGCCGTGCCAGAGACGGAACAGTAAACGGGCTCGAATCGGTACCACCTTTTGTCAATTTATGCCTTGTCTGGGTGGGATCCTCCAAGGAAAAGTGGTGCTTTGACAAGCAAACGATGGCGGGAGGGAGGGAATTCTTCACATGTCGTGGACTGCTAGGATTGTTGTTCTGTAATGCAGAAGTATCCAGACTTAAAAATGAGCCCCTTGCCTGTGAGGAGAGGCTGAAGAGTCTCTGGGACTTTTCAGTTTAGAAAAGAGACAGCTAAGGAGGGATATGATATAGAGCGGTGGCTCAAGTGGTTAAGACGCTGAACTGCAGGCTGTGGAAGGTCTGTAGTTCAGCAGTTTGAGACCCGGGTGCCGCATGACGGAGTGAGCTCCCGTCTCTAGTTCCAGCTCCTGCCAACCTAGCAGTTCGAAAGCAAGAAATTGCAAGTAGATAAATAGGTACCACTTCGGTGGGAAGGAAACAGCGTTCTGTGGTCCTTGGTGTTTAGTCATGCCGGCCACATGACCACGGAGACGTCTTTGGACAGCGCTGGCTCTTCGGCTTTGAAACGGAGATGAGCACCACAACCCTAGAGTCGGACTCGACTGGCTTTCGAGCCAGGGAACCTTTACCTTTTTAAGGAGGGATATGATATAGAGGTTTATAAAATTATGCAGGGGGTGGAGAGAGTTGACAAAGAGAAGTTTTTCTTCCACCACCACCCCCCCAAAAAAAAATACTAGAAACTTGAGGGCATCCAGTGAAGCCGATGGGCAGTAGGTTCAGGACAGACAAAAGGAAATACTACTTTACACAGGGAGTAAATGTGGAATTTACTGCCAGAGGATGTCATGATGGCCACGGGAATAAACAGCTTTAAAAGTGGATTCTAGAGATTCATGGAGGAGAAGTCTATCAAAGGCCACAATCATGGTGACTGAGGGGAACCTCCACATCCAGAGGCACTGATCTTCTGAATCCCAGAGCCAGGAGGCAACATCAGGAGAAGGCCTCGGCCTCTATGCCCTGTTGCTGGCCCTCGAGGAGAACTGGTTGGCCACTGTGTGAGACAGGAGGCTGGACTAGATGGACCCTCCCCGGTCTGATCCAGCAGGGCTCTTCTGATGTTCCTTCATCAAGGGAAGGCCTCAGCCTCTATGCCCTGTTGCTGGCCCTCGAGGAGAACTGGTTGGCCACTGTGTGAGACAGGAGGCTGGACTAGATGGACCCTCACTGGTCTGATCCAGCAGGGCTCTTCTGATGTTCCTTCATCAAGGGAAGGCCTCGGCCTCTATGCCCTGTTGCTGGCCCTCAAGGAGAACTGGTTGGCCACTGTGGGAGACAGGATGCTGGACTAGATGGACCCTCACTGGTCTGATCCAGCAGGGCTCTTCTTATGTTCTTACACCTTCAAGCAGAGGAATTCTGAATTATCTAGGTTCAGGGAACCTTTTCCATGTCCGGCCACTGCCTGTCAAACTGCATAGACCAGGGGTGTCAAACATGCGGCCCGGGGGCTGGATCAGGTCCCTGAAGGGCTTCCATCAGGCCCGCAGTGGAACTGGCCATCTCCTGCTTCCAGTTCTGCTACTGCTGCATCATAGTTTGCTTTGCCAGACTCTCTTAATCACTCAGCCATTTCATGTTTTAACCTGGGTCCTAGACCCGGAACTCTGAGCATGAGATTTCTGTGGTGAATGTCAATAAATCAAAAGTAGCTTACAGAGCTAATGTTTTAAGCATGTTTTTATTGTAACTAACAAACAATCTTTGTGTTTGTGTCCTTTATGAAGTTTATATCTCCGCTGCCTGGCATTACATTTTATGACTCACGTGGTCCGGCCCAACAAGGTCTCATTTATGTCAGATGCGGCTCTCGTAACAAATGAGTTCGACACCCCTGGCATGGACTGAGGAAGGGCATCTGAAGATGATGCTGGAAAACAGGGAGGTCCCCACAGGAGCAGGCAGGCCTTCAGATGTGGAGATGTGGTCGTCTCAGAAGAGAGCTGCAGCGCTTAGCGCTTCGTACCTCAAACTTCTTCTTTCCCGGGAGGCTTGTTGGGTGACTTTGGGTCAGTCATTCTACCTCAGCCTGACCTCCCTCACCGGGTTGTTGCGAGGATGAAATGGTGGAGGGGGAAATGATGTTGGAAGCAACTCTGGGCTGCTGCTGGGAAGAAACGCAGGGCATAAATAAATGTCTAAATAAAACTAATTAACCTGCTATGGATTATGAGCATTTGTGGATTATAGATGTTCGTCTGTTTTTTTCAAATTCCACACTTCCTCCAAAGAACTTGGGGTGGTGGTCAATGATTAAAGGTAAAGGTTCCCTTGCTCGAAAGCCAGTTGAATCCGACTCTTGGGTTGCGGTGCTCCTCTCTGTTTCAAAGCCGAAGAGCCAGCGCTGTCCGAAGATGTTTCCGTGGTCATGTGGCCGGCATGACTAAACACCAAGGCGCACGGAACGCTGTGACCTTCCCACCGAAGTGGTACCTATTTATCTACTTGCAATTTCTTGCTTTCGAACTGCTAGGTTGGCAGGAGCTGGAACTAGAGACAGGAGCTCACTCTGTCATGCGGCAACTCGGGTCTCGAACTGCTGAACTACCGACTTTCCACAGCCTGCAGTTCAGCATCTTAACCACTTGAGCCACTGCAGCTCCTGGTCAATGATTACCCCCTCTCAATTTTTTAATCCTCAACACCACTCTGCTAGAGAAATTAGACTGTGTGTAGATTCAGATGGGTCTCCGTGTTGGTCGGAAGCAACAGAACCAAGTCTGAGTCCAGTGGGCACCTTTAAGACCAACAAAGTTTTATTCTGGGTATAAGCTTTTGTGTGCATACACATGTCTTCAGATGTGTGTGTGTGAGAAGAGAGACAAATGCAGTGAAGAACTGTGGTGCACATTTGGGGTTTTGCGTGCACACATTTTTCCTGGGACTGTGGCCAGTCTGTTGGGCTATGTTTGGTGTAGTGGTTAAGTGTGCGGACTCTAATCGGGGAGAACCAGGTTTGATTCCCCACTCCTCAGCTGCTGAATGACCTTGGGCAAGCCATAGTTCTTTCAGAGCTGTTCTCTCAAGGGCAGTTCTCGGGAGAGCTCTCTCAGCCCCACCTACCTCACAGGGTGTCTGTTGTGGGGAGAGGAAAGGAAAGGAGTTTGTAAGCTGCTCTGAGACTTGTTTGGGTAGTGAAGGACCGGGTATAAATCCAATCTCCTCCTCCTCCTCCTCTGGCTACTCCTTGCATCAGCAAAGAGGCCAGCAAACCTCCCCCCCCCCCGCTTTTTCGACTCCATCGGTCACTCCCCTGCTAGGAACTTTTGAGGACTGCTTTCCGAAGCCCACGACTCCAGAGAATGCTATTTGTGCGCCTGGGTCACCTCACAGAGGTGTTCTTGGTGGGGCTCCCCTTGGAGACTGACCAGAGTTGATGCCAGGCAGGGGTCATTTCCTGCGGGAGCGCACAGGAGCGGAGCTCCGGCAGTAAGGAGCCCAGGGGGCGGGCACATGCAACAAGCCCCACTCCCTGCTCCCAGCAACCCTCAGTTGGGCCACGAGGAGCAAGAAGCAGCCAAGTAAGTTGCAGAGGGGCCCCCTGCCCGCCTTCAGGTACAAGCTCTCCCTCCTCTGTGAGGGCAGATCTGCACGTTCCCCCCACCCATAGCTAGCAATCCAAAACAGTCCAGTGGCACCTTTAAGACCAAGTTTTATTCAGGTACAAGCTCTCCCTCCTCTGAGAGGACAGATCTGCACATTCCCCCCCCCCCATAGCTAGCAATCCAAAACAGTCCAGTGGAACCTGAGCGGTGGGTGTTGCCTTCTGACACACTTCCAGTGATGTCAGGGGGTGTGGCATGTGCAAATAAGTTATGCTAATGAGTTATGCCACTGAGATCTTGTACCTGAATAAAACCTGGTCTTAAAGGTGCCGCTGGACTGGTCTGGGCCCGGGGGGCCAGGGGGGCTCTGCAACTTCCCTGGCTGATTCTTGCTCTGACTGAGGGCTGCTGGGAGCAGAGAGTGGGGCTTGTTGCATGTGCCCGCCCCTTGGGCTCTTTACTGTCGGAGCTCCGCTCCTGTGCGCTCCTGCAGGAAATGACCCCTGCTTCTTCCATACGTGTTTGTCCAAGGCATTTTTTTGTAACTATTTCCACAGTTCCAACTATGCAGCTGACAAACTGAAGGATCATAGAATCATAGAAGGTTAGAGTTGGAAGGGATCTTGCAGGTCATCTAGTCCAACCCCCTGCACTCTGCAGGAGCATAGCTGAAAGATAGCCCTACATACCTACAACATATCTGAAAGATGGTCGTCCTGCCTCTGCTTGAAAACGTCCAGCGAAAGAACATCCACCACCTCCCGAGGCAGTCTGTCCCACTGCTCAACCACTCTTACAGTTAGGAAGTTTCTCCTGATATTTAGCCGGTAACAACTCCCTTGTGATTTCCACCCATTAGATCTAGTCTTGCGATCCGGAGCAAGAGAGAATATATCCGCTCCATCTTCTACATGACAGCCCTTCAGATACTTGAAGACTGCAATCGTGTCCCCTCTAAGCCTTCTCTTTCCCAGGCTAAACAGACCCAACTCTTTCAGCCTTTCCTCATAAGACTTGGATCCCAACCCTCTCAGCCTCCTGGTCGCCCTCTTCTGGGCACGCTCGAGCTTGTCAACATCCTTCCTCAAATGTGGTGCCCAAAACTGGACACAGGACTCCTGGTGAGGCCTGACCATAGCAGAATAGAGCGGAACAACCACCTCCCGTGATCTGGACACAAGGCCTCTGTTAATGCATCCTAAGATTGCATTCGCTGTCTTCACAGCCACATTGCACTGCAGGCTCATGTTTAGCTTGTGCTGAATGGAAACGTCTCCTTTAAGTATCTAGTACGGGCGTCTTTGCAAAGGCTGTTTTTGAAAATATTTTGTAAACGTGGGTTCCTCCAATCAAGTTGAACGGACTATACAAACCAATATTTTTCTTTGAAGGAGGAAACATTGTAATCTATGCCTTGTTTATAGTTATATTTATATTTATAGTATGCACTTATTTTGATGCTGTGACACCACCAGCTTTAAAATCGTGATATAAGAGATCGTAATTGTTAAACAGAGTGTATATCTTTTGGCAGTCAGTGATGGTGTTTTTCCTAGCGGAATTTGCATGTTTGGTACAACAGAGGCTCCGCACGGAGTCTGCAATCTTCCTTGGAGACCCCGTTGCACATTTTGCCACTGCCTGAGGTGTAGAGGCTGGCTACCCGTGGCAGGGCCTTCTCAGAGTGGCCCCGAAGCTGTGGCGCGTGCTCCCTCCATGGGGCGGTTTGCCTTGCCCGGGTGTTGTCTGTCTGCCTTCAGGCCACAATGCGGTTCTAATCCTGGAAGAGTTTGGTGCTTGATATGTATCCGTTTGCGCCTTCCCATACTGGAGTTTTTGCCTCGGACGTGGCTCTTTCTTTCTTTTTTACTGCCCTGTCGTTATCCCCCTGCTCCGGTTTTATATATGCACCGTCATCGGCCACCTTGAAGACTCTGTGAAAGGCAGGGTATAAATATTTTAATCAACAAACAGAAGTTGCCCGGCTGAGGCGGCTGATTTTGGAGTGCCAGAAAGTCATCTGATGATCAATTATTTAGTGCATTATCTTTTAAAATCTGTGGGGTTGGGTGGGAGAGGGGGGCGGGGAGGCATTTGGGTCTCCTGCCTAAGGCCGAACAGTGTTTGAGGCTGTTATCTGGTAAAGGCAAAGGAATGAACGATGTGTATCCAGTGTTCCCTCTAAGCTGAGTCAGTGTGAGTGATCTCACCGTTTTTTAGCCTCCGGCTCACACATTTTCGCCTTCGCTCAGGAGGGAGGGCTCCAGAGCAAACGGATTTATGCAGCAGACAAATCGCTCGCTCACGACTTTCATGCCAGTAGCTCACCAAGTAGAATTCTTGCTTACAAGACTCCACAGCTTAGAGGGAGCATTGCATTTCTCTCGGTCGTGAGGTTTATTCTGTGTGGCATCTCTTCTTTCCCTCATTTTGCAACTCCTCACCTCCTCTGTTTTTTCCCCATTTGTGTCCTGTTCTCCTCCCCAGGTGGTCGCTCTTAGCAAAAGAAGCAAGGAGGAGGAAGCGTCATTCCTGACTGTTTACAAGCAATTAATCCAAGCGCCAGGTATGGAACCCTCGTCTGCTGTGGCTACGTCTAGGAGGGGAATGGTGGCTCTCAGGGGTTGGTGGCAATTACCCAGCAGCCTTCACTCCCAGGAGTGGCCTGGAGACTTTCCTGAGGCGAAGACGCCCATTAACGCAGGGGTCCCCGACCTACCTGCCCTTCTCTCCTCTGGCTAGGAGCCCTGGTGGTGCAAGGAGCCAGGACGCTCTGGAACGTAAGAGAAGCCATGTTGGATTGGGCCAATGGCCCACCCAGTCTAATACTCTGTGTCACACAGTGACCAAAACCCAGGTGCTGTCAGGAGGTCTACCAGTGGGGACAGAACTCCAGAAGCCCTCCCCCCGTTGCCCCCAAGCACCGAGAAGACAGAGCATCACTGCTCCAAACAGGGTGCGCCCTCTGTACCTTGTGGCTCATAGTAGAGAAGAGCAAGGGTCCAGCAGCACCTAAAAGACTAACAAAATCTGTGGAAGAGAGTGAGCTTTCGTGAGTCGCCGCTCACGCCTTCAGTGGATAGTAGCCACTGATGGACCTCTTCTCCATGTTTTTATCTAATCCCTTATTTTTTGGGGAAAAAAATATTTCTGCCATATCAACAAACAAGGGCACACAAAAACAGACATAACACATAAACATAAAATGGGGGTTACATATACTTATCTATGGGTGCGTTCAGACGGGGCGTTTCAGCCGGCATAAACTGTACCAGTTGGAACCATTGCAGATTATGCCGGCTGAAACGCGATCACACTTACCTCCTGTCTGCGGAGCCCATCGCTGTATGCCCGTTCACACACAGCGGGCGTCGGCGGTTTGTTGTTGTTTTTTTTAAACTTAGTTTGCGCATGTGCATAGGCAGCCATCCACAGAATGGCGATCTTCGCGCATGCGCAAAACCCTAACCCTAACCACCGCCGGCACACCCACAACCAATGTTCCCTCTAAAATGAGTTGGTGTGAGCTAGCTCACAGTTTTTCAGCCTCCGGCTCACACATTTTGGTCTTTGTTCAGGAAGGATGGCTTCAGAGCAAACTAATTTATGCAGCAGCCAAATCGCTCGCTCACAACTTTAATGCCACTACCTCACAAAGTAGAATTTTTGCTCACAGGACTCCACAGCTTAGAGGGAGCATTGCCCACAACCACGCCCGAAACAACCAGAAGGCGTCCAGGCTTATCAAGAGAGGTGGGGCCAGACCGGGAATAGAGGAGGCAGGGATTACAGGCTGCACTGGGAGCGGGGCGGGGTATAAAAGGAGCGAGAAGCGGGCGGGCCAGGGAGGAGGAAATTACGAAGGAACGAGACGGAGAGAAAGAGAAAGAGAGAGAGAGAGACGGGACCAAAGGTTTTCTGCGCACGTTGGCAGAGGGACCTACGGGGTGACCATAACCCCATTCCCAGCCTATCTGAGGCCCCTCCGCAACCTCCTCCTTTACGAACCCTCTCCAACTCCCAGGGCCAACGCCACGGCCACGGGCAGGTCAACTCCAGGGCCGCGAACGAAGCTTGACACAGTGTTCCCTCTAAGCTGAGCTAATGTGAGCTTATTCAAAGTTTTTTAGCCTCCGGCTCACACATTGTTATCTTAGCTCAGGAAGGATGACTCCAGAGCAAACTAATTGATGCAGCAGCCAAATTGCTCGCTCACAACGTTAATGCCAGCAGCTCACAAACTTTTGCTCACAAGACTCCACAGCTTAGAGGGAGCATTGCCCTGGAGAGCATTGCTGCCAATCGACGCACTATATTCCTTGGCTAGATGGTCCAGGGAACTGGAGTGGAATAAGGCAACTTGGCATTTTCATAAGGAATGCGTAAAATGAGCAGTGATTTAGTAAGTGCAAGTAAATAAGAAAGGTACAAGGAGTCGCTGCTGCTGATAGCTTGTGTTTGTTAGAACATGAAAAGTACGCAGACCGAGAGTGATTTCAGCAAAGCGCACTTTATTCGATCAGGAACAAGACGACTTGGGCCGGCTCGTAGGCCGGCTTATATTCCCCGAGAAACCACCATCCAAAACACACCCCTACTTCCTAATAGGTTATTTACAGTGGCTGAGAGTCCCATAGGCTCTCAGCCGGGAACGTAGCCCCCTGATTGGAGCGGGCTAGGATCCACATAGTCCGCTGTCTCTTGGAGCGAAGCGCGACGTTTGGGTCTGACCACGTGGAGCCCGAGCCGGCCCTGCGGTCTGGACTGGATACATTACAGAATGTCTAAGCACGTCCTGTACAATGTAATCTTCAGAGCAAATAGGTTATTTATTCCCATAGTGCAGATTAGGGGGATGATGACGAGTCAGTGCCTAAGACCACCTAGTGAGTTCGTGGCAGGGGTGAGGTTTGAACTGGAGATTCTCTGCTTCCAAGTTCGGTGTTTTGGCTACTCAAGAGACCAGTCCTCTAGCCCTGCTGGGCCTCCACTGACAGGCCACTACCCTCCTGGGTCTTCTGCAGAGCCCCCTCCCACCTCTTGTTACCTGGAAGTGCCAAGGGTGTCCTATAGAAAAAACCAGTGTTCTCCCACCACCCCTTTTACAAGGAAATTTATGGTCACAGAATCAGGGTTTTCCTGGTGCAGATGATCTAAGTGACCTTAATTTATTGGTCGATTGGCATAAGCTCCGTGGGACGGTCCTGAAACCGCTGGAGCCGTTTTTTATCGCCTCCACCAAACGCCTCCCCGCACTGCTGGAAGGGACGGCGTCGAGCCGGCGTCCCCCCCGTGTTCAGTTTCGAAGCGCTGGCGCAACAGACGGGTGGGAAACATCTTTGGCTCTCGCCGTATCTCGGCAGCCGAGCCAAATCTGTCTTGACATCAGAAAAGGAATACATTTGCTCGAGCCTTGTAATGACGCTGCAGCGATCCGCGCTTGTCTCTTTGATGGCCCCGTAACTAAGATGACTGCGCTCTCCTTGCAGCGGAGGGACAGAGAAGGGAGTTCAGATCTGAGCGGTTTGTGGGCGGGAGAGGGTGTCGTGACGCGTGTGGCGGGACCTCTCAGGTATTCTTCCCAGCAGAACAGCATTTGTGCGCTTGGGAAACGCTGGCCCGCAAAGGATCTTAGTGGTACAAGTGCATCGGTGTGTGTATTCAGCACGCGCGGGCTTTCTTTGAAATTCTTTGGGAGTATCTTGGCTCTTATTTAAGAGGAAAGGAAGTCTCTTGTCCTTATGAGTCCTAAGAAGACTGTTGCAAGCCGTGAGCTATTACTTTTAAGTAATAATAAAGACAATAATGAGGTAAAGGTTTCCCTTGCTTGACAGCCAGTCAAATCCGACTCAAGGGGGCGGTGCTCATCTCCGTTTCCAAGCCGAAGAGCCAGCACTGTCCAAAGACGTTTCTGTGGTCATGTAGCTGGCATGACTAAATGCCGAGGCACACAGAACACCAAAGCAGTACCTCTTTATCTACTTGCAATTTCTTGCTTTCAAACTGCTAGGTTGGCAGGGGTTGGGGCCAGAGACGGGAGCTCACTCCGTCACACGGCACTCGGGTCTCGAACTGCCGTGCTACAGACCCAGCGTCTTGACCTCTGAGCCACCACGGTCCCTTAAAAAGACAATAATACTAATAATTAAATTAAATGCTGCACAAACAATCCCCCCAGCAGCCACCCCGGACAGAAATGAAACATTAAAAAAAAACCCCTCCCTGAAGCAATGAAATCCTTTACCATTTTCAGAAGGAAATCGCGTGGGGCTGGCCCTTTAAAGGAAGGGGGTGGAGCCCCCAAAAGTCCCACCGTAGCTATGGGCCCACTGTCAGAACCCACAGCCAACGGCGGAGTACACACTTCTTTAGAAAGGTGATACTTTTATTGAAGAGCCATAGATGCATTCACATGGTCACTGTTAAGAATAGCAGTTGCCTCTTGAACCTAATGAGATATAGGGCATTTGTATGCACACACACCCCACTGCGCTGGCCAATTAGGCACCCTCCCGCGCGGGCTAGAGCCGGCAAGCGTTACTAGGCGAAGCTGGGAATTGTGCGGCTCCCACGGTCGGCCTGGAAGGCAGACAACCCCCATTGCCACCTGTACGGCTTTGGAGATTAGCATTTCAGCGCAGAGCAGAGAGAAAGGAATGCGAAAGCAATTTACACAGACACTGAAAAAACATCCCAACCCCCATGGCAGCATAGCTGACACCCACCTCCTTCCCTCCTCCTTTCTCCCTGGTGGGGACCCAAAGTGGCTTTCATTGTTCTCCTCCATTCTATCCTCACAACAGCCCTACGAGGTAGGCAAGCAGGTGGTACTGGCCTTAGGTGACCCAGCAAGGTTCTGTGGTGGAGAGGGGATCTGAACCGTGGTCTCCCTGATTGTACTCCGGCTCCGGAGACCGTCCTTCTGTCTTTCCTTCGTCAGCCGTTCTTGCCCTGTGGCAAGGATGCCCGGTGGGGGCCTTGTGCTCTCGTGTCTCCAAATTGGCCTCCTGTGGCTCCGGGAGCACCATTCTGACCGTCTCTTTACGCCGGAGCCAGCATCCTCCCGTCGATGCGCCGCCATGCTAGCTTTGGAGAGCTCCAAACTGCTGGAGACGTTCAAGACAGCTCTGTTGGGGACATTAATTCACTTTCTAGACATTTAGGAATGGCAGAAAGCGTCTTAATGGTTTCTTGTGGGAATTAAGGCAGGCTTGAAGGGATTGTACATTGTAGGTTTTGGTTGTGTGTGCATGGTTTTTTTTTAAGCTCTCATTAAATTTCGCCCGGCGTTGGGAGAATCGCTCGCCTTTTAGGGTCAGCCCCCCCACACCCACACACCCCTGCGGGTCTCTTCCCGATTCCCTCAACAGCACATCCACCTTCGGTTTTCCTTGGGCCCACGTGACTCTCCCGGAGAATGAAACGTCCCTGCAGGTAGCAGCCCATAAATACACATATATTTGTTGACAAGCAAATTCTTTGTAAAGAAAAGCAAGAAACGAGTTCCTGATTTGACGTTTTTGCGGGTTTCTCCCCCCCCCGCCGCCGCCTTGAATGGCTTCTGCCAACGCAGACCTCAAGCCCGAAGGAAACCAGCCGACTGTGATTGCTCAGCAAGTATTTTGATACAGTGAGCCTCGACGTGGATGTCTGTAATTACGGAAAGAAAATCGTAAATCTTTTGGATATTGTTCACACAGATGTGGCATGAAGAAGAAACGGGAAGTGCCTGCGTCTGTGTGCGAGGATGGGTGTGTGTGTGTGTGTGAGGGGGGGGGAAGCAGTAAAATTGCGTTAAAAGCACAATTAATGTCGTTGTTGTCGAGAACGGTTTGATTTAAGCCTCCCTTTTGAATCGGGCCGGGGTGCTGGGTGATTTCTTCATTGTGCTTTGAGGTACAAAACTAGATTCGGGCCGGAAGAAATAAGCTGGTTCAGTAAGGGAAGAACTGTCTGTGTGACGTGGTGTCGAACTCGGCTCCCGGGGAGGCTTCGCTTCAGAGTTCCTGAACCGTAAAGCGGCAGGGGTCCCCCACCTCTCTGAGCCCGTGGGGCACATTTGGAATTCTGATACCGGCCAGTGGGCCCAGCTGCAGGCGGTAGAGCCAGCCCCTCAGGAGAAGGCCAAATGCTGCAGGGGAGAAGAGGGGTCATTGGAAAATACACGGGTTTCTGTTATTGGCCCATCATGGAGGAAACCGGTACAGGGACCGCTGTTTCACACAGCATTTCCCTTCCGGTAAGGAGCCGTCTCTGAAGCGCTGTGGCCGTTTCAAATTGTGCCGCTTTCTTCTCCCGCCATTTCCACCCGCACGCACGATCTCCCTGAGAGGTTCGTTTTTTATTTAACATTTTGTTGGGAGCGCTATGATGCCGATTTGATGTCCTGTTATAGTGTTATAGCGCTCCCAATAGAACATTTTTTTTTTTTTTAAAGGAGAGATTGCGTGCCGGGGGGAAAGGGTGCAAAAACCCCGTCACTGGAGGAAGCGCTACGGGGCATTGTACACAGCCCACTGTAGCGAACCAGATCTGGAAGAAGGGATTGAAGACCTGAGGAAAGCAGTTTTTGTCGACAACGCCTCAGACGCGCTTCCCAAATGGGAGAGAACCGGCATCGTATGAACAGGTAAATATATTCCGTTAACAGCTGGTTACTAAAATAGGTCTGTCTGAAACGACAGGAAAAAACCCGTTAGTAACCAGTTCATGAAACGGAATAGATAGGTTCTCTGAAATCCTTCAGTGTTGGGGAAGATGGTCTTCATTCCCCTGAATCATTTCGTAATTTATTTGCTGGCAGCTGTTGAACAGACCTGTGAAGAAGAAGAGAAGAGATTGGATTTATACCCCGCCCTTCACTACCGGAAGGAGTCTCAGAGCAGTTTACAATCTCCTTTCCTTTCCCCTCCCCACAACAGACACCCTGTGAGGGAGGTGGGGCTGAGAGAGCTCTTTTGAGAACTGCCCTTGAGAGAACAGCTCTGAGAGAACTTCTGACTGACCCAAGGCATCTCCAGCAGCGGCATGTGGAGGAGTGGGGAATCAAACCCGGTTCTCCCAGATTAGAGTCTGCTGCTTTGGGGGGGGGTGGACTCTACAGGATTATACCCTTATACTATGATATTATAATCTATGGTATTATCCCTCTCCTCCCTGAACACTGCCCTCACCTGGCTCCACCCACAGATCTTCAGGAATTTCCCAACTCAGGAGCTGGCAGACGTGCCACGGAGAGGTGCCACCCCCATGAATCCTAGGATCACAGAGTTGGAAGGGTCCATAGAGGCCATCTACTCCAACCCCCTGCCCAATGCAGGACCAGCCTAGAGCGTCTCTGACAAATATCCGTCCAGCCTCTTCTTGAAAGCTGTCCTTGAAGGGGAACCGACCGCCTCCCTGGGCTGCTGATTCCACCTTTGAACCACTCTGACCGTGAAAACGTTTCCCCCAATATCCAGCCGATACCTTCCTGCATGTAATTTAAACCCGTTGCTTCGGGTCCTCTCCTCTGCTGCCCACTGGAACAGCTCCTCGCCCTCCTCCAAAGGACAGCCTTCCAAATATTTAAAGAGAGCGATTCTCTCGCCCCTCAGTCTCCTCTTCTCCAGACTAAATATTCCCAAGGACCTCAGCCTTTCCTCGTAGGGCTCGGTCTCCAGACCCCCGGTCATCCTCGTCCTGGCCCATAGCTAACATGGGCCCACGGGGCCTGGCCCCCTTGTGTTTCTTCTGGGCCCCCTCCCTCCTGGGCTGCCCCCAAAGTGCTCCAACTTACCACCTGCACTGTACTTTCATTTAATTAGCTGGTGCCCCCCCAAGCCCCCTCCCAAAGAATTCCCTAACGCTCTCGTCTGCACCCTCTCGATTTTGTCCGCATCCTTTTTGAAGTGAGGCCTCCAGAACTGCACACAGTACTCCAGGTGAGGCCTGACCAAGGCCGTCTACAGAGGGGCCACGAGTGGTCCCTCTAAGCTGAGTCAGTGTGAGCTAGCTCACAGGTTTTTAGCCTCCAGCTCACACATTTTTGTCTTCGCTCAGGAAGGACGGCTCCAGAGCAAACTAATCTATGCAGTAGCTTAATCACTTGCTCACAGCTGTAAGTCCAGTAGCTCACAAAGTAGAATTTTTGCTCACAAGACTCCACAGCTTAGAGGGAGCATCGGCCACGACCTCCTGCGATTTCGATGCTATGGCCCTTTGAATACAACCCAAGACTGAATTTGCTGTGGAGTTGTGACTTGCCACTAAAAGATAACACCCTGATTTGGGTTCCCTTCCTGGCCTGCAGGCAGATGAGCCGCAAAACAGTGAAAAGGAGCGTTGACGGTGCTGCGTCAGTGTGTTGTTGAAAAGCGTTTTGTTTTTTCCCCTTCATCGCCACCTTTAAAATAAATACTTTTTCCCCTTTTCTTCTGGAAGCCGTAAGGAGCCGATGCTTGATTACGCCAAAGCCCAAGCTGAAATACCAGGGAAGCGTTTACAGGTTGATCCGAAAAAGGGGATTCCTGCGTGAATGCTGGATTGCTAGAAGCGTGCAATAGTGCCCTCTTGTGGCCAGGCTTCAAATAGCAGAACTTTGTTTAATAACAGGGCTTTTTTTTCCCTTTCAGTTTGTCCTCGAGTGTTTTTGAAAAAAAAACAGTCAGGGTCTGATCTTGTGAGGATCCCACCTAACATAGTCCAAAGACATCGTCCATCTTTTGTGGGGCAGCTTCTGCAGAAATGAGGTTGGTGGTCTTTGGGTTTACTTTGTTTTGGCTGAAGTTTTCCAGCATCAGCCCAAGCATGTGAGTAGTCCTCATAGAGGAAGAAAATGTTGGACATTTAGTTGGACAGTTGCCTCTCGTGAAACTGGGACACCCCAGAATGCACGTGAGGGGGGAGGAAGGATCCTTCCTTTGAGCCCCAGGAAGGGGTACATTTAATTTATTTTAAATGTATTCCATTTAATTTACTGGGGCCTGGGATGCCAGGCTCGCTGTTACAAGGCCTTTTCAGTGGTAGCTCCTCTCTGGTGGAATGAGCTCCCAGAGGAGATCAGGGCCCTGCGGGACCTTGCACAGTTCCGCAGGGCCTGCGAGACGGAGCTCTTCCGCCAGGCTTTCAACTAGGAGCCACCACTACCACCACCAACAACAACTGTTACTACTATTAACATCTGTAGTAGACGGATGGCCCTGTATGGAGTTGGAGCCACAACACGGAGGGATGCTGGAACACCGCTGAATCGGGATTTAGTATTACATCTTTTCGTTCGCCGCTATTAGTATACTGTACGAGCGACCAATATTGCCCATCAGCAAGTGAATGACCACGTGCGCTAAAGACATTTGACTCTTCACAGGAACTGCCTCGGCTTTGTAGCCGCTCTCCAAGTCCCGGAAGGGCTGAGGTCTTCCCGGCTGCCCAGAGTTGAGCCAGAGACCTTCGTCACGCACCCTCTTGACTTTCAGCCCGGGGTACCAAAGAACAACTCTGTGCCGGTCCACCCCAATGATGCGCGGAGGCTGGAAGATGCTCTCCCGGCCAGCGCCGTCTCATCAGCCAGCAGCCTGAAGCATGAGGTTTAATTACCCATACCGCTATCTTAACTTGCACAGCCACAGAGCGTTATTAGCAGCAGTAAAGTTATCCAGTCCAGCTCCCCCCCCCCAAATGCAGCTACGCTTGGTGTCTCCCTTGATCACCTCCCCCCCCCTCCAAGCTGGGAGTCCTACAGGTGAACCAGGAGCCATGCAACAGACTGAGCTGCTCCTTTGATTGCCTCTGAAGGCGTTGCCTTCCAGTTTTGGGGAGTATCTTTTTGTTACTGCTAGAAGAAGAGAAGAAGAAGAGACTGGATTTATACCCCTTGCCCTTCGCTACCCAAAGGAGTCTCAGAGCGGCTTACAAACTCCTTTCCCTTCCCCTCCCCACAACAGACACCCTGGGAGGTAGGTGGGGCTGAGAGAGCTCTCTCGAGGACTGCCCTTGAGAGAACAGCTCTGAAAGTACTTGTGACTGACCCAAGGTCACACCAGCAGCTGCATGTGGAGGAGTGGGGAATCAAACCCGGTTCTCCCAGATTAGAGTCCGCGCTCCTAACCACTACACCAAACTGGGGAGGAAGCTTGCTTCTTTTGCTTCTTGGGTGTGCATTGGGGTCAGGATTCCGCTCGCTCGCCTTTTGACTTAAGGACAAACACGTTTTGTCCGTGTTAAAAAGCACGTGCGGGGGGGAAAAAGTCAGTGGTTTCTTTCTACTAAATTCCATGGTTACCTAGTGCTCACTGATGGTTCGGAGTGCCTCTCGTCTCTTATCTTGTCTGTCCTTATGACGGCAACCAGCCCTTCAAGGTAGGCCAATAATATTATCTCTGTTTTGCAGATAAAGGGTAAGGGGGGGGTAGGAATGAAAGAGAGCTGCTTATGGAAGGCGGCTTGGTGATTTCATGTCTGGAGACGGTTGTATGAAATCTGCCAGTTTATCTGTCTGTGTATTTTTTGTGTGTGGTTTTGTGCGATCTTGTGTGTTTCTGGATTGCACGCAAACTCAGTTTTATAAGCCACCAAGAGAGTTTGTCAGCTGGGAAACTAAACCTGGGAAACCATGATGGCAGAGATGGGATCTGGCGGGGGGTGGGGGCCTTCAGGTCATGAATTCCTCCACATCTGCACCAGCTGTCAAAGAGTTAGATGGATGTGGCCTAGCGGGGGCCATACAGGTCAGGATGTATCTAACCCTACGTAACTGCAGGTAGTTGCTTTGACCAAAGAATGGGCTAGGTAAAGGTAAAGGTTTCCCTTGCTTGAAAGCCAGTCGATTCTGACTCTAGGGATGCAGTGCTCATCTCCATTTCCAAGCCGCAGAGCCAGCGCTGTCCGAAGACGTTTCTGTGGTCATGTGGCCGGCATGACTAGATGCAGAGGCACAGGGAATGGGCTACAGACCCCTATTTGCAAGATGGCGCCAGCTTTATTATGCAGCTTTGGCCATTGGGAGAGGATCACCAGGTGACCAAAGGCAGAAGAGAGTCTTCTGAGGCCTGGACAGTGTAGGAGGGGGGCCGTGGCTCAGTGGCAGAGCATCTGCTTGGCATGTAGAAGGTCCCAGGTTCAATCCCCAGTGTCTCCACCTAAAAGGATCAGGTGACCGCGCAGTGTTCCCTCTAAGCTGAGTTTGTGTGAGCTAGCTCACAGTTCTTTAGCCTCCGGCTCACACATTTTTTGTCTTGGCTCAGGAAGGATATGGCTCCAGAGCAAACTGATTTAGGCAGCGGCCCAATCGCTCGCTCACAACATTAATGCCAACGGCTCACAAAGTAGATTTTTTGCTCACAGGACTCCACAGCTCAGAGGGAGCACTGGTGACAGGTGATGTGAACGACCTGTGACCCCGGAGAGCCACTGCCAATCAGAACAGATAAGCCCTTGATAGGTCAAGGGGCTGATTCAGTCTGGGGCAGTTCCGTGCACGCGTGCATATGTGAAGCACCTTCCAGTTTACTAGTCCAGTGTTTATGCTCAACCCCTGAACTGGATAACTCTGGCTAGCCCATATCTCATCTGATCTCAGGAAATAACTAGGGTCAGCCCCGGTTAGTATTTTGATGGGAGACCACCAAGGAAGTCCAGGGTTGCTACGCAGAGGCAGGCAAGGGCCAACCACCTCCGTTAGTCTCTTGCCGTGGAAGTCCGACAGCGTCGCCGTAAGTCAGCTGTGATCTGACGCCCTGTTTCCACCACCACCACCATGTATGCTCACCTGCCCTTGTCAACACAACCGGCTCCGTAGTTGCTCGACGACCCAAGTTGTTGATCCAAAGCTCCCTGAAGTGCAGCTTTTGAACTCTCAACCACTGTCCGATACAGGCTCTTTCTGCCGTTTTTAGAGGACGAGGAGGAGCAACGGAGGGCTCGGATTCACAAAACGAGCTGCCTTGCTTGCTTTGTTTTTCGGTAACCGTGATTTGATTTGCTCAGGGCTGCTTTGAGGTCTGCGTGGTGGGAAAGCGAGCTTCACGTGCACGTGGGAATTTTTGGGGAAGACACATTCCTATTCTGCCGAGACCTGTGGGGGTCTGCGGTGGAAAAACGTGATTCGAGCCCACTAGTACCTTACAGACCAATAGGATTCTTTATTATTATTTAAAGGTTTTTTTAAATTTTTAAACAGCAAGAAGAGCAAAATACCGTGAGAACAAATATCAACAGTAGAATTAGAGAAGGTAATCATAAATGTAGAAACTCTGTTCAGATAAGTTTACACGGGATGAAAATCTTCATAGCCTTTTTGAGGAACCTTGACCTTAGCGGAGTCAACGTTAAATATAAATTCTAGAAAAGGAAACCATTTCAATAGAACGTCTGATTCCCTGTTAGACATGTTAGCAGTAGCAACAACCTCAGATATTTTACCCGTTGCGTAATATTCCCATAATAACTTTATACGCCATGATGATAATAACAGTTCATTTGGAGACTTCCAGCTACCAGCGATGACTACTTTTGCAGCCGTCGATAAAACTGAGGTAAGTTCCTGTCTAAGTTTAGGAACGTGTCGTTCCAATAATCTAAGAGAATAAGTTTGGGCTGCATAGGAAGCAAGTAACCAGTGATATCTTTTATCGACAAAATTATTTTGGGCCAGAACTGTTGAACATAAATACACGACCACCAATCGTGAAAAAACGTAACTCGTTCAGCACATGACCTCCAACATAGAGGGGAGTTCAAATTGGAAATGTTATGGAACTTGGTAGGTGTAAGGTACCATCTAGCTCTGAAGCTGAATATTCAAAGAATGGGAGTTGAGGGAGGGTGATGACCAGATTACAATCAAGTCTTTCCAGAATCTAAGCTCCCTGCTTCGAGGGTACTTTGGCTCTTGAAAGCGCCTACCCTGGAAGTCTTGTTGCCGTCTAAGGTGCTTCTGGACCCGAATCTAGTTATTCCCATCCTGTACGGCCCTTTCTTTGAAGTCCCCCCCCTTTATATGCGGTGGGGTGCTGATTTTGCAAACTACTGGGCTGATCCAGCAGGGCTCTTCTGAGGTGCTTATCAGGGGAAGGCCTCGACCTCTCTGCCCTGTTGCAGGCCCTCCAGAGGAACTGGTTGGCCCCTGTGTGTGATGGGATGCTGGACTAGATGGACCCTCACTGGGCTGACCCAGCAGGGCTGTTTTTATGAAGGCCTCAGCCTCTGTGCCATGTTGCTGGCCCTCCAGAGGAACTGGTTGGCCCCTGTGTGAGACAGGATGCTGGACTAGATGGACCCTCACTGGGCTGATCCAGCAGGGCTGTTCTTATGAAGGCCTCAGCCTCTGTGCCATGTTGCTGGCCCTCCAGAGGAACTGGTTGGCCCCTGTGTGAGACAGGATGCTGGACTAGATGGACCCTCACTGGTCTGATCTAGCAGGGCTCTTCTTAAGTTCTTATGAAGGCCTCAGCCTCTGTGCCATGTTGCTGGCCCTCCAGAAGAACTGGTTGGCCAGTGTGTGAGATGGGATGCTGGACTAGATGGACCCTCAATGGTCTGATCCAGCTTGGCTCTTCTGAGGTGTTTACCGGGGAAGGCATTAGCCTTTATGCCCTGTTGTTGGCCCTCCAGATGAACTGGTTGGCTACTGTGTGAGACAGGATGTTGGACTAGATGGACCACTGGGCTGATCCAGCAGGGTTCTTCTGATGTTCTTATGTTGTTGGCCCTTCAGAGGAACTGGTTGGCCACTGTGAGAGACGGGATGCTGGACTAGATGGACCATTGGTCTGATCCAGCAGGGCTCTTCTTGTATTCTTACCTTGATGGCATCTTTGGCAGATGACAAATATTCTGGCCAAAGATTACATCTCTTTGGTGCAACGTCTGGAACGTAGTTAATTATGAAACAGTAATGCAAGGAAGGACGGCTGTCAGTGTTTCCTCTAAGCTGAGTGAGTGTGAGCCAGCTCACCATTCTTTAGCCTCCGGTTCACACATTTTTGTCCTAGCTCAGGAAGGGTGGCTCCAGAGCAAACTCATTTATGCAGTCGCCCAATCGCTCACTCACAACTTTAATGCCAGTAGCTCACAAAGTGGAATTTTTGCTCACAAGACTCCGCAGCTCAGAGGAAGCATTGGTTGGCCTCCTCTGATCTGGATGGGTTATGATGGGTCTCACTCTTGGCCATTGTGTGGGCAAAGGCGATGCTCCTGTGACCACAGGGTCCTTCTGTTCTGCCTGCTTCCCCTGTGTCTTCAACAGAGGAGCTGTGGAAATCCCTAAAATTCGATCTCTGTGGAACTTTCCCATTCCAGACTACTTTACAGACTCCCTTGCCTCGATTGTTGTTTCTGTTTCACGTGCCACTTTTTTGGTTCCTGGGGTGGAGCTTGTGTCATCTGGTGGCTGCTTAACAGGCAGAAATTCAGCTGGTGATGTTGGGTAGAGATGCAGAAATGGGGGAAGCTTTGCCTGCTGGATTTTGGCCTGGAACACCATTGAGGAAGACTTGGACCCCCCCACACACACACAAAAACACTCCAGACTTCAGCTGTTTCCACTGAGACATGTTTGAGGTTTGCCTTTGTCTGTTTGAGAGCCAGTTTGGTGTAGTGGTGAAGTGCGCAGACTCTAATCTGGGAGAACCGGGTTTGATTCCCCACTCCTCCACATGCAGCTGCTGGATGACCTTGGGCAAGCCATAGTTCTGTCAGAGCTGTTCTCTCAAGGACAGTTCTGTCAAGAGGTCTCTCAGCCCCACCTACCTCACAGGGTGTCTGTTGTGGGGAGGGGAAGGGAAAGGAGTTTGTAAGTTGCTCTGAGACTCCCTTGGCTAGTGAAGAGCGGGGTATAAATCCAATCTCTTCTTCTTATTCTTCTTATTCTTCCCCCCCACCCCATTTTGGTGGCCAGTGGCACTACCTGACACTGTGTCCAAAGGCTAGGTTTGCACTAACCGTAGTTTCCGTCTAGTTAAATGGCTCTTGTTTCAGGCTGAGGGTGTAGGAGGAAAGGAATGTGCGGGCCTGATAAAGCCTTGTTGCTGTGGATGGGAACCCTCGCTGGGTCAAGCGTGAGAGACGGATTGCTTCCCTGGCCTGTCCTGATAAGGGTGACGGCACATGGGCAGAGTTGAAAAGACACGGCGGGCTGCTTCTAAGACAGAAGGGTCCAGATAAAGGATGTTCGGCCTGCGCCGTCTGCTTATCGCCTTGCCTTCGCCAAACCACCGGAGGAAGGCACAATTTCGGCTATCTGGGCTACAAGGAGAACCATTTCTTTCTTGCGCCACCTTCATTTTCTTATTCAATCGGAGGTGATTTCAACTGAGGTTCAGTCAGGACGGGGGTGTCCTAAACCCCAGAGGGTGGGATTGCGTGGTTTTTAAAGGAGGCCCATGGTGACGTCTCCCCCACCCCCTCGGTAACCTCTGGTAAAATTTTCGCCTCGCGTCTTGTGGCCCTCCCGTTGTTCGTTTCCCCGCCTCCAGCCCCCAGTGTTGTGAGGGAATGCCCAACGTGATAAACTCAGGATATGGAACAAGTCCAAGATATGGGATTTGGAAGCAGACACTGACTGCTTTTCAGCAAATGTCTCACAGAGTTCTACCCTTTCCTGGTTTTTCTAGGTTTTTAGCCCTCGTGCAAATGGCGCTTCAGCACGGTTGTTTGCTGGAGTGGTACAAGATGGCTCCCACCCACACCTGTAATTAATTCTTTCTTTTTTGGTACCGCATTTCTTCATGGATTAATTGAGGGTGTATCAATGCTTCCATCTGCCATTCGGACAGCAAAAGCTGGCTTGGGTCTCCCACTCCCGTGGTCACCCAGCTTTTTGACCCTCAGAAATTTGATTCCCATTTTTTCCTTCTCCTCAAAAATAAAAGTTGGGGTGTTTCGGGTGCGGGGAAGTGGTGGCGGGGAGAGCGGAAGAGGCCGACGTGAGCCCGGCACAATAGGCGCCGTTTTCTCGAACTGATTAAAAAAGATCCGGACTTGTAAATTAATTTGTCCGTGTTATACAATGGCAGTGCAGATGGACTCATTAGCATGCACACAACAAATAATTATGGATGATTTTTTTTTAAAGCTGGCCTTCCTAATGGGCTTGCTGGGTTAATTATGTCAATGTATAATTACATCGGCCCTGGGAGGCATAATGGCGCACCCCCGCTGAGCCGAGCCTGGCTAATGACGACGGGCTGCCGGCGGGAGGAGAGGGCCCTGTTTGGAATGCACCTGCTTACCTCGGCAGAAAGCGCCATTGTCTGGGCCGGCCGGGGCCTACGCAAACAGGCATTATCGGCAGAACGTGCCGTTGGATGGTAACGGAAGGCGGCCGTGCGGGAGGGAACCGGCCGGGGCGGACAATCCTCGGAGCAGGGGGTGGAAGAGGCTTAGCTCTCCTTCCACCAGCCCCAGGTGGTTGGCGGGCAGCAGTGGTAGAGGGCCGCTAGGCTTGGCCTTTCGGGGCCGCCGGCCTGTCCTCACTACAAATCAAGTCAACAAAGCCAGAGAAGGGGTCACAGTCAATGTTCCCTCCAAGCTGCGGAGTCTTGTGAGCAGAAATTCTACTTGGTGAGCTACTGACATTAAAGTTGTGAGCGAGCAATTTGGCTACTGCATCAATTAGTCTGCTCTGGAGCCACATCCTTCCTGAGCTAAGACAAAAATGTGTGAGCCGGAGGCTAAAAAACTGTGAGCTAGCTCACACTAACTCAGCTTAGAGGGAACACTGGTCACAGTGTGCAGATACATGCCAACAGACCAAAAACCACTGTGGTTTTTGGTCTGTTGGCCTGTCCTCACTAGCAGAAAGGCCAGAGGAAGCCTCGGCTTCTTCCCTTCCAATCGGTAACACACCTCGCTCAGGCCGGAACACGGCATTCAGGGCCGTCCGTAGCACGTTGTTTCAGGAGTGCAGGACAATTGCGCGGAGTGTGGTAGAAAGTGGGGACGTCGGCTTCGTGTTGGATCCCCAAGCATCGAGAATAAATCCACGTTTTCAAGAAAAGCAAAATTTATTTCAAAGCGTTGAAGACATACTCAAACACGTTCTTTGTTAGAACTGGGGATACACAGTTAGGTCAAGCATAATAAAGGAACTTCAAACAGATACAGATCCAATGAATAGCTTTCCCGCTGGCGGGCTAATGAAACGGTTGCGCGCCCAGTCCATGGGAACCAGGCAGAACATCAGACAAAACACAGGTGCAGTACTCATGAGAAAAGCAATAGGCAAGCATTACAGCATCTTCTCCCCCACACAACCTCCAGCAGTTATCTTTTGCATTCCAACGCAGGAGCAGGATGATAGAAACCAAGCCGGGTGCAACAGGGAAAGGATATGTACACAGAGGTCACAGAAAACAGAATGGCAGCTTGCTGACAACAATTCTAATCCATTTCCTTGTAGAAAAGTATCAGCTACCCCTTCATCTCTTTGAGATGAACCATCCCGAACCAGAGACTTTTCATCTCCTGTCGGCTTTTCCCCAATATTCAGTTTTACAGAAAACAGAATGGCAGCTTGCTGACATACTGCCCCCCTTAAAATACACTTACAACACACCTCCCGGGTCGGGCGGGAGATCTCCCGGGCTGGGCGGGAGACCTCCCGGTTTGTCCGGGAACCTTCTGTGGAAACTACGGATCAGGTAAGGGACCCGAATATCCCCTTCTTCCACCCATTCGCGGTGCTGGGGACCGAAATCAACCCATTCGATAAGGTACCAGAGTTTACCACGTTTCACTTTACAATCAAGGATATCAGCGATCTCAAAATGTTCATCCCCTTCCAAAATGACAGGTGGAGGAGGA
>NW_015167526.1:3071742-3086995 GCF_001447785.1 Gekko japonicus | reverse complement strand
GGAGGTTTGTGGGACCGATCCTGAGTCCCCCTCCGTGTTAGGTAGATTTCCCTCAATTCCGCTCATGATCTTGCCAGATTCGGAACGATAGGAAAAAGGGAGTTCTAACAATATGTTGGATCCCCAAGCATCGAGAATAAATCCACGTTTTCAAGAAAAGCAAAATTTATTTCAAAGCGTTGAAGACATACTCAAACACGTTCTTTGTTAGAACTGGGGATACACAGTTAGGTCAAGCATAATAAAGGAACTTCAAACAGATACAGATCCAATGAATAGCTTTCCCGCTGGCGGGCTAATGAAACGGTTGCGCGCCCAGTCCATGGGAACCAGGCAGAACATCAGACAAAACACAGGTGCAGTACTCATGAGAAAAGCAATAGGCAAGCATTACAGCATCTTCTCCCCCACACAACCTCCAGCAGTTATCTTTTGCATTCCAACGCAGGAGCAGGATGATAGAAACCAAGCCGGGTGCAACAGGGAAAGGATATGTACACAGAGGTCACAGAAAACAGAATGGCAGCTTGCTGACACTTCGTGAGAACCTTGAGACTGTCTTTAAAAATCACATTTCTCGCTCTTACGATGGTGAGAGATATGCTTGAAACTGAGCGGGCAGCGTCTGGCGGCATCTCAGAAGCCCGGCCAGCGGTCAGGTTGATTTGTCCGAGTGAACAAACCTCTCCGTTCCTCCGATTCCCCGGGCCGCCGTTTCTCACTCCTCCCCCTTTTAATACGTCGTTGTAGAGCGCAGATTACGTCTTGGATCCGTTCTATCATTTGTCGTGTGTGCTGCTTTTGCTTTTTTACATTTTCTTATAAAGAAGCAAAATACTGTTTTAAATCTAGAACAATAGCGGGCGAAGGATTGGGCATCTGCCGGGGCTTGCTCCCACAGAACAGCAGCAAGAATTGGTAACCTCCAGTGAGGGAGGCGCGCTCAGTCTTCAGGGCTTTCGTGTTCTAAAGAAGAGTCGCATGCATATCGGCACTACTTTGAGGGGGCCCGAGGGAGAAAGGAAGGAAGCTGAACCCCCTGCCAGCCAGGCCCAGTTCATACACACAAGAGAATGAGGTGGTGGAACGCACTAGACCAGTTCAGGCTGTCGGTGGAGGATCCCTTTTCGAAAGGCTTCCCTGCAAATAGAAAACCAGCAGCGCAGGAATAGAACTTTTCTCCATACTGTGCTAGCTTTCTGCTTGCAAGGAGTCTTTTTCTTTAAATGAGAAGGAACCCTCCACCCGCTGCACTCTGAAATGGTAGTCCGTTCGACCTCTACCGAGTGGCGCCCCTAGATTCTCCCACACGTATGAAGCAAGCATTAGATGTTCAGAGAAAGTCCTGCCTTTGGGAAGTCTTTTTTCGGAAGGAACAGAGATTGGTATCCTTTGGGATGTTTTGTTTTGGATTTTTGTTTTTGTTTTTTGCTAAGTACAGCTATGTGGAAATCTGGTTTCCTTCTCTGGGGGTACCTTAATGGGGGGGGCGAAACAGTGGAGGATTGTCTTTGTAAGAGAGTTTCCCCACCAGTCAACAGTATATTGTTGCGGCAGCCGTTTAATGGCTGTGCCCACCACCTCATAGCAGAATTCCAAAGGTGCCCGCAGGCTCAGAAAGAATAGGGACTCCCTGCTGTAGCTGTTCTCACTGGTTATTTTGAGTGTTTACATGACAGTTGTAGTGTTTCTTTTTAAGCTTTTTAACCTTCTTTGTAAGCTGCTGAGAGGGCCCTTTGGGGGGGGGGTTTAAAACTGGAAAGAAATGGGACCAAAAGGAGAAGTTCACAGTCACTGAGACAACACTGAGGCAGCAGAGTCCTGAGGCTGTGGGATGGATTTTATCATTCCAGTTTGCAAGTGAGGGGGAAATCATGTTTTAAATGTTCCTCGCAAGCAGAAAGCTAACCTTGCAAGGAGCAGGTTACGATAGAACCTTCCTCCCTGGTGTGCTGACTTTCTGCTTGCAGGAAATTTGTTACACAGGAGAAGAGACTTTAAAAACAAGTGAATCTCACCCCACCCACTGCAGCATAAAGTGGGGGCAGCTGACTTTTCCTCTTCACTTCGCTCCTTGCCAGGGGTCATTTCATAGCAAAAGAGGTGCAGGAGCTCATTAGCATAACTTATTTGCATGTGCCACACCCCCTGACATCACCGGAAGTGTGTCAGAAGGCAACACCCACCACTCAGGCTCCACTGGCCTGTTTTGGATTGCTAGCTATTGGGGGGAGGGGATATGCAGATCTGTCCTCGCAGAAGAGGGAGAGCTTGTACCTGAATAAAACTTGGTCTTAAAGGTGCCACTGGACTGTTTTGGGCCGGGGGGGGGGGGTTCTGCAACTTACTTGGCTGCTTCTTGCTCTGACTGAGCGCTGCTGGGAGCAGGGGGCGGGGCTTGTTGCATGTGCCGGCCCCCTGGGCTCTTTGCTGCCAGAGCTCCGCTCCTGTGCGCTCCTGCAGGAAATGACCCCTGCTCCTTGCACAGACCAGGCCTCGATAGGATGGGCCGTGCCCCATCTCACTGTGGGTGGTGCTGGGATTCCCGTTTTGTATGTCCCCCAGTGTGTGGCGGCTGGGATGCCGGCTCCGTTGAGGGGGTGGGCTCTGACTCTCCCTGTTGTGCCTTCCCCCCCCTAGATCCTGTCCACTTCCTGGAAACGACCCGGAGCCTAGAAAGCCGGCTGCAGCAGCTGCATTGCCTCAGCCCCGAGAACCCGCCTTTGAAGGAGCTGAACAGACCGTGGAAGAAGAACTCGGAGCTCCCGTGCCCAAAAGGTACCAGCCGCCGCCTGGTGCTCCCTCCGGCCTGGTTCTGTACGTGAGGGTGAGGCAGTGCATGTCCCCGAGCATTCACAGCGGAGCACAAAACACGTGGGATGAGGGACCGAGTGGACCTTCCTGGGAAATCCCAGCTCTTGTGCTACTTTTTTCCCCTCACCGAGTTTCTAGCGCTTATGATACAATCAGAAATGTGAGAGAACGATGCTTACTGAAATTTCAGAAACCGAAGGGTCGAGAGGTGTTCTTGGCTATGCATGGCTTTCTACCCTGCCAAAGGCACTTAGGGAGTGAGAAAGAGAGATAAATGGCACGCGTGTCTGCATGTATGTGTCCAGGGCTCTTTTTGTAGAGAAAGCCCAGCAGGAACTCATTAGCATAATAGACCACACCCAACAGCAGAAACTCATTCGCCTATTAGGCCACACCCCTGACAGCACAGCTCATTGGCATATTAGGCCACACCCCCATGTTACCAGAAGTGTGGTCATCCAGCCACGCCCACCTTTTGCTTCTTATTCTGTTTACCTTGTTTGTTGACAAAACCCAGGGCCTTTTTTTGTAGCAGGAACTCCTTTGCATGTTAGGCCACACACCCCTAATGTAGCCAATCCGAATGAGTTTCTGCTGTTGGGTGTGGCCTATTATGCTAATGAGTTCCTGCTGGGCGTGGCCAACTTGGGAGCCAGCCGGAACTCCATTCCTGTGCGTTCCTGCCCAAAAATAGCCCTGGATGTGTCACATATAACATGCATATTCTTGAGCAGAAAAGCAGGATAGCAATAACATCCCATTTGTTTGTCCATTTAAAGCATTTCATGCTGCCTTCCCGCCCCATCGGAGTCCCCAAGGCCGCAAATGTATTTATTTTTTAATTTCTACTTTGGATTTATGAATTGCCCGATCCCTGTATACACAGGGCTCCGGCTCGATGTACAACAAAATTTAGAACACTGTTAAAATCAATAAAAAAAACATTCAAACATTCGAACAATTAAAAACAACATTTAGAATTATAAAATGGTTCAATAAAAACCCAGACGACACCAGCCCCAGGGGTAGGCGTCCCAGGTCCTTTTGACCACCAGCGAGGGATGGGGGGGGGGATACGGTTGCCAGATCCAGGTTGGAAAACTCCTGGAGATTTGGGGATGGAGCCGGGGGGAGGACAGCGAGCTCAGTGGGGAGCAATGTCACACAGTCTGCCCTCCAAAGCATCAATTTTCTCCAGGGGAACTGATCTCTGTCGTCTGGAGAGCAGTTGTAATTCCGGGGGATCCCCAGGTCCCGCCTGGAGGCTGGCATCCACAACCAGGGGGGATACCCCAAACCCGCTATTGGGGGTATGCCAAAGGGAACAAATGTATCTTCACCCGCTTGCAGAAGACACCGATGGAGGGAGTCAAATTAATCTTCCTGGGGGGGAGGGAGTTGCAAAGTTTTGGCGCCGCAACCAAGAAAGTTGCGACCTCCCTAGCATCAGATGGCGGTGACAACTGCAGCAGGGCCCCCAAAGGTGAAAAGAAGAAAAAGAAGAAGAGGAGGAGGAGAAGATTGGATTTCTACCCCGCCCTTCACTACCCAAAGGAGTCTCGGAGCGGCTTAGAAACTCCTTTCCCTTCCCCTCTCCACAACAGACACCCTGCGAGGACGGCGGGGCTGAGAGAGCTCTGACAGGAACTGCTCTTTTTCAAGAACAGCTCTTGTCAGAACTATGGCTTGCCCAAGGTCACCCAGCAGCTGCAAGTGGAGGAGTGGGGAATCAAACCCGGTTCTCCAGTGGTCCAGTGAATGGGGCAGTCATCACTTCTGGGATAGTTGGGCAGGGTCGGTCGCTTTGAAATCGATCCAGTTGGGGAGGGGCCTATCCGCCCAGGAGTTATCCAGTCTTACTGGCCCTGCTGGTGAAGCAGGAAGAGCTCATCAGCGCTCCAAGGAGCACAATGATTCAGAACAAAGGAAAAAGGGGGGAGGCAACAGGGGAGAAGGTGGGTTCATAATAATATAGTAGGTGGCGGGGTACGACAAAAGCCCTCCCCCGTCCCCAGATCTGAGACTCGGGGACTCCATTCCATAGCTGGGCAGACGATGAAGCTATATGCAGGTGTGCGTCTGCTGGGGAATCAGTCGGAGTGCGAAGATGCCGAAGAGAGACAAAATTGTGCAGCGTGTCTCGATGCAGGACTGGCAGTCCTGTCGGCCCCGGAGGGCTGTTTTCAGCCTTCCCAACCCCTGGAAGCTGAAGTGGTCCAAAGGAGACCATTAGGAGAATTAATGTCACCAGGAAGCAGCCACTCGGCCTGGTCTCAGAATCTTGTGTCCCCGCTGTGACTCTGAAACACAATTGACCAGCGGAAGCCGCTGGACCTAGTAAGAACATAAGAACATAAGCACATGAGAGAAGCCAATGTTGGATCAGGCTGATGGCCCATCCAGTCTAACACTCTGTCACATAGGGGCCCAAAATACCAGGAAGTCCAGCAGTGGGGCCAGGGTCACAAGCTCTGGCACAGATGTCCTTGAAAAAGAGCAGTTTGTGTCAAGAGCTCTCAGCCCCACCCACCTCACAGGGTTGTCTGTTGTGGGGAGGGGAAGGGAAAGGAGTTTGTAAGCCGCTCTGAGACACCTTTGGGTAGAGAAGGGCGGGGTATAAATCCAATCTCTTCTCTTCTTCTTCTTCTTCTTCTTCTACCTTGTGGCTAAGAGCCACCGATGGACCTCTGCTCCATATGCTTATCTAATTCCCTCTTTGAGCCGTCCATGCTCGAAGCCGCCACCACCTCCTGTGGCAGTGAATTCCACGTGTTCATCGCTCTTTGGGTGAAGAAGGACTTCCTTTTATCTGCTCTAACCCGACTGCTCAGCAATTTCATGGAGTGCCCACAAGTTCTTGTACTGTGAGAAAGGGAGAAAAGTACCTCTTTCTGAACCTGCTCTATCCCGTGCATAATCTTATAAACCTCGATCACGTCACCCCTCAGCCGTCGTTTCTCCAAGCTAAAGAGCCCCAAGCGCTTTAACCTTTCTTCATAGGGAAAGTGTTCCAACCCTTTTATCATCCTAGTTGCCCTCTTCTGCCCTTTTCCCAATGCTAGAATATCCTTTTTGAGGTGTGGTGACCAGAACTGTACACAGGACTCCAAATGAGGTCGCACCATTGATTGATACAGGGGCAAGTCTGCAGCTGGAGTCCTGACACTCAATTCTCTACCCCTGTGATTGATCTCTGGGCCTCCCTCGGGAGGCTTTCGGCCACCCCCCACTCCCGGTTTCTCTCCCGCCTTGTGCTCCTCATGCTGTTGACGTGGACTTTTTCCCCCCTTTTAACCACAGAGCAGAGAGGAGGGACGCCTCCCGCTGGGCTGGCCGGGCCCGAGGGAGCCAAGCTCCCGACCATCCACAGCAAAGCACTCCTCACCGATACCTCGCTGAAGAGGAATGAAGCTGAGAAGCAAAAGTACGTGCGGCGGAGCGGCGGGGACGCATGCCTCGGAATCCGTTTCAAGGGTGTCTCCCTAGGAGTAGAAATCGAAGCAGTGGAGCGCAGGAGTTTGTGCATGTGTGTGCGCTTGAGGATCTCAGGGCGGGCAGGACCGGCGAGTTGAGCTCAATATCGAGTTTCCCAGCCAGCAAAATCCTCAGACTGTGTGGCCCCCCCCCCCCGCCCCAATGAACCCTCCTTTCTGGGGGTTCACGAACTTTAACTTGGGTTAGTCACCGGCTGAGGAGCTGGGTATGTTTCGCCCGGAGAGGAGATGACTGAGAGGTACTTGAAGGGCTGTGATATAGAGGATGGTGCAGAGCAGTGTTCCCTCTAAGCTGAGTTAGTGTGAGCTGGCTCACAGCTTTTTAGCCTCTGGCTCACACATTTTTGCCTTAGCTCAGGAAGGAGGGCTCCAGAGCAAACTAATTCATGCAGCAGCCAAATTACTGCTCACAACTTTAATGCCAGGAGCTCACAAAGTAGAATTTTTGCTCACAAGACTCCACAGCTTAGAGGGAACATTGGTGCAGAGTTGTTTTCTGTTGCCCCAGAAGGTCGGAGCAGAACCAAGGGGTTGAGATTAAATCAGAAGAGTTTCCGGCTAAACATGAGGAAGAACTTCCTGACAGCCGGAGCGGTTCCTCAGTGGAACAGGCTTCCTGGGGAGGCGGTGGGCTCTCCTTCTTGGGAGGTTTTCAAGCAGAGGCTAGGTGGCCATCGGACAGCAATGTGGATTCTGTGAACTCGGGCAGATCACGAGAGGGAGGGCAGGACAGGTTGCTGCAGTGCTTAGTTCTCGTGGCCCTTTCTCATATGCCCAGGATTACGCTGATCGCCACTTCGGGGTCAGGAAAGAATTTTCCTCCAGGCCGGTTTGGCCCAGGGATCCTGGAGGGTTTTTTGCCTTTCTCTGGACATAGAGCAGGGGCCACTGGGGGAGTGGGTGGGGGGCAGTAGCTGTGAATTCCCTACCTTGTTCAAGGGGTTGGACTAGATGACCCTTGGGGTCCCTTCCAGCTCTGTGTTTCTATGAGGTCTGGGCTCACTCCCGACCTGACTCCCAAGTTCTTTCTGTGTGCCAAAGGGCTCTGGGAAGACCCAGCGGGGAAGAAAAAATCAAGGGGCACCAAGGGGATTCTTCTCCCAAGAAAAGGAACCCCACCCCTCTCCTCCAAACCCCGTGCTCCTGCCGGTCCATGCAGGGGCTTCTGCAAAGGTCAGAGGAAGCATGAGTCTCTTGCACGGTTTCAACCGTAGGCAGAAGTGAGCAGCCCTCCTCCCTTCCCAGTTCTCCGCAATTCCTGGAGACTTTGGGAGACGGGCCGGGAGTGGGTTTCTGGCGTTGCTGCGTTTATTGGCAGGCTGGTGTTCCCAGGTTCCATGATCCGGGGACGAGAATTCCTATCGTATACCTTTTGTTCACATAGAGGTTGAGAGACTCTGATATAAACTCTGTGGCCATTAAAAAAAATAAGGGGAACTTGTGCATAGCACGTTTCACAAGGGACGTGGCTAATTATTTAAGGAAAGCATATCAAGATGGGTCGCCGTGTTTGTCTGTCCGCAGCAGTAGAAAAGAGCAAGAGGCCAGCCAGGAGCACCCTAAAGACTAACGGAATTTGTGGCAGGGGAGGGGCTTTCGTCAGCCATATGCTCACTCCTTTAATCTGGCTCGCGAAAGCCGCTGCCCTGCCGCAAATTTGGCTAGTCTTAAAGGTGCCGCTGGACTCTTGCCCTTTTTAAAGGAACTTTATGATGTTTTACATGCGTAGACTGCTCCGTCCTGAAAGTAAATAAGAGATCTCTCTGATGCATTTCCCCTTCCAGCGGCCTACAAGAAGCACAGATCACTTTGTCTGCCCGACTCGGGGAAGCAGAAGAGAAGATCAAAGTTCTGCACTCAGGTAGTTTAAGGGTCCGGAGGTGCCTGGGTGCACTGAGGTCTCCTCAATTTGCTGGGCTCAGTCCGGTGCCCCCCCCCCGCCCTCCAAGTCCTAGCATGTCCTGCGGCCACAGCTGCCCTGGATTTATGGGTGGGGGGAGTTTCACTGAAGAGGGGCCACAACCGAGAAGCCCCATCCCTGACGCTCACCCACCGAGGGTCAAAAACAGGACAGTGCCCAACAGGGCCAGTTTCAAGGGTGTCTCCCTAGGAGAGCCAGTCTGGTGTCGTGGTTAAGTGCGCGGACTCTAATCTGGGAGAACCGGGCTTGATTCCCCCACTCCTCCACTTGCACCTGGCTGGATGACCTTGGGCAAGCCGTAGTTCTGATAAGAGCTGTCCTTGAAAAAGAGCAGCTTCTGTCAGAGCTCTCTCAGCCCCACCTACCTCACAGACCGTCTGTTGTGGGGAGGGGAAGGGAAAAGGAGTTTGTAAGCCGCTCTGAGACACCTTCGGGTAGTGAAGGGCGGGGTATAAATCCAATCTCTTCTTCTTCTTCTTAACGGAGTGATGGGCCTTACCCTCAGTTGTGTGTGTGTGTGTTTTCCGTTGTTCTGTTTTTCCCTTGCCGGTCAGCACTAAAGGCCACACAGACGGAGCTGGTCGATTTGCGCTGCAAGTACGATGAAGAGGCGGCTTCCAAGTAAGTTGGGTGACTTCCTGCGTTCCGTGGACAAACCTTTCCTCGGTGATAGATCAAGATGGGTGGCCGTGTTAGTCTGTCTGTAGCAGCGGAGGAAAAGAGCAGGAGTCCAGGGGCAGTTGAAAGACTAACAAAATATGCAGCAGGGGAAGAGCTTTTGTGAGTCGCCGCTCACTTCTTCAGATATCTGAAGAAGGGAGCGGTGACTCACAAAAGCTCATCGGTTGTTGTAGATTTCCCAGGCTGTACGGCCGTGGTCTTGGCATTGTAGGACTTGACGTTTCACCAGCAGCTGTGACTGGCATCCTCAGAGGTATAACACAGAAAGATGGAGTACTCTTTGTGTCAAGGTGAGAAGAAAAATGGTAGGCAGGTAATTTATATCTACTCAGGAAGGTGGGGTAGGGCTGAAATGCTGGACAACACATCCAATTACCAGGTCAGATTACACAGGGAAGCCACTGAAATTCATAAACATAAACACAATTTCAACAGGAAAGAAGAGAGTTTAAAAATGAATAGGGCATAGTTTCCTGTCCTGAAAAACACAAAATGCTTTACATCTGACAATAGCACTATGGATAAGATTAGAATTTCAGCAGCCAATCCATATGCAAAAGAACCTCCTCAGGAAAGCTCCTCCATTAGCATGTCACAGCCTGGGGAACTCACAAGATAACGACGCAGCCCCATCCCACCTTCCTGAGTAGATTTAAACCCTAACCCAGGTGCTCCAGTTAGCCTTTCTCTGTTAACTAGCAGGTCCCCATAAAGATGGGGAACCCCCCAGTGTTCTCTCTAAGCTAAGTTAGTGTGAGCTAGCTCACATTCTTTTAGCCTCCGGCTCACACATTTTTGCCTTAGCTCAGGAAGGATGTCTCCAGAGCAAACTAATTCATGCAGTAGCCAAATCGCTCGCTCACAACTTTAATGCCAGTAGCTCACAAAGTAGAATTTTTGCTCACGAGACTCCATGGCTTTGCCCCCGCAACACACACACACCCAAGGAGGGAGATTGCATTTAACAGCCTTAAGGAAACCTATTGGCTTGTAGTTATTTTATGTGTGGCAGCTGGGGGTGTCCTTGCGCTCTCTCTCTCTCCCCCCCCCGCCCCCGTTTCTTTTTTTGGCAGGCAGCAACCCCTAAAAACTGCCCAAATGTGGGTGGCTCCTCCCCCCCACCCTCCCAGCCATTTAAACGTTTAGATGTTCTTGCCGACGTGAAGCTCAGCCACCCCCAAAAAAACTTCTCATTTTGATGACGCAACCCAGTCACAGGGCTTAATCATTATCATCCCAAAGCAGATGTTCTGTGATCATCGTGCCCGTTTGCTGGGTGAAGGATGGTAAATAGCGTTGCCTTTAATTAAGGCTGTCGCTGGTGCATCCCGCCTACGGGGGAATGAAGCGGAGGGACACCCACACCCACACATAACCCCTTCTGCTCCCTGGCACCAGCGTTCCCTTGGGGGCTCCGTCCCTTTTGGGGTTGGCACAGTGAGGTCTTTCCCCCCTCCTCCTATATAGCTGTGAGTTAGATGTCCTGTTAGAAGCTCCGGAGGCTTGTTCGCCCACGGAAAAACGGAGCATGCCAGCTTACTTTTGTTTTCCACTGGGGCGGAATGGTGAGTGGGCAGCAATTACGTGGCCATAAATATTTCTCCGCTGACAAATGACAGGGAACAACTGAAAGGGGCGGGGAAGGGGAAATCACATTCTGGAAGTTGTCTCCAGGAAGAGAGGATGGCCCCGGCAGCTGTTCTGGGGAGATCCGGGGCGATGCTCCCTCTAAGCCGTGGAGTCTAGTGAGAAAAAATTCTACTTTGTGAGCTACTGGCATTAAAGTTGTGAGCCGGCGATTTGGCGACTGCATAAATTAGTTTGTTCTGGAGCCCTCCTTCCTGAGCTAAGACAAAAATGTGCGAGCCAGAGGCTAAAAAACTGAGCTAGCTCACACTAACTCAGCTTAGAGGGAGCACTGCTTAGAGGGTCAGTTGGCATGCCATGCGCAGAGTTGGACGGGGCAGATCTGCAGGGAGACGGTGGCAGGGATCAGGGACCAGAGAGGCAGACGCAGAGCAGAGGGCCCGTCTGGAGGCAGAGGGTCTTTCTGAGCCCACGGGCACCTTTGGAATTTTGACACGGCATGACAGGTGCAGTCACAAAAATGGCCGCTGCAAAATAGCTGCTTCAGGAGGCGGAGACAGCTGGAAAACGGGGGCCACCATTTCCCTTCAGTCACGCAGTGAAGATCCTTATGCTGCGGGGGCAGCTGCCGCCAAAGCAACATTTTAAAAAAATCTGCACTGCCAGTCAGATCTCCAGTGGCCAATCAGAAGCCCTGCTGAGCAAAAGCCCCGCCCGTTTCCTACACACGCTTGCTGGGCACCTGGAAAAGTGTCCCCTGGCAGCATGGCGTCCCGTGAGCACCGCGTTGAGGACCCCTGGTTTAGAAGATCTACACCTCCCTTGCACTTTCAGAGAACTTGTAAAATCATTACCCTGTGGGGGCACTGAAGAGATGATGGCCTTCTTCTATGTTTTAAAGCTTCTTTCCCCCACTGGCTGTATTAATTCTGTTGTTTTCAGAATTGCATGGGGGCTTTTGTACTTCTTTACTTGTTGTGACTTCCTTTGCGTCCCGTGTCTCTGGGAGAAAGGCAGGCATACAGATGTTCGATGTATAAATTTAAATAGATTACTTTCTGTAAAAAGAGACTCAATCCACCTACCCCCCCTGACACCTTAAAGACTAACACCACGTGGCAGATTGCGCCGTTGTGCGTCAGAGTCCGCTTCTTCAAGTGCATGCATTGTGTCTGACAACCTGGGCTTCGGCCGCTTTCCAGGCGCCTCAAAACTCTCGGTGGTTTGGGCCACTGCAGGCTAATAAGGCGTCTCTCCTGGAGGTTGCCTGAAGTGAACATTCCCACCAGCGCGATCCTCTCCCAATGGCCAAAGCTGCATAATAAAGCTGGCGCCATCTCGCAAATAGGGGTCTGTAGCCCGTTCCGTGTGCCTCTGCGTCTAGTCATGCCGGCCACATGACCACGGCAACGTCTTCGGACAGCGCTGGCTCTGCGGCTTGGCAATGGAGATGAGCACTGCATCCCCAGAGTCGGAATCGACTGGCTTTCAAGCAAGGGAAACCTTTACCTAGCCCATTCTTTGGTCAAAGTAACTACCTGCAGTTTTGTAGGGTTAGATACATCCTGACGTGGATGGCCCCCGCTAGGCCAGTCTTGTCAGATCTCGGAAGCTAAGCAGGGTCAGTCCTGGTTAGTACTTGGATGGGAGACCACCAAGGAAGTCCAGGTTCGCTGTGCAAACCGCCTCTGCTCGTCTCTCGCCTTGAAACCGCCTCTGCTCGTCTCTCGCCTTGAAAAACTGTGGGGTCACCGTAAGTCGGCAGTGACTCAGCGCTGCTTTCCAGCATTGCTTTCCAACATTGCACACCAAACCAAAATGAGACTTGTCGTTTTAGTGTGCGGACTGCCTCTTTTTCTTAAGATCTCATCCTTTCCCTTAAGCGAAGCACTGTGGCCAAACTCGGGCGCTGTCACGCATGCTAAATAACGCAATTTCAATCCACTCCGGCAACCGTTCACCAGTGGGTTTTGCCATTTCACACAGTAAAATCCAGCCGCAAAGCGCATGGGAAGTGGATCGAAAGTGCGTTATCGAGTGTGTGTAAAAGCACCCAAATTCTCCACTGAACCCCAGTCGTCGAAGGAACATGTGCTGGGGGCCGAATGCAGGCTCCCCGTTGGCCTCCTGCCTTCCAGAGCTGGGCGTGGGGTGCGACAGGTTATCGTCTGCCAAGCGTTCGCTCCAATTTCAGAACGTGTGCTGCCGAAGCCAAGCGTTCTGACTCGTAACCGCCTCTCCTTGTTCTCCCGTCCCAGGACAGACGAAGTGGCCATGATCATGACGAATCTTGAAAAAGCCAATCAGGTAAGGAGCTTGCTTGGAGGAGGAGCCTCGCCTGCCTTCCCAGCGAGATGCGGCGGAGTCCTCCGTTGACGTTTGTGTTTGTCTCTTCTCCCGGCAGAGAGCCGAGACTGCCCAGAGGGAGGTGGAGAGTCTGCGGGAACAGCTCGCCTCCGTCAACAGCTCCCTGCGCCTGGCCTGCTGCTCTCCGCAGGGACCCAGTGGGGTGAGGACCCAGAAGGGAGATGCTTATCAGCGGTCAGCCAGTCAGAAAGCGGCCTAGCTGGGCCCCTTTTGATGTTAAGCATCCCTTGAGAAACAGTTTAGGGGACGGGCTGTGGCTCAGCAGACGAGCCTCTGCTTGGCATGCAGGAGGTCCCAGGTTCAGTTCCCGGCATCTCCAGTTAAAAGGACCAGGCAGTGGGTGATGTGAAAGACCTTTCTCTGCCTGGGACCCCGGAGAGACATAGACGGGGCTGTGGCTCAGCGGAAGAGCCTCTGCTTGGCAGGCAGAAGGTCCCAGGTTCAATCCTTGGTGTCTCCAGTTAAAAGGGCCAGGCAGGAGGCGATGTGAAAGACCTGTGTCTGAGACCCTGGAGAGACATAGACAGGGGTCATTTCGTAGACAAAGAGGTGCAGGAACTCATTAGCATAACTTATTAGCATAACTTATTTGCATATGCCACACCCCCTGACATCACTGGACGTGTGTCAGAAGGCATCACCCACCGCTCAGACTCCACTGGACTGTTTTGGATTGCTAGCTATTGGGGGGGGGGGACATGCAGATCTGCCCTCGCAGAGGAGGGAGAGCTTGCACCTGAAGGCGGGCCAGGGGGGGGGCTCTGCAACTTACCTGGCTGCTTCTTGCTCCTCGTGGCTCGACTGAGGGCTGCTGGGAGCAGGGGGCGGGGCTCGTTGCATGTGCCCACCCCCCGGGCTCCTTACTGCCGGAGCTCTGCTCCTGTGCGCTCCCGCAGGAAATGACCCCTGGACATAGAAGGGGCCGTGGCTCAGCGGAAGAGCCTCTGCTTGGCAGGCAGAAGGTCCCAGGTTCAGTCCCTGGCATCTCCAGTTCATCAAAGGACCAGGCAGCCAGTGTTCCCTCTAAGCTGAGTTAGTGTGAGCTAGCTCACAGTTTCCTAGCCTCCGGCTCACCCGTTTTTGTCTTCGCTCGGGCAGGAGGGCTCCAGAGCAAACTGATTCATGCGGCAGCCCAATCGCCCGCTCACAACTTTCATGCCGGTAGCTCACCAACTAGAATTTTTGCTCACAAGGCTCCACAGCTTAGCGGGAGCATTGCAGGCAGTAGGTGATGGGAAAGACCTTTCTCTGCCCGGGACCCTGGAGAGCCACTGCCAGTCTGAGTAGACAGTGCTGACCTTGATGGACGGAGGGTCTGTTTCAGTAGAAGGAAGCACTATGGGTGTTCACTTGAGGACCATCTATCGGGGGGTCTGAGGCCAAAACTGGGGAACCTTCATGGCCTGGGAGAGCCGAATGAGCTGTGTTCGGTTGGGACTACTTGTCTCAGGCCTAGTTGCCAGGGAATCGACCCTGACATGCTGTTCATTTGAGGGCCAAGCGAGGCAAGACATGTGGTCCTTCTTACAACAACCCTGTGAGGTAGGTTTAAAACAAAAGTGTGAAACTGGCCCAAGGTCACCCAGCCAGCTTCCACAGCAGACTGGGGACTCGAACCTGGGTTTCGCAGGTGCTATTCTGACTCTCTAACCACAACACCGATGCTAGCTCGGGGGGGGGGGGGAATATCTTCTGGACTGCACAGCCCACAAGGTGTGAATCGCTGGCACTGCTCAAGACATCCCACCTCCCCGCCCTCTTTCCTTTTGCATGTCTGTCCTGGGGGGGGGGTTTCCGTTCCCCCCGCCCTCACAGCCCTTCTCCTGCAGGATAAGGTGAATTACGCCTTGTGTCCGGGGCCACGGCTGGAGGCCGCCCTGGCAGCCAAGGACCGGGAAATCGTCCGGCTTCTCAAGGAGATCCAGCATCTACAGGCCTCCCTGCAGGAGCTGGAGGAGTCTTCGGCCAATCAGATCGCAGACCTGGAACGGCAGCTGGCGGCCAAGAACGAGGCCATCGAAGTATGGGTGATTGTGGGGGGGGGGGACCGGGGTGCTCAAGGGCTTGCGTGAAGTTTCGAGAACAGCCGTGTTTGGTCGGCCGTCGGAGAGCTGGGTTCGATTCCCGGGGCACCTTAGAGACCAACAAGATTTTGGGGACATGAGCTTTTGGGAGTCAGAGCTCCCTTTGTCTAGGGAGCGGACTCGAATCCAGGCTCAGGTTCTTCCAGAGACTGGGTGCCGGGTGGCAGAGACTGTGTTCTGAGTGGCGTGACCAGCCCCGTGCCTCGTGCCTCCCAGGACCGGTTGGTGGGGGGACGGCAACCGAAGGAGGCTTGGACTTTCGTGTCCTGTTTGTGGGCCTTCCCCGGGGGGGGGGGGGGGAGGGT
>NW_015167526.1:3020217-3071708 GCF_001447785.1 Gekko japonicus | reverse complement strand
CCGGGAGAGGGCGGGGTTTGGGGAGGGGAGGGGCCTCAGCCTGTCCTAATGCCCTAGACTCCGCCCTCCAAAGCAGCCATTTTCTCCAGGGGAGCTGATTTCTCTCAGCTGGGGGATCAGTGGCAAAAGAGGGAGATCTCCAGGCCCCACCTGGAGGCTGGCGACCCTGGGGGGCATTGGGTGGGCCACTGTGAGAACCAGCACAGCATGCTGGATTCGATGGAGCCCTTGGGCCTGATCCAGCATAAGTTGTTCTCATGCAGTTCTTCCTTTCCACCCTCCTAGAAACTGGAAGACAAACTGAGAGCCCAGTCGGATTACGAGGAGATCAAGACGGAACTGAGGTAGCCCCGCCCACCCGTTGCCGCGGCTTTTGCGTGTTCTGCTTTTTCCAACGCTTGGGGGCTTCTGGGTAACCTCCGGAGCAGTCATTGGCTCCTTGACGCCGAGAAGCAGGGCTTTTTTCTTTTTTTGTAGAAAAAGCCCAGCAGGAACTCATTAGCATTATAGGCCACACCCAACAGCAGAAACCCATTAGCGTATTAGGTCACACCCCTGACAGTGCAGCTCATTAGCCTATTAGGCCACACCCCCGTGCCTTCCCTTGGCTTGCCCGGGTGCCCCGCGGCTGCAGGGAGCCCAGGCAAGCCGGCCCTTGGACAGGCCAGGGAAGGCACGGGGAGGCATTTAAATGCCTCCCTGATCCTTCCAGGGCCCCCCCTGGCCCACCCACCTCAGAGTCGCTGGGGGGGGTTCGCTCTCCAGGCCCTCCCCTCTGTAGCCACGCACGCAGAGGTTTTGGCTATAGTGGGCGTGGCCAACTCTGAAGCCAGCCGGAACTCCGTTCCTGTGCGTTCCTGCCCCAAAATAGCCCTGCTGAGAAGTCAGTCCTGGGTTATTGCCCAGATGTTCAGTTTCGGTGCTGCTGGACCATGGTGCCTTTTTCTGCCGGGTCACTAGGAGACAGCTACAGTGAATCCACCCAGCCTGGTGGATCTAAGGAAACTGCTGCACATCCATGGAGGTCACAACAAATGCTCCCTCTAAGCTGTGGAGTCTTGTGAGCAGAAATTCTACTTTGTGAGCTCCTGGCATTAAAGCTGTGAGCGAGCGATTGGGCTCCTGCATGAATTAGTTTGTTCTGGAGCCCTCCTTCCTGAGCCGAGACAGAAATGTGTGAGCCAGAAGCTAAAAAACTGTGGGCTAGCTCACATTAACTCAGCTTAGAGGGAACACTGGTCACAAGCAGAGGCAGTCCCCAGTGAAGCTGTCACCTCGAATAGAGCTTGTCTTCTCAACGGCAGCATGGGAGTGCTTAACCTTGGGCTCGTTCACATTTTCATTTTTGCGGCTGCTCCGTCCCTATTCCTTTGGGGTTTTTTTCCTTTTCTCCACATGTTTTGCTCCCTCTGGTGGTCAATTTGATATTGCACCGCTGTTTGTTCGACATATTTCCCATATGCTGGACATACAGTGATAGAGCTACCAGATGTCCTCTTTTTAGAGGACACGTCCCCTTTTTTGTGTGTCTGTCCTCTTTGAGTAGCGGTGATCACAGCTTAAATAGTAGGAGTATTTAAAAGGAGATTGGTTGTAGTGATCATTAGTTTGAAGTAGTCAGTCAGGAAATACATCCTGTTTTTTGCTTTTCAAAATATGGTGGCCCTATACAGTGGTGTAATATCAAATCGACCACTAGAATGTGCGCAGAAGAGGAAGAGAAACCCGAAGCAGTAGCAATACATCATCACAATCTGGCTTGCCACTGCCCAGCAAGGTAGGCCTGGACGCTGAGGCTTTGAGACGGAGAAAAGGAGTGGCTTTCCTAAGGCCATCTACTGAGCTCTTGGCAGAGGCAAAATTCGAACGGGGGGCCTTTGAGGCTTCACAGTTGTACTGCCTGGCGAGCTTAGCCATGCAGTGAGCCATAGGGTTGCCAGGTCTGGGTTGGAAAATACCTGGAGACTTTGGGGGTGGAGCCAGGAGAGGGCGGGGTTTGGGGAGGGGAGGGGCCTCAGCATAGTACAATGCCATACAGTCCACCCTTCCAAGCAGCCATTTTCTCCAGGGGAGCTGATCTCTGTCGGCTGAGGATCAGTTGTAAAAGCGGGAGATCCCCAGGCCCCACCTGGAGGCTGGCAACCCTAGTGAGCCATGCATGCTGAGACCCACGTGAAAGCCCCTCTCCACCCCACCACTAATGCTGGGAGGGGAGTGCTGTGGCTCAGTGGCAGAGTATCTGCTCGGCATGCCGAAGGTCCCAGGTTCAGTCCCCGGCATCTCCAGCTGGACGGATCAGGTGGCAGGTGATGCAAAAAACGTCCGCCCGATACCTTCAAGTGCCGCTGCCGATCTGAGTAGACCAAGCCTGACGGTGACTGGCTGATGGTCCAATTCAGTAGGAGGCAGCGTCGCGTGTATATTTGTGTGTTGCCCTCTCTCTTCCAAAACCCAGCAAATACCGTGCTACAGACAATCACAAAGTATCTCAAGTAATTTTGTTTTGTTTTGATATTATTTTTTCTATATTTCTCATAGATTATACACCAGTACGTTAATTATCACGTAAACATTAACACATAGAAAGAATCATATATCCAAACACCTAAGTACCGTCTTTCTATATATCACAAAAGATACTGCGCAACCCCTTTATTAATGCCAGTCCTCCTTCATTGTACAGAAGTTTTAAGAGGGAGGGCTCCTTTAAGTCTGTTTTGAACAGAGGTCCAGACATCCTCCTGTTTCAGTGTCTTCCTCGGGGAGTTCAACAGATATTTCCAAGCACCAGGTTGCCAAGTACCAAAATATTTATCCAGACTTCACCAATGAACGCTGCCAAAAGTCTCTCTTCGTGAGCGCAAGGCTTCCTCCAAAGTGAAAAGCACTCTCTCTCTCTCTCTCTCTCTCCCAGCATCCTGAAGGCGATGAAGCTGGCTTCCTCTAACTGCGGCCTTTCGCAGGCAAGTGCTCACGGCGCGAAGGGTTGGCTCAGAAAACGTTCGCGAAATCCCATGACCTTTTTGACGAAAGCTTGCCAAATCTTGCTCTTTCTTTCTTTTCCTTTTTTTTTTAAACTTACTTTAGAGCATATCAAAATCCGGCGATGCTTTGCTTCTGGGGAAAGAATCCTTCTACTCACCTCCGAAGTTCCTGCTGGAAAAACCAAACCTCGTGCACAATACTGGTAGGTTGGAGATATGATGTTGGAGCAGCAAGCAGTGTTCCCTCTAGGGTTACCAATAGGGTTGCCAAGTCTGGGTTGGAAAATACCTGGAGACTTTGGGGGTGGAGCCACGAGAGGGCGTGGTTTGGGGAGGAGAGAGGCCTCAACATAATACAATGCCACAGAGTCCACCCTTCAAAGCATCAATTTTCTCCAGGGGAGCTAATCTCTGTCGGCTGGGGATCAGTTGTAAAAGCGGGAGATCCCCAGGCCCCACCTGGAGGCTGGCAACCCTATTTACCAAGTACCTACCTTTGAATCAGCGGGGGGACCCTGGTTCACGGCCGGAACATCCCTCGGTGGAACACCTCTCCGCTGCACCATGCCGTCGCCCAGACGTGACGCCAGCACGCTGGGCACGTAGCTGGGCGACGCTCTGGCAATGGAGCTGGAAACTCGATGGTACCATCGAGTTTCCAGCTCCATTGCCAGAGCGTCGCCCAGCTACGTGCCCAGCGTGCTGGCGTCACGTCTGGGCGACGGCATGGTGCAGCGTGTTTGTTTTCCGTGCGGGAATGTTCCTGACAAGACGTATGTGTCCCCCGCCAATTCAAGGTAAGTACTTGGTAAGCCTAGTTCCCTCTAAGCTGAGTCAGTGTGAGCTAGCTTGTGGTTTTTTAGCCTCCAGCTCACACCTTTTTGCCTTAGCTCAGGAAGGAGGGCTCCAGAGCACGCTACTTTATGCAGCAGCCAGATTGCTCACTCGCGACTTTCGTGCCAGAAGCTCACAAAGTAGAATTTTTGCTCGCAAGACTCCACAGCTTAGAGGGAGCCTTGGCAGGGAGCATTAAAACAGAGTTTTTTAAAAGTCTCTTTTTAAAAATTTAAGCATTTTAAAATTTTATTATTATATCACACACACACACACAGAAAAAAATACAGCATTTACATATTAGAAAAGGGGAGAAAAAGTGTCTTATATCTCTCAAAACTCCAGAAAGATTTTTAAAAGGTCTGGATGACCATTTAAAGAAATGGGTAACTTTAAGAAAGAGATTTTGAGGCGTGCAGCATCGATTTGAATCATTTCATGCCACCGTCTATATGCGTTCTAAAATTGCAGGCACAAAACATTACAACTCAGAGCAAGTCAGATACAAAAGAACAGTTTTCCATGAATGTCTGCAGTACAACACTCACCGGCTGGGGGAAGCACACAGGGGGAAAGAAAGACAAAAAAATGAAATAGCTCCTGGCAGAGAAGACAGCTAATTTTCTGAACAGTTTTTTAAAAAAAGTTTCCTTTGGTGTTCGCAGGGGGGAGAGTTTGCCCCTCACAAAGACAGCTGCCCCCCTCCTGAGAACGTAACACAAATTGTGATGACTCTAACAAAGGGTTCGAACAGTCTCTCCTTATAGGCAGATGTATACCTACCCGGGCAACGGAGAATTCAGTGACAACAGTGTTCCCTCTAAGCTGAGTGTGAGCTAGCTCACAGTTTTTTGTGCCTCCCATCTCACACATTTTTTTCTCAGCTCAGGAAGGACGGCTCCAGAGCAAACTAATTTATGCAGTAGCCAAATCGCTCGCTCCCAACTTTAATGCCAGTCGCTCACAAAAGAGAATTTTTGCTCACAAGATTCCACAGCTGGGAGGGTGAATGAAATTTTATGACGGCATCCAGCCAGAGAGGTTTAAACTGTAGCTGGGAGAAGAGCAGGACCTTTTCTGTTGTGGCCCCAAGAGAAAGACCCTCCCTGCTTCCAGAAGAAGCGCAAGGCCAATATTTTTTTGCTGTTCTTTTGTGCCTTAGAGAAGAGCAAGCAGTACCTGCAGGTTGTTTCTGCTGTTGTAAAACTTTTGTTTTGGTGGATATGTTGTTTTCTATACTATACTGTTTTTGAATCGCCACTGTTTTGTTGGGTATGTTTGTTTGTTTTTGGAACTTCTTTGACAGGAGAGGCGGCATATAAAGACTGTGAATAAATATGTCGAAGGCCTGAAACATGCAGTGTTATACGTGACGGCCAGTTACCCAAGGGCAAATGCATGATTTTCCCTTGAGTGATGAAAGTTTTTCTCCAGTATTGCCCTTGTCTAAACCACGCACAGATGTGCAGTTTCTCATAGTCATTGGTCCTTGTATGAGCATTCTGAGCTCCTGACTCAACCAGAAGAAACAAACTAACAGACTCATTAAAGGCCCTTACAAATCCAAAGCGCTCCTCTACAGAAGAAGCTGCCTCTGCTGTCTCTCTGTATGATGAGCCAGTCTGTCCTTGCCTCTTTCTGGTCGGCCTCCACTGGGAGGATAAGGAATTCAGCCAGATCTCTGCGTTAGAACAGATTGGATCTTTCAAGCACAACCGATGTAGGGACACGGCGGACTTCACTGTCCCCCAGATTAGGCTGTCTGTGGCATCTCTGTATGAGTTACTGTCCGCTTGTGTGGGAACCCAGGGGGGTGGCCAATTCTTGCACGGTCGAAAACATAAACCTTTTTGGGGTAGGAGCATAATGGTGTACCACTGCTGCTGGAAAATATTACGTTAATTTTTTTTAAGCCTTGAACATCTAGAGAAACAGCCCCCTCCCATTCTTCTGCTGTTGTTGTTGCTGCTGCTGCTGTTAGGCATTCAGTCTTATCCTACTCTTGGCGATTCGGCGGGCCAGCTCTCTCCACGGTTTCCGACCTTGTACTGTTTCTTTGAGCTGTTCCATGCTCAGGCTGGTGTCGACTGTTATGGTGTCTAGCCACCGTGTTCTTTGGCGGCCCGGTTTCCTTTTGCCGCTAACCAATCCAAGCATAATTGCTTTTTCTAGGTGTCCAGATTTCTTCTGGGTGTCTAGATTTCATCAAATGTCCTCAGAATAATAATAATGAGAACTTTTCCGGGAAAGCTATAGTTGGTGCGTATCTCTCCTTCTCTCTCTGGTCTCTAGAGGAGGACCCCTCGGAGGACGAGTCGGTGAAGGACTCCGTGGGCACGGACCAGTCCTACTCTTCCCCCCAGCAGCTCTCGCACACGCCCAGGGAAGACTCCGCCTCCCCCACCCTCATCCAGCCCCTGCTGGGTCCCACCCTGGCTCAGGAAGTACCACGGACCTTCTCGCTGTCTCCCTTCCCTAGCCTGGGCACCGCCGAACGGATCCCATTGGACTCCCTTCTCCCCAAACAGATGGGGCCTCCCCCATACAAGAGCGAGAACAGTGGGGTGGTGGCCTTCCCGTCCCCTTTCTACGCCGCCAAAGGGGCCGTGTTGTCCGGCAACCCCAGCCAAACCCTCCCGGCCAGCGAGGTGAGCCCGCCCGGCGACCAGTCCGAAGGCAGCAGTTTGGCTGGTTCGGCGGACGAGGAGCAGCTGGATACGGCCGAGATTGCTTTCCAAGTGAAGGAGCAGCTCCTGAAGCACAACATCGGCCAGCGAGTCTTCGGGCACTACGTCCTCGGCCTCTCGCAAGGCTCCGTCAGCGAGATCCTGGCCAGGCCGAAGCCGTGGCGCAAGCTCACCGTCAAGGGCAAAGAGCCGTTCATCAAGATGAAGCAGTTTCTCTCCGACGAGCAGAACGTCTTGGCTCTGAGGACCATTCAGGTGCGCCAGAGAGGTGAGTGGACCAGGTAGGAAGTTGGCGGGCCGCTACGGCTGGTGGTCTCCTTTTGGCACTGAGGGAATAAGGACAGATGGAACCCTCCCAGCACCTTCGCCTTGGAGAGCCAGTTTGATGTAGTGGTTAAGTGCGCAGACTCTAAGCTGGGAGAACCGGGTTTGATACCACACTCCTCCTCCACTTGCACCTGGCTGGATGACCTTCGGCCAGCCATCGTTCTGTCAGAGCTGTTCTTGAAAAAAGAGCAGTTTCTGTCAGGGCTCTCTCAGCCCCACCTCCCTCGCAGGGTGTCTGTTATGGGGAGGGGAAGGGAAAGGAGTTTGTAAGCCGCTCTGAGACTCCTTTGGGTAGTGCAGGGCGGGGTATAAATCCAATCTTTTCTTCTTCTTCTTTTATTAAAGGCTTGGGAGCTGGAGATAGGGTCTCCTTCCCCAAACCCCCCATTTTGACCCGCGGCTTCGCCCGATTTTCCCCGCGGTTTCGTGATCCTAAAAAAACAGGATTACGAAACCGCAGGGGAAATCGGGCGAAGCCGCAGGTCAGAATGTGGTGGCGCGGCTTCGAGTGGGAAATTGGCCGATAGAAGCGGGGCAAAGGGAGGCGCGACCGCGGTGCAGCTCGTGTGTGAAATTGGTCCTATTCTGTTTCTTCAACCCTGGGCAAGGCCTCCTAAGCTCTAGTCAGCACCTCTAAAGGCGGCTTCTATGTAACAGGACCAACAGTGGCAAAGCAATAAATATCTCAAAATAAATTTGAGACTCTCTGTTCACTCCATTCACGTTGTGCAAGTTGAGCTGGTTCAAAGCAGAGGGCAGCGGTGAGCCTCGCTCTTGTGTTTCTGGGATCAGGTAGCATCACGCCGAGGATCAGGACGCCGGAGACGGGCTCCGACGACGCCATCAAGAACATCCTGGAACAAGCCAAGAAAGAGATTGAGTCGCAGAAAGGTACGGGGCCGGGCGGTCTGCGTGAACCTCATGCAGCGGCTTCTGTCTCACTTGTTCTGCTCCCTCTACGCTGTGGAGTCCCGTGAGCAAAAATTCCCCCTTGTGAGCGACCGGCATTAAAGTTGTGAGCGAGCGGTTTGGCTGCCGCATCAGTTAGTTTGCTCTGGAGCCATCCTCCCTGGCTCAGACAGAACTGTGTGAGCTGGAGGCTAAAAAAACCTGTGAGATGGCTCACACTAGCTCAGCTTAGAGGGAACACTGGCAGGGGTCCCCAGCCTTTTATTTATTTATTTATTTATTCATTCATTCATTCTTCACATTTCTACCCCGCCCTCCCAGCCGAGGCCGGCTCAGGGCGGCTTACATAACAATCGGCTCAGGGCGGCTTACGTAAAATTCTGAGCCAGCGAGCACCTGGAGACTCCTGACAGAAGGTGGTGGGCGGCAGGGGTCATTTCCTGCAGAAGCGCACAGGAGCGGAGCTCCGGCAGTAAAGCCCCCCCCCCTGCTCCCAGCAGCCCTCAGCCAGAGCAAGAAGCAGCCAGGTAAGCTGCAGAGCCCCCCCCCCCGGCCCAAAACAGTCCAGTGGCACCTTTAAGACCAAGTTTTATTCAGGTACAAGCTCTCCCTCCTCTGTGAGGGCAGATCTGCATGTTCTCCCCCCCCCCCCCAATAGCTAGCAATCCAAAACAGTCCAGTGGAGCCTGAGCGGTGGGTGTTGCCTTCTGAACCACTTCCGGTGATGTCAGGGGGTGTGGCATATGCAAATAAGCTATGCTAATGAGTTATGTTAATGAGCTCCTGCACCTCTTTTCTTACGAAATGACCCCTGGTGAGCGGAATCACGAAATGGCTGCTGCCGGAGGCCGAGCGGGCCACAGAATATCCGGGAGCGAGGTTGTATATAACTCTAATAGTAACTCTGCAACACGTCAGGCTGAATCTGTTTAAAAGGAGGCCTTCCGATGTGCACCGTTAGAAGCCCTGATGGATAAAGCCTCCCCCCCCCCTTCTAAAACAGGGGTGTCGAACTCATTTGTTACAAGGGCCGGATCTGACATTTATTTATTTATTTATCAAACTTATACCCCGCCCTCCCCGCAACCGGGCTCAGGGCAGCTTCCATAAATACATAAATACATTAAAACACACAATATTCACCATACAATAAAACATTATAAATACAAAGTGCGGACGGCAGATTAAAATTAGTCTAGATGGTATATTACAAGAATAAATTGCCACTGCCCAGATGGTCAGCGATGTTTTCTGTCTTAGACCATTTGTTGTTAAAACCACGGGCCATGTTCAGTTGTAACGACCTACAGTGGGAGCCTGCAGTGGCGGGAGCCTGCAGTAGCGGCGGCCCCTACTTAAATGCCTGGCGGAAGAGCTCCGTCTTGCAGGCCCTGCGGAACTGCAAAAGGTCCCGCAGGGCCCTGAACTCCTCCGGGAACTTATTCCACCAGGTAGGGGCCGCCACTGAGAAAGCTCCAGCCCTGGTAATGGCTAACTTGGCCTCCCTCGGGCCAGGGAGGGTCAACTGGTTTTGTCACTTTGTCGGGCTGGGCCGTGTGTGTCATAATACCAGGTACCAGAGATATAAACTGTATAAAGGACAGCAGCTTCTAAGCTCAGAGTTGGAGTATCTTCACTGAAAGGCCCCATGGGCTGGGAGGGGAGTGCAGAGGAAGACTCACCTGGGCGGTGTTAAATAGTGGGTTCCATGGAGGAGCAGACCCCAAGTCTACTTTATTAGTGGCTTCAGCAAGAGCAAGGCTGAACTCCAGGGTGGCAGCCCTGTTTAAATAGCATGCAGTTGACGCACCCAAACACACCCCACTCCCAACGATAGGCTGTTTACATAACATCACTTCTTGATTGGTTACTTCCAGACTCCTGGTGGGCTATTGTTCTTGGCCTCCAAGCTCAACCCGTCCCTGGCAGAGCAGTCCTGGAATGTTTCAGTCCCGATACATAACAGATGGACTGGAGACCCAGCAGTGCAGCACTGGGCAGCAGTGTTCCCTCTAAGCTGAGTTAGTGTGAGCTAGCTCGCAGTTTTTTAGCCTCCAGCTCACACATTTTTGCCTTAGCTCAGGAAGGGACCGCTCCAGAGCAAACTAATTTATTCAGTAGCCAAATCGCTCGCTCACAACTTTCATGCCAATAGCTCACAAAGTAGAATTTTTGCTCACAAGACTCCACAGCTTAGAGGGAGCATTGCTGGGCAGACGCTCCCATGTTGCTTGACTGCTGCAGATGAGGGGTATAAATCCAATCTCTTCTTCTTCCTCTGGAGGCACAACAACAGGGCACTGAGAGCCAGTTTGGTGTAGTGTTTAAGTGCGCAGACTCTAATCTGGGAGAACTGGGTTTGATTCTCCGCTCCTCCACTTGCATCTGCTGGATGACCTTGGGCAAGCCGTAGTTCTGATAAGAGCTGTTCTTGAAAAAGAGCAGTTTCTATCAGAGCTCTCTCAGCCTCACCTACCTCGCAGGGTGTCTGTTGTTGGGAGAGGAAGGGAAAGGAGTTTTTAAGCCGCTCTGAGACTCCCTTGGGGAGTGAAGGGCGGGATATAAACCCAATCTTTTTCTTATTATTATTATTACGGTTGTATACAGATGAGCTCTTAAAGCAGGTTGCTTCCTTACTTCAGCATTCTTGATGTTCAAGTGTGGCAGATTTAACCTTTTAAAACGACCACTTTGGGGTGGCTGAAATTTTGCGAGAGAGGAGAGATAACTCACATAGGATTTCTCAGAGTCCAAATTGGTGTGGTGCGTACTGCCCTCTGCTGGTGTCTTCCATGTAAGAATTTGACTGCCTCTGATGGGGTCCCCCGTGTATTGTGGGGCTGGGCACGCATTCTGGCTTCGTAGGAACTGTGCAGCACAATAGAAACCCTCTAGTTGTGAGTCAGCCCCCACCCAGGGAGCTCATGGTTTGGAATGCCTGTATGTATTTTTATTCAACGTAGATCCTGCTTCTCCCTCTCCTGCCAGTTTAGTGTAGTGGGTTAGGAGCGCGGACTCTAATCTGGGAGAACCGGGTTTGATTCCCCGCTCCTCCACATGCAGCTGCTGGTGTGACCCTGGGTCAGTCACAAGTTCTCTCAGAGCTGTTCTCAAGGGCAGTTCTCTCAGAGCTCTCTCAGCCCCACCTACCTCACACGGTGTCTGTTGCGGGAAGAGGATGGGAAAGGAGATAGTATGCCGCTCTGAGAATCCTTCGGGTAGTGAAGGGCGGGGTATAAATCCAATCTCCTCTTCTTCTTCCATCTGTTCCCCCAAACGATCTTGGAAGTGGCCCTTATAAGCTGCCTCATACTGATTCAGACCCTCAGTCCATCAAGGTCAGTGTTGTCCACTCAAACCGGCAGCGACTCTCCCGGGTCTCAGGCTGAGGTCTTTCACCTCACCTTCCGCCTGGCCCTTTCTAACTGGAGATGCCGGCGATTGAACCCGGGACCTTCTGCATGCCAAGCAGGTGCTCTGCCACTGAGCTACAGCCCCACTTCGTGACTCTCCAGAGTCTCAGGCAGAGGCCTTTCACCTCACCTTCCGCCTGGCCCTTTCTAACTGGAGATGCCGGCGATTGAACCCGGGACCTTCTGCATGCCAAGCAGGTGCTCTGCCACTGAGCTACAGCCCCACTTCGTGACTCTCCAGAGTCTCAGGCAGAGGCCTTTCACCTCACCTTCCGCCTGGTCCTTTTAGCTGGAGATGCCGGGGGTTGAACCCGGGACCTTCTGCATGGCAAGCAGGTGCTCTGACACTGAGCTACAGCCCCACTTCGTGACTCTCCAGAGTCTCAGGCAGAGGCCTTTCACCTCACCTTCCGCCTGGTCCTTTTAGCTGGAGATGCCGGGGGTTGAACCCGGGACCTTCTGCATGCCAAGCAGGTGCTCTGCCACTGAGCTACAGCCCCACTTCGTGACTCTCCAGAGTCTCAGGCAGAGGCCTTTCACCTCACCTTCCGCCTGGTCCTTTTAGCTGGAGATGCCGGGGACTGAACCGGCGACCTTCTGCATGCCAAGCAGAGGCTCTTCCGCTGAGCCACAGCCCCTCCCCACCTGCTCCCCACCCTCACTCGTGTCTTTGGCTGCTCCTTCCACAGGGGATTCCAAGAACTCCTCGGCCCCCCAAGCAGTGGCCAACGGCACCGGCGGGAGCAACTCGGAAGACGCCATCAAGAGCATTCTGGAGCAAGCCCGCCGGGAGATGCAGGCGCAGCAGCAAGCCCTGCTGGAGATCGAGTCGGGCAGCGCCGGCCGGACCCTGGCCACGCCGCCCGCGGAGCGCTCCACCCTGGCGGCCGTCAGCCAGAACATCGTCCAGGCCTACATCAAGCAGGAGGAGGGGATGCTGGGCCCCAACGCCGGCGGCAGCGCGGCTCAGGGGCCCCTGACGGTGCTCTCCCCCGCCGCCTTTGTGCAGAGCATCATCCGCAAGGTCAAGTCCGAAATCGGGGACGCCGGCTCGTATTTCGACCAGCACTGGGCGTCGGAGAGGAGCCTGCTGAGCCGCCCGTACACCTCGGTGTCGCCCTCCCTCTCCTCCTCCTCCAGCTACTCCAGCATGGCCAACGGGCGGGGGTGGCAGCGAGGGGAAGCCGGCGACACCGTCCCGAACGAGGAAGACCTCCCGACCTCCGAGGACGAGCCGCACAGGGGGCTGGAGGTCAAAGCGGAAGGGGCCGAGCCCCAGGGCGCCGCCCGCCTGGCTTACTACCCGTCCTACGTGCCACGGACCCTCAAGCCCACCGTCCCGCCCTTGACCCCGGAGCAGTACGAGATGTACATGTACAGGGAAGTGGACACCTTGGAGCTGACGCGGCAGGTCAAGGAGAAGCTGGCCAAGAACGGGATCTGCCAGCGGATCTTCGGGGAGAAGGTATCTCGGCCTCGCTGGGAAATCGGGGCCTAGTCAGTAGCTGGAGACCAAGTAGCTGAAATGCCCCGTCGCTATAGTGGGGCATTTGGGGCCCCGCCCCCTTAATTAAAGGCCCTGCCCCACAAACAGCCATGCCAGAAATCTTATTTTTGCACGTTTCCCAAAGGCTCACGGGAATGCTTTTGAAAGACTCACCATGACCTAGGGGGGTATGGAGCAGGACTGGGCTAGCAGAAAGGGGGATTGTTGGAGATGCATAGTACTTGGATGGGAGGCCCCCAAGGAAGCCCAGGGTTGCTACACAGAGGCAGGCAACCACAAACCGCCTCTGTTCATCTCTTCCCTTGAAAACCCCGTGGGGTTGCCATAAGTCAGCTGTGACTTGTCTAGAGATGTAACATTTCTGGAAATTTTGAAGCTCGGGAAAAAATCCCGTTTTTCCCCCCGTTTTTTTTTGGGGGGGGGGACGGAAATTTTCGGAAAAACTGAAAAAAATGCTACATTAGCACTTCTTTTTTCTTTTCCAGATTGAAAGTCATTCTGTTACTTTAGGAACATAAAATATGACTACGGACATTTTTACTTGGCATGAAATTATCACAACTGGCATATTAAAAATATAGTGCATCCAAACAATTATTACAAACAGAATACCCACCCACGTGCAAAAACAAAACTGAAACCTTTTTCTTTTCTTGTGACAGTAGCACCTCCTAAAGGAAGACATGCATCTTGTTCTTGCATTGGAGAGTTCAGTTGGTAACCTAGGACTTGCTTGTCCTCAGTGCACAGAAATTAGATCAATCTGATACCATACATATCTTTTATAAAGGATTTGGAAAATATTTGAACACCTTCTCTTAAAATATTTCATTCATCACATTAAAATAAAATGTTCCATAATCAATTTTTCTTCTATTCTTTTTTCAATTTTTCCAGTTTTTTGGAAAAAAACAAAAAAGGCTTCGGGGGAAAAACGGTTTTTCCACGAATTTTCCCGGTGTTTTTCCGGGCCTTCACATCTCTAGACTTGACGGAGCTTTCCACCCCCACCTAAGGCTGCGGCATTGCCGAAACCGAGCAGGGGGATACCTCCAGTCGCCTGGACCGGAGGCCGGTGGGAGCGCCACATAAAAATGGGATGGACAAATAATTAGCAGATATTTTTAAAACGTGGAAAGATTTCCCAACAGTCCGCTTAAGAGTGAGGAGAGAACTAATGAGTGAGACCAGCCCAAGACTAGGGAGGCGGGGTGATCAGTGTTCCCTCTAAGCTGAGTTAGTGTGAGCTAGCTCACAGTTTTTTAGCCTCCGGCTCACAGATTTTTGTCTTAGCTCAGGAAGGATGTGGCTCCAGAGCAAACCAATTCATGCAGCAGCCAAATCGCTCGCTCACAACTTTAATGCCAGTAGCTCACAAAGTAGAATTTTTGCTCACAGGACTCCACAGCTTAGAGGGAGCCTTGGTGATGGTGCGGGCCCGGAAACACTGGGAAACACAAATGACGTTCTCTCCGTTCGTTTGCAGTTTGTTGCATGTGAGGGCAAGCGATCCTTTCTGCTCCCAGACTGCCCTGCCCTCCTCTGAGCGCCATCTTTATTTTCCTTCTTTTTCTGCTGTGACTTGAACAGCCAGCCATACACATACACACAAACACACAGAGAGAGAGACGTAGCACATGCCGAGTTTCCTGACATGGAGACAGTGATGGGAGACACTGCCAGTTTGGGTGTAGTGGTTAGGAGCGCGGACTCTAATCTGGGAGAACCGGGTTTGAGTCCCCACTCTTCCACATGCAGCTGCTGGTGTGACCTTGGGTCAGTCACAAGTTCTCTCAGAGCTGTTCTCTCAGGAGCAGTCCTCGAAAGAGCTCTCTCAGCCCCGCCTACCTCACAGGACGCCTGTTGTGGGGAGGGGAAGGGAAAGGAGATTGTAAGCCGCTCTGAGACTCCTTCGGGTAGTGAAGGGTGGGGGTATAAATCCCATTTCTTCTTCTTCGTCTCTGCTCCAGTCATGGAATCCCATTCCCCAAGAGTCCCCTCAGGATTTCCACAGAGCTTTCTTTCCCTCACGGGTGGCTTTTGACTGGGCAGCCTTCTCTGGAGCTCCATGACGTCTCCCGAGAACCACCTCTGAACGTTTTGCTAGATTTCTGTCTCCCACAAGAGCAATGCTCCCTCTAAGCTGTGGTATCTTGTGAGCAAAAATTCTACTTTGTGAGCTCCTGGCATTAAAGTTGTGAGCGAGCGATTTGGCTACCGCACAAATTAGTTTGCTCCGGAGCCATCCCTTCCCGAGCTAAGGCAGAAATGTGTGAGCCGGAGGCTAAAAAGCTGCGAGCTGGCTCACATCAACTCAGCTTAGAGGGAACACTGCACCAGAGATGTTTGATGCGGCGGCCTTCTCCGTAACTCCTCCCGGGAATTCCCCTCGGTGCCCCGGCAGAGCCCGTTGCCTCTTGTGCCGTTGTGTCGCTGTGTTAACAGTTGGTCCTGTGCGCGGACCCAGCCCGTCTCTCTCCCCCGCTGCAGGTGCTGGGGCTGTCGCAAGGGAGCGTGAGCGACATGCTCTCTCGGCCCAAGCCGTGGAGCAAGCTGACCCAGAAGGGGCGAGAGCCTTTCATCCGGATGCAGCTCTGGCTGACGGACCAGCTGGGCCAAGGGATCAGCCAGCAGGCTGGCCAGCCGCACGGTAGGTATCCCGCGGGTGCTGTTCGGGGGGGCCGTCTCCGTAAGGCCGGGCTGAGTGCCTGGCTCTCGGGTCGGTCCCGCCTGTCTTCTGCAGTGGTACGTTCTAGTCTAGGGAGGGAAGGCGGCGTGGAATTGCCCGATCTCTTTAAATATCTGAAAGGCCGTCATTTGGAGGAGGGCCAGGAGCTGTTCCAGTGGGCAGCAGAGGAGAGGACCCGAAGCAACGGGTTTAAGTTACATGCAGGAAGGTATCGGCTGGATATCAGGAAACACTTTTTCACAGAGTGGCTCAGAGGTGGAATCAGCTGCCCAGGGAGGTGGTGAGCTCCCCTTCACTGGCAGCTTTCAAGAAGAGGAGGATATTTGTCAGAGACAGGGGTAATTTCGTAGAAAAAGAGGTGCAGGGGCTCATTAGCATACCTCATTAGCATATGCCACACCCCCTGGCATCACCGGAAGCGTCAATACAAAGTGAAATGCTGCATAAGTTCACACAAAGAAATTAATGCTGAAATCCAACTTCCATGTTGTTTATAATTCTTGTATTTCAACAGGTGGACATCATCCAGACACCAGAGTGTCGACAAGATGTACAGAACGGGACGAACTTCTCGAGTTTTGCCGTTCGTTTCGAGAACAATTTTTATCAGACTTCAATTTCCAGTGGTCCTTTCACAGTCTAATTCACCACTAAGGTATCCAAACATTCAGGAAGGCTAATGGTTGGTGATAAGAGCTGTTAGAAGCCTTCCTGAATGTTTGGATACCTTAGTGGTAAAGAGATGTTATAATTGCAGTGTAAAATGAATATACAAATTGCAATGATTTCAATCAAGTCTGACGTTGTGATGTTTTAATTATAGAATGTTTGGATACCTTAGTGGTGAATTAGACTGTGAAAGGACCACTGGAAATTGTATGTACAAATGATAACAATTTTTTATTGCAAAATTATATTATCAGATTTTCTGGAGTGAATGTTTCCTATCACATATCATGTTTATTTTTGATAGGAAGTTTGATAAGGAACGTGCAGATCTGTCCTCGCAGAGGAGGGAGAGCTTGTACCTGAATAAAACTTGGTCTTAAAGGTGCCACTGGACTGTTTTGGGCCGGGGGAGGGGGGGCTCTGCAACTTACCTGGCTGCTTCTTGCTCTGACTGAGCGCTGCTGGGAGCAGGGGGCGGGGCTTGTTGCATGTGCTGGCCCCCTGGGCTCTTTGCTGCCGGAGCTCCGCTCCTGTGCGCTCCTGCAGGAAATTACCCCTGGTCAGAGATGCTTTAGGCTAGTCCTGCATTGGGCAGAGGGTCGAACTAGATGGTCTGTATGGCCCCTTCCAGCACTATGATTCTATGATCTCAGAAGCTACGCTGGGTCGGTACTTGGAAGGGAGACCACCGAGGAAGACTCTGCAGAGGAAGGCCGGGGAAAACTGCCTCCCGCTTGCCCTGAAAGCCCCTTGCTGGGGTTGCCAGAAGTCATCTCCCACTTAACGGCACCTTACACACACACACACAACATTCCTTGATGGGGAGGGAAGGCAGTGTGGTATAGCCCGATCTCATCAGATCTCAGAAGCTACGCAGGGTCGGTACTTGGAAGGGAGATCACCAAGGAAGGCTCTGCAAAGGAAGGCCGGGGCAAACCGCCTCTGCTTCTCCCTTGCCTTGTAAGCCCCTTGCTGGGGTCACCGTAAGTCATCTGCCACTTGAGTGCCCTTTCCACACACACACGGTCTAGTCTGCCATTCCCAGGACTCTACCACCCCTTCCCAGCAGCTTTGGAAGCTCCCGTGATTGACGCATCTCAAGGCCTGTAGGAAGAGGTAACAGGTGTTGGATGAAAAGGAGGTTTTGATCCCGAAGGTTCCTACCGTTTTGTTGAGAAATCAGACCCGTTCGGGGCCCGTCGTAGCTCCACTGAGGTTGGAGCAAGACATGCAACAGGAAGGAGCGGTCGGGTTCTGGTAGGGGCCGACTGGGAACGTACCATTTCAGAATGCGGGTGGGCTATTACATTCCCGAAGGCCCGCTCCCACAAGTCAGTCCTGCAAAAACCGGAAACGAGATCAGCGCCGGAGATCATGTAAAGTGCTAGATTTGTTCCTTGCAGGGGAAGGTCCTAAGGGGAAAAATGTTGTTCTCCACTTTGCCGCATCAAGATTCTACCTGGGTGTTTATACCAGGCCTGCATCTGACTATATTGGGGGGGGGGGGCAGTGCCAAAAGCGTGGTGCTGGTGGTGGTTGTGTGTGCGCGTGCGTGTAGAATTTTGCAGACTGTGAAGATGGCCGTCTGACATCTGTGCTGTGACTCTTTATGAATTTAGGCAGATTGTGAGAGGGAGGGCAGGAAGGGAGGAGCCAGTGCTTGCCTCTCATGGCCCATTCTCTTATGCCCGGGGTAATGCCCATTGTCACTTTGCGGTCAGGAAGGAATTTTCCTCCAGGCCAGATTGGCCTAGGCATCCTGGAGGTTTTTTGCCTTCCTTTGGGCACAAGAGCAGGGGCCACTGGGGGAATAGGTGGGGGGGAGGTAGCGGTGAATTTCCTGCATTGTGCGGGGGTTGGACTAGATGACCCTCGGGGGTCCCTTCCAGCTCTATGTTTTCTGTGTTTCTAGGAAGTCCTTTTTTTAAAAAAAATTTTTTAATCATTTTTAAATAATCATTCTGGGACTAAACATCTCCTGGTGGTTCCAGGTCCCAAAGAGGCCAGTCTAGCGGCGACTAGGGCCAGGGCTTTTTCAGTGGCAGCTCCTACCTGGTGGAATGAGCTCCCAGAGGAGATCTGGGCCCTGCGGGGCCTTGCACAGTTCCACAGGGCCTGCAAGACAGAGCTCTTCCGCCAGGCGTTTTAGTAGGAGCCGCCACGACTGTTACCATCTGTCTACGACTGTTACCATCTGTCCTAGCCCTTATTACCAACTCGCCGTGAGTGCAAAAGTGGTGGCACTGCGTGGAGCTGTGGCCACTAAGGATACCATCCTGATGACGTCATCGGTTCCCTTGTTAGTTGTTGTGGAGAGCACTTATGTTGCACTGAATGTTTTTTAAAATGCAGTTTTAATGTTTTATGTATTGGGCATTGGCCCCATCTGTACGCCGCCCTGAGCCCGTTCGCGGGGAGGGCGGGTTATAAATTTAAATAAACAAACAAACAAACATCTAAGGCATTAAACAAGCGACAACAAGAGTTAAGGATCAAGACCTATTATTTAACTTTAAAAACTTTTCTAACTTTTTAGGACATTTATCAACCAATAAAAAGGCAAGAAGTGCTGATAACTGTGCTACCTCTGTCAATAAGGAGAATGTGTGGACTAGAATAGAGCTAGGTATCTAGACGAGATTTCTGATAATTTCTACTCAGTACTTCACGTATATTATTTCCACAGTCCTTACAACATCCCTGCAATGTGCGGCAGTATTATTATCCCCATATTGTGAACACGGGAGACAGAGGCCGCGGTGGGGCCTAACATCTCCTAGTGCAGTAGTGGCGAACCTATGGCACAGGTGGCACTCAGAGCCCTCTCTGTGGGCACGCGTGCCATCGCCCCAGCCAGGCCCAGACCATCATTAAAGTGTCGAATTCTCTGCCAAATAATTTTAAGTAAATGAAAGTATTTGGGATTGCTTTCCTTACTTTGTTTGGGTCATCTTAAGTTAATGTATGAGTTGTTTTTTCTAAAGTAAAACCTCCGTATTCAGGTTCAATTGCCGTGTTGGCACATTGTGATAAATAAGTGGGTCTTGGGTCGCAGTTTGGGCACACGGTCTCTAAAAGGTTTGCCATCACTGGCCTAGTGAGTCCGTGGCCGAGGTTCGTCGTGGGGTCAGGTCACATCTTGTGCCAGTTTACAAATGTGTTGTGCCGTGGGTATGTTGTTGGAGCGTTCTTTTCTACTGCTCTCCGGACCATCACAGCTAACCAGTGGAACGACCACTCACTGTAGTTCCTGACTTGTTTTCATTTAGAACAGCGTTTGAGTCCAGTGGATCCTTTGAGACCAGCCGCGTTTAATTCTGGAATACCCAGAATGAAACTTTGCTGGTCTTAAAGGTGCCACTGGACTCAAACTTTGTTCTCTTGTTTCAGACCCACATGAATGTGTCTTCATTTAGCGAGACCCTTTCACACCACTTTCTCATAACTCAGTGGTTTTTATAAGAGCAGTTTAAGTGATCCTAAAGAAGACATAAAATCATAGGATCCTAGAGTCACGAAGTTCGAAGGGGACATACAGGCCATCTAGTCCGACCCCCTGCTCAATGCAGGATCAGCCTAGAGCAGTGATGGCGAACCTTTTAGAGACCGAGTGCCCAAGCTGCGACCCAAAACCCACTTATTTATCGCAAAGTGCCAGCACGGCAATTTAACCTGAATACTGAGGTTTTACTTTAGAAAAAACAACCCATACATTAACTTAAGAGGATCCAAACAAAGTAAGGAAAGCAATTCCAAATGCTTTCATTTACTTAAAATTATTTGGCAGAGAATTCGACACATTAATGATGGTCTGGCCCTGGCTGGGGCGATGGCACGCGTGGTGCCCACAAAGAGGGCTCTGAGTGCCACCTCTGGCACCCGTGCCATAGGTTCACCACCACTGGCCTAGAGCATCCCTGACAAGTGATTGTCCAGCTGCTGCTTAAAGACTGCCAGCGAGGGGGAGCTCACCACCTCCCTGGGCAGCTGGTTCCACTGTGGCACAACTCTGACTGTCAAAAAGTTCTTCCTAGGATCCAGCCGGTACCTTTCCGCCCTTAATTTAAACCCATTCTTGCAAGTCCTCTCCTCCACTGCCCACAAGAACAGCTCCCTGCCCTCCTCCTCTAAGTGACAGCCCTTCAAATACTTCAAGAGAGCAGCCGTGTTCCTCCCCCCACTCCTCTTCTCCAGACTGAACGTTCCCAAGTCCCTCAGCCTTGAAAAACAGATAAAAACCAAGCAACGAAAGCATTATCATAAAATTACCTTCTGCATCCGTGCAGATATGAGCCGCCCTGAGCCCACTCATGGGATAGGGCGGGGTAAAAATTCAATAAATCAATGATAATAATATACAACCCTGGGTAGTCAGGCTGTATGCTGGGGGGGGGGGAGGTAGAATCACAACAAGCCTGTGAGGTAGTTTAGGCTGAGCGAGGGTGTGGCAGGTCCCAGAATCACCCACTTATCTTCGTCACCGAGTTGGGATTGGAACCCTCCTCTCCCCAGTTCTACCCTGGCCCTGCCGTCACAGTATCACACCGACTCTGGGAGAATTCTCTTTCTAGAAAGCACAATTTGGTGTCGTGGTTAAGTGCGCGGACTCTAATCTGGGAGAACCGGGTTTGATTCCCCACGCCTTCACTTGCACCTGCTGGGTGACCTTGGGCAAGCCGTAGTTCTGATAAGAGCTGTTCTTGAAAAAGAGCAGTTTCTGTCAGAGCTCTCTCAGCCCCACCCACCTCACAGGGTGCCTGTTGTGGGGAGGGGAAGGGAAAGGAGTTTGTAAGCCGCTCTGAGGCACCTTTGGGTAGTGAAGGATGGGGTATAAATCCAATCTCTTCTTCTTCTTCTTCTTCTTCTCGTTGACCAAAATAACTCATAATCCTTATTTGCTTAGGACCAATTGGTCCGTGCACATTAATAAATCGAATGAATGGAACATTTATTGCTTTCCTTTTTGACTCTGGGATATCCATATCTTGAGCAACAAGAAAGCAAACCATCTACTCAGCCCGATACAAACATCTGTGCGCGGGCACGCAGAACACGGCGGTTTTTAAAATCTTTCTTTTTGAAAAGGCGGCTCCTTACGTCTTCCCGATGCCGGCTGTTTTGACACACGCGCCTCTCTTTCCAGCCTCCTTAATTAGTGTGTTCAGTGAGATTAAACCGTTGTGCGTCTCCTTCAGATGGCTCTTTGAATGGGATGTTTTCAAAACTTTGCGCCTGTGATTGAGGAGCGGCTGGGAGTTTCATGTTAATGGTACACGAAACTCCCTTTAATCTAAAACTGCCACATAACACACACAAACACCGCCGTAAGGTTTGAGGTGTAGCAGTTATTTATTTAAGCAATTTTTGCCCTGCTTGGGAGAGATACGCCTGTCAGCTCACTATCCTGCAGTCATAGCAAGAAGATTAAATGCATGAACATTAACAGATTAAAAAAAATAAAGTGACAATATAAGTTAGAAATGCACAACAGCAGTGGTTCTAAAACACCGGAAACCTGCAGCAATCAGAATTGTGCAAAATGAGGTTCCCCCGCCCCAGGTCGAAACCTGGCCCTTGACTGTGCGTGGCCATCTCATACTCATGTTGGTTAGCAAGTGTCAAAAAGGTAACATTTGATTGTCTATGTCTCTTTACAAATTCACACATCTCTGCAACCTTTGCTGTACCAATCGGCTCCTCGCTGGCCAAAATTCAAAATGAAGAGATATCAGAAATTATGGAACAAAAATTTTTTTTAACACCCATAATGGCTTTGTTAAATATAATTCTGGAGAGTTTTGTACAAAAAGATGTCTATTTGTTGATTTTTGTTTTGACAACTGCTAGGATATTGCTGGCTAAGTTTTGGAAACTAGAGAAAACCCCAACAAAGGAGGAAATAAAGACTAAACTGCTTGAACTGATACAAATGGATAAACTAAATGCAGGGCTATTTGGGGGCAGGAACGCACAGGAATGGAGTTCCGGCTGGCTCCCAAGTTGGCCACGCCCAGCAGGAACTCATTAGCATAATAGGCCACGCCCAACAGCAGAAACTCATTAGGATTGGCTACAGTAGGCGTGTGTGGCCTAATATGCAAAGGACTTCCTGCTCCAAAAAAGCCCTGGGTTTTGACAACAAACAAGGTAAACAGAATAAGAAGCAAAAGGTGGGTGTGGCTAGATGAGCACACTTCTGGTAACATGGGGGTGCGGCCTAGTATGCTAATGAGCTGTGTTGTCAGGTGTGGCCTAATATGCTAATACGTTTTTGCTGTTGGGTGTGGCCAATTATGCTAATGAGTTCCTGCTGGGCTTTTTCTACAAAAAAAGCCTTGACTAAACGTGATATTACAAGGGAAAGACGAATCCATTCATACGACTAGATGGGCAAGAGTATACAAATGGATAAATAACTCTTGGAAAATGTAGACTCGAATGTATATGGTCTTCTATATGTAATACTGGACAAAACTGATAAATAACACTTTTTAAAAAATCAAAATGAAAAGGAGGAGGGTGTTTTCCACACGGGGACAGGCTTGTGCAGTTTCCCCCAATAAGGCACAGCAACAAGGGGGCTTCCATGCATCAATTTTCCCTGCCCCAGTCCCCCGCCAGTAGCCACTTTCCCATACACCACTTGGTCATTTTCAGTTATTTTTTTAATTGGCAATTGAATATCATTATCATATAACCATCTGTGTATCAGGTTCTCTGAATTTCCTGCTTTCTTTCTTTTTTTAAAGTAAGTCTCTAATGCCTCTCCCATTATAACTCCACAATTAAAGGGGATAGAGACTGACCTGTTTTAAAACAAATGGAAGCTGGGAATTCAAAGGACATGAGATGTGGTTTGTTATAACAACATAACGATATTCAACTGCTGAATTAAAACAAGAAAGGGAGGAAGACGTCCGTGTCAACACAACCTGCCTGTCTTCTCTGTCATAACCAACAGCTTGCGAGTGGAATAATTTTCACGGACGGGAACGGACCTAGAGCCATCCTGAATACAAGGCAACTCATATTTCTATATCTACAAGCCGATCCATAGAACTGTAGATCTGGAAGGCCCCAAGAGAGTATCTACAGCCGAAAGATAAGCCAGTTTCAAACCAGTTTAACCAGCATGACCTTGCCCCTCCACCCGCCCTGGGAAACCTCAGATGCTGAGAACTGATGGTCAGAGTTCCCTCAGTTTGTCACAGAATGGAGCGGCAGAGTTCCTCCATTGCTGGCAACCACGGCAATTAGGGCGTTTTCACACCAGCTTAAAGTGACACACGGGTTGTGCCGTGAGTCTCTGTCATACATACACATGGTGAATGTTGCAGACGTCGGGGACAAGCCGGCGCGCGTAGGTTTTGTGGGCGCGGGAAATGCAAACACCGATTTAAGCCTCCTACTCTTGACTGTCACCTGATCTCCCTCTTCCCCCTTTTGTGTGCGCAGCCAGTCCTGGGGAGACCCAGTCGTCCCCCTCCCCACCCCCCAGTCCTTCGGAGCAAGAGAAAAGCCCCCAGGAACCCCTGAGTCTGGCTTTGGAAAGCAGCAAAGAGAACCAGCAACCGGAGAGTCGGTCGGCTTCCGTGCTGAGCGGGAAGGCGTGTCCCAACGGGCAGGGGTCGGTGGGCATCCAGGAGATCGTGGCCCTGTCGCCGGAGCTGGACACGTACTCCATCACCAAGAAGGTCAAAGAGGTCTTGACAGATAACAACCTTGGTATGGACGCTTGGGGAGTCTCCCAGCAGATGGCGGCAGGATTTGGGGCTTGTTACAGGGAGGGAGGCCACCAAGAATGGTGGGGCACTGCTCTCAGGCAGGGGTACACAGCCGGCTAGCATTTCCCATGTAAATCTGGCTTATATTGAGGTTACCTTGTGTGTTTAGTCCAGTCACCGTTAGTTAGCGGAGGGCTTAAATAAAGCCACAAGCGCAGGAGCGTCACTTTACCAGGTTACTCAGCTTACGAAGCTACACAGAGCCACCTTGCGAGTTTAGAAGAGACATACTTCCCCCTTTCTTTGAGAAGTACACTTTGGATAGGAAAGAGCAGAGGCAGGACAGAGAACTGGCTTAGTAGCTCGTGCAGGTAGAGAGCGTGCAGGTAGAGAGCGTGCAGGTAGAGAGGAAGTCTCCATTCAGAGTGAGAGAGAAGCAGGAAAGGGAAATTGGTCCCTGAGATCACAACCTGCATATCAAAGAGGACAGTGGCAGAAGAGTGGAGACAGGAAGAAAGGTCAGTGTGCCTATCTAGCTGTCTAGCCTCTCTTGCCACTCAGTCTGGAGGTCTGAGACAGGGGACATCGCGTCTGGAGCTCCCAACAGCTCACAAGGGGAAGGTCCCCCGGAGGACTACCTGTCGTGCTAGGAAAGAGGATGACGGTCATGTGGACGTTTCCAAAATGGAGCCATCCCCATGTGGAATTGGCCCGTTTGCCTTACAGATGTGATGGTGGCTTCCAAGATGGTGGCAGTATCAAAACCGCTTCTCGGGCACCGCCGGACCCGCTGTGGTTCCCGACTTGTTCCCGACTTGTCACTACTGACTTGTCTCTCCCACCAGGCCAGCGGCTTTTTGGAGAGAGCATCCTGAGCCTGACTCAGGGGTCGGTCTCGGACCTCCTTTCGCGGCCCAAGCCGTGGCACAAGCTGAGCTTGAAGGGGAGGGAGCCCTTTGTCCGCATGCAGCTCTGGCTGAACGACCCGCACAACGTCGAAAAGCTCCGGGACATGAAGAAGCTGGAGAAGAAAGGTGAGGCTCTGAGACCCAGGAGTGTATTCACACACGGCACGGGGGTCGCTGGCGCGGAGCCGTGCGTGGAAGGAGCCGCAGCCAGGCACTGTGTCGTGTGGGCTTGTCGGAAGCCTGATAAAGGGCCAATGTTAAAACCCCCCGTGCGAACTGATTCTATACAAAAATGCATGTGTTTATTAGGAAGACGGTTAGAAACAAATATGGGCCCAGTGAGGGCCTCGTTACAAATTGGAAGATGACCTGAACATGAGGGCCAAAACGAGTGACCTGGCGCGTTTCTGCCCCTTGGGGGCCTTCTTCAGAGGTCAAACAGTTTGAGGTACAGACAGACACATGTGACACTGAAATAACCAGTAAGTTACTAAATGTAAAGGTTTCCCTTGCTTGAAAGTCAGTCGAATCCGACTCTAGGGGGCGGTGCTCATCTCCGTTTCCAAGCCGAAGAGCCAGCACTGTCCGAAGACTTCTCCGTGGTCATGTGGCCGGCATGACTAAACGCCAAGGCGCACGGAACGCTGTTACCCGCCCACCAAAGCGGTACCTCTTTATCTACTTGCAATTTCTTGCTTTCGAACTGCTAGGTTGACAGGAGCCGGGAGCTCACTCCGTCACGCAGCACTTGGGTCTCGAACTGCCGAACTACAGATCTTCCGGTCTGCAGCTCATCTTCTTGACCTCTGAGCCACCGCGGCAGTAAGTTACTACTGGACCAAAAAAAGGAAAGTTAAGCAGCAAGATTAATAGACACGAGACATGTTTATGAGGCCTCTTAAGATGAGAGTCATGCATCTGGTGCCAAATGCCCAGCTGTTGAATTAGAACATCTTCCAGTTCTGGTCCAGAAAATACCTGTGTGACTATCAGATGGAGTGTCCTCAGGGGTCGTTTCGTAGAAAAAGAGCTAGGGGAACTCATTAGCATAACTCATTAGCATATGCCACACCCCCTGACATCACCAGAAATGTGTCATAAGGCCACACCCGCTGACATCACCGGAAGTGGAAGCCCCGCGAAGGCCCTCCCTGGCCCCAGGCAGGCAGGGGTGGGGAGAGGCAGGGAGGAAGCAACTTACCCTCCCTCTTCTCCTGCCTCCTCCTGGCTGAATGAGGGCCGGAAGCGGGGCGTCCGGAAGCAGGGGGCGGGGCTTCGTCATGTGCCCCGCCCCCCATACCTCACCTGGGGGAACTGCGATCCCCCCCAAAATGAATTCTGAGTGTCCTCAACAAATACCAGGGTGGTCTTGTGCCTGCTGTTGCCCCCCCCCCCCGAATTACACCGCTTGCCGAGATGTTGTGCAGCTGTGAAGAGCACCAGCATCTCCGGCGCAAGCTCCTTTCAGCCGAGTTGGGAAATGAGCAAAAGCATTGAGCCAATATCCCTCCCCTTTCCACTTAGCTGATAAATTTGCATTCTATGTTCGGGACATTTATCTGCAAAATAGTTTCCAAGGGCGGCCGCATTGGTCTGTAGTAGACCAGCTAGATTCAAGCCCAGTGGCGTCCGAGAGACCGACAAGGTTTTCGGGGTGTGAAGCTCATACCCCCCGAATTTTTGCTATTTTGGATGGTGGTAATTGCAAATGGGAGCTGCGGTGGCTCAAGTGGTTAAGACGCTGAACTGCAGGCTGTGGAAGGTTGGTAGTTCAGCAGTTCGAGACCCGAGTGTGCCACATGACGGAGTGAGCTCACGTCTCTAGTTCCAGCTCCTGCCAACCTAGCAGTTCGAAAGCAAGAAATTGCAAGTAGATAAATAGGTACCGCTTCGGTGGGAAGGTCACAGCGTTCCGTGCGCCTTGGTGTTTAGTCATGTCGGCCACATGGCCACGGAAACGTCGTCGGACAGCGCTGCCTCTTCGGCTTTGAAACGGAGATGAGCACCGCAACCCTAGAGTCGGATTCGACTGGCTTTCGAGCAAGGGAACCTTTACCTTTACCTAATTGCAAATGTGTCTTTCCGTGAGCTGCTGAATGAGTCCTGCCATCCTACTGTTGGCTGATATTGCTGACCTGGATAGCCCAGGCTAGCCCGATCTCATCAGATCTCGGAAGCGAAGCAGGGTCGGCCACGGCTAGTATTTGGACGGGAGACCTCCAAAGAATACCAGGGGCGTGACGCAGAGGCAGGCAATGGCAAGCCACCTCTGAAACGTCTCTTGCCTTACAAGCAAGTCTAGCTCGCTACCTAGCGGTGCTTAACCCTAAAAGGGCTAGAACTTCTGGCTGCCAGACAATCTTAGGATCTCCTGGCGACACTACACACAATAAGTCAGAAAGGGAACACAGTGCTGCTGATATCAAGAAAACAAAATACACTCTGAAAAAGCAATTTCTTACAATTATATAGAAATAAAGACTTGCGCAAGTTTGTTTGTCTAGTAATTATATTAAAGTTAAGTGCAATATTATAATAGAAGGAAACTTTATTAAGTGGAACTTTGAACGTACGTGTACAACATGTCTTAGGAAATACGTCTTAAACATATATGTGTACCACGTCAAAGGACAAAAGACACGCCGCAGCAAAATGCAGCACAGAATACAAGTCAAACAAGGTTGCTCAACATCATCCGTAACAACTCAGGGAAAAATTCAGGCACTGAGATGGCTTGTGTTCTCTGTGCTTTCGGCAAGCAGTAATTTAAAAAGCAGGTATATCGATATCTTTATGTGGATGATATGACTTTCCGGCAAACTAACATGTATCCCAGGTAAGTTTGTATTTCCAGTTCTTCATCAGAGTCAAGGATAAGCATTTTCATATGGAGCTCCCAAATGTCATGAAAACTCACACCAGTTCCAATACACGAGGAACAAGCTGCTTCAGACTGATGATAAAGATACTGTTGGCTCATGAGGCAGCCCTCCTGGTTTGGGAAGAGCTGACGAACGGAGACTATAAGACTGCCTCTTAAAAGCCAGGTGCTTTTCTTTCTGTTCTGCATGTAGCGTATTTGAAGCGCCGCTACGGGCTGATCACGGCCGGCTCAGACAGCGAGTCTCCCAGCACCCGCTCGGAGTCCCCCAGCCCCAGCCTCCAGTCCCAAGACCTGAGCCTCCTGCAGATCAAGAAGCCGAGGGTGGTCCTGGCCCCGGAAGAGAAGGAGGCCCTCAAGAAGGCCTACCAGCTGGAGCCGTACCCCTCCCAGCAGACCATTGAGTTGCTGTCTTTCCGGCTGAACCTCAAGACCAACACCGTGATCAACTGGTTCCATAACTACAGGTACGGAAAGGGGCGGGCTATCAGGGGAGCACCCCCCTCCCCTGCCATTTAGGAGCTTCACCCGGGCTGCTTCAAGCAGATGTCAGTGCCTTTGCCTGCTGACCTCAAAGGACACTGCAGCGCACTCTAGGGCTGTTCACTCAATTCTAGCGCAGACCGGATGAAGTCACAGAAGGGTAGCAGGGGTCACTGGAGGGTATTAATTGTTCTTGTGAACTTTCAGAGGACTTTGCTGCCCTCTCTCTTTTCATTTGCCGTCAGCACAACCCAGGCCCATAGCTATGGTGGGGCTCTGGGGGGCTCTGCCCTTTCTTAAAGGCTAACATGAAAGGCTCTGCCCCCTCAAGAATTTCTCCTGTAAATTTTTTTTTCAATCATTTGAAAACATTTTTTAAAAGGTGTGCACTCCTATAAGCAGAGTGGGGTGCTGTAGTTGACTCATTCCCGCACTGAGCAAGGGGGTTGGAGTAGGTGACCTCTGGGATCCCTTCCAACTCTGTGTGGAGAAACTGGTCTCCTTTCAGAGAGTTTTTCTGCCTAAGTGTTAGCTTCCTTGACTATGGAAGTCATCACCCCCACCTGCCGGCTTGTTATCAGAGTTGTTGCTCAGGCTGGCAAGAAGTGATTAACTTGCAGCAGCTGAGAACTGTCATCTAAAGAGGCCGACAGCTTGCAATTTAGAGATCTGTCCCGGTAACAGCTTTCTATTCGCTACATGGGCTTTTCTTTCTGCACTGAGAACTTCAGCCCCAGCGGGGGGGAAACTGCCCCACGAGCCACAAAATCCTGGGTACGGGGCTGGCACAGTCCACTGAGGTGTGCCGTGCTTATTCCCATTTTACAGAGCAGGTGTTCTGGCTGAGATAGAGAGCCTGTCCCAAGCTCAGGTGCCTGGGAGAGGTGAGACTTGAGCCCAAGAGCTCCCAGGTCGACCTGCAGCGTTCTGTCCCCTGGACCCCAGCGACTCTCGTTCTTGCTAAATTTTGCTACGCCAGTTTGGTGTCGTGGTTAAGTGCGCGGATTCTAATCTGGGAGAACCGGGTTTGATTCCCCACTCCTCCACTTGCACCTGGCTGGATGACCTTGGGCAAGCCATAATTCTGTCAGAGCTGTCCTTGAAAAAGAGCCGTTTCTGTCAGAGCTCTCTCAACCCCTCCCAGGGTGTCTGTTGTGGCGAGGGAAGGGAAAGGAATTTGTAAACCACTCTGAGACACCTTTCGGTAGTGAAGGGCGGGGGTATAAATCCAATCTCCTCCTCTTCAAGAGAGCCAGTTTGGTGTAGTGGTTAAGTGCGCGGAGTCTAATCTGGGAGAACCGGGTTTGATTCCCCACTCCTCCACTTGCACCTGGCTGAATGACCTTGGGGGAGCCGTAGTTCTGTCAGAGCTGTCCTTGAAAAAGAGCAGTTTCTGTCAGAGCTCTCTCAGCCCCACCTCCCTCACAGGGTGTCTGTTGTGGGGAGGGAAAGGGAAAAGGAGTCTGTAAGCCGCTCTGAGACACCTTTCGGTAGTGAAGGGCAGGGTATAAATCCAATCTCCTCCTCCTCCTCCTCCTCTTCTTCTTCTTCTTCTTCTTCTTCTTCTTCTTCCTCTTCTTCTTCTTCTTCTTCATCGAAATGTTGGCACCAGTGTTCCCTCTAAGCAGAGTTAGTGTCAGCCAGCTCACCGTTCTTTAGCCTCCGGTTCACACATTTTTGTCCTAGCTCAGGAAGGAGGGCTCCAGAGCAAACTAATTTATGCAGTAGCCAAATTGCTTGCTCACAACTTTCATGCCAGGAGCTCACAAAGTAGAGTTTTTGCTCACAAGACTCCACAGCTTAGAGGGAGCATTGGTTGGCACCTGCCTTGGTGAGCTGAACTGACTTTCCTTCGGCAGGTCACGTATGCGCCGGGAGATGCTGGTGGAGGGCACGCAGGACGACACAGACCTGGAGCCCGGCATGACCCCGGCTAGCAACTCCCTCAAGGGACCCCAGCAGCCTCAGAGTCCCGACTCGGAAGGAGAGGACAGGAAACCGACCTTCAGAGACGCCGAGTGCCAAGGGGGAAACGAGTCGCGGGTGCAGATCAAGGAAGAGCAGGTGGAGGCGGGTGAGAAAGACGACTGTCCGGACGACCGGGATTCCTGCAGCCCGGACGGAGAGGCGGAGCCTCTGTCCGAGCCGGTCCTCAAAGAAGAAGAGGTGGAAGCCGCGTGCACAGGAGGCCCCGACGAGACTCCCAGCCTCCCCTGGGGCGGCGACCCGCATAGCAAAACGCACGCCTCCGGCGCTCCCAGTTATTCCTCTTTGCATAACCCCGCGGAGTTAGACAATGGCGAGATCCCCCACCCGGACCCCATTAGCTTTAAATCGGCCTCCGAGTCCTCACGCTGCAGTCTAGAGGTCTCCCTGAACTCCCCGTCGGCTGCCTCCTCTCCGGGCCTCATGATGTCCGTCTCTCCCGTCCCGTCCTCCTCGGCCCCCATCTCCCCGTCCCCCCCGGGCACGGCAGCTGCCAAATCACAGAGCTTGAGTCCCGCCACAGACACGGGCTGCACGGCCCCGAACGCCAAGCTCCCCACGAACATCCAGCGGCGGCACGAGAAGATGGCCAACCTCAACAGCATCATCCACAGGCTAGAGAGGGCAGCCAATCGAGACGAGGCCCTGGAGTGGGAATTCTGACGCCGGTTGGCTGGATTGGGCTTAGAAAGCAGGGGACCACAGTGGAGTGTATATAAACATATATATATATATATCGATATATAGATATATATATATCTATACACACAACCACACAAACACACACATATATATTTTATTAATTTCACTAAGGATTGAGGAAGAAAACACACACACCCAATCCTTTTAGTTTGGGGGGGGGACAGTTGACAGCGATTCCCATTAGCTTGTTTTTCTTAGCTGCTGACAGAAGACGAAAACTGACTTTTTTCATTTGTTTCTTTTTAAATGTGAAAATGAAACAAAAAAAAAACAACACCCGGGAACACTTTTAGAAGAAGAAAAGGAAAAAAAAAAGGTTAAAATAATATTTATAGACCTCTTTTAGATATTTTAATAAAAGGAAACTTTGGAATTTATTAACAGCTCAGCTGCTTTGATATTAAAAGATAGCTATAAACTGTATCAGTTGTGTCATTAAATGTCCACTGAAGTCCTGTAGTTTGCCACTGGATGAGATTAAAAAAAATAATTAAAAATCGTACAACCCAGACTCGTCGATCGAAGCCATCGAGAAGCACTCTGAGAAGGACCGAAATCTGACTATGCTTAAGTCGCCGGAGGGGGGAGCGTATTTCCCCCCCAACTTTGTCTGCAAGATGCCTCATCGCTAGACCTTGTCTTATAGTCCACGAAGACTCTAAATTTGGAATCTGCGACGCCATCCCGAGTCCATTCTTTAGTTCTGGTGGTATGTTTTGAAACCCTTTTTTTGTAACGCAGGGGGGGGAGGGAACAGAAAGTGTTGCGTGCCGTTGTATATGTTGTAGAGATATGTTTTCAATAGCCTTCCTGAACAAGATGTAGCATGGTTTCAGAACTGATCTCCATAGTCCCGATGCTTCCTCTAGCTAGTGACCCTTGAGAAACAGAAACAGAGGTTACACGTAAGAAGAAACCCCCAAGGAGAGAAAGTAGAATCCAGCGGCGGTCGGAGGCAAACGTCTTTATGCCTACGGTTGAAATCTTTCACATTTTAAAAAAAAGGTGCACTCGGCAGCTGAAAGTCTGGAATCTGTTTGGTTTGGCGAAGATAGACTCGAAGGATAACCAAGACAAACTCATACCGGTTTACATTTTTCCCCCCTGTGCATGAAAAATCACCAACTTGTGCAAGCGAGCACCGTCCCCGAAGTACTAGCTCCGTGTTCTGTTTTAGGAAGGAGCAAACACTGAGGTGTGCCCAGTTGCAGCACTAAAGTTTTAAAAACCGTCAAGTCGATCCAGAGCCCCGTATGTGATATGATGTGCGCCTTGAGCTCGGGGACATGGGAGCTGTGTCCGTGTTCATTACAGCGGTGGCAACAGAACTGCATGAGTCTGGTGGGACGGTGGGCGTGTCCTGGAGCTGCCGTGCACACGCAAGACAGCATCAGATGGGGTGAACAATATTTACTCAGGCGTGCCAAGGGCCAGGTATTGCTTTGGAGGCTTCGCTGGGTTGCTGCTCAAGCCAAGAATCTCGTGTTTCAGCTTCCGGAAAAAACAGTGCTTTCATTGTCCTGTTTTTCCTTTTAAAAGGGATCGAGTTTCTAGTCCTCGTTGCTGCGGAAAGACGCCTGAAAGCGTCCTGTAGAGATCTCAGAAGCTGAGGGCGGCTACGCAGAACAACCAGGTGTCAGGAGGATGGGAGCGCTTCAGTGCTTTGTAGGTAGGATTTTTCAGGGTGGTGATTCCCTGGACCTAGGGATGCCAGCCTCCAGGTGGGACCTGGGGATCCCCCGGAATTACGGCTCATATCCAGACTACAGAGATCTGTCCCCCCTGCAGCAAATGGATGTTTTGGAGGGTGGACTCTGTGGCACTGTACCCCAGTGAGGTCCCCGTCCTCCCCAGGCTCCGCCCCCAAATCTCCAGGAATTTCCCAGCCTGGATCTGGCAACCCTACCCTGCCTGTCCCCCCGCCGGCGGCCCAGGGAACCTGGCAGCCCGACCCAGACCCCATCTCTGCAATACCCCTGCTCTTACTGCTTCAGGAGTGCGTATCCTTCAGAAATGGTCTTTGAAGACCACATCCAGGTGTGCGAACACTTATTCTACATGCTACACAATCATATAGAACAAGTGCCATCAGGAGGTCCAGTAGCGGGGCCTGGACACCAGGAGCCCTCCCACTGTTGACACACACCCCCCAGGCACCAAGACTACAGAGCATCACTTGCCCCAGCTTGAGAGTTCCTATCAATCCCTTGTGGCTAAGAGCCACTGATGGACCTCTGCTCCATATTAAGAACATAAGAGAAATGAATGGTGGATCAGGCCAATGGCCCTTCCAGTCCAACACTCTGTGTCACATGGTGGCCAATAATACCAGGTGCCCTCAGGAGGTCCATCAGTGGGGCCAAGACACTCCCTCCCACTGTTGACCCCCCCCCCCGGCACCAAGAATACAGAGCATCCCTTGCCCCAGACTGAGAGTTCCTCTCTATACCTTGTGGCTAATAGCCACTGATGGACGTCTGCGCCGTATGTTTATCCAGTGCCCTCTTGAAGCTGCCCATGCCTGTAGCTGCCACCACCTCCTGTGGCAGTGAATTCCATGTGTTAATCACTCTTTGGGTGAAGACGTTCTTCCTTTTATCCGTTCCAGCCCAACTGCTCAGTAATTTCATGGAGTGCCCACGAGTTCTTGTATTGTGAGAAAGGGAGAAAAGGACTTCTTTCTCAACCTGCTCTATCCCATGCATAATCTTGTAAACCTCGATCATGTCACCCCTCGGCCGTCGTTTCTCTGCACTAAAGAGCCCCAAGCGTTTTAACCTTTCTTCATAGGCCAAGTGTCCCAACCCTTTTATCATTCTAGTTGCCCTTTTCTGCACTTTTTCCAATGCTATAATATCCTTTTTGAGGTGTGGTGACCAGAACTGTACACACTCCTCCAAATGAGGTTGTGCCATTGATTTATCCAGGGGCATTATGATACTGGCTGATTTGTTTTCAGTTCTCTTCCTAATAATACCCAGCATAGCGTTGGCCTCTTTTATTGCAGTTGCACACTGTCTCGACCTTTTCGTTGAGTTATCTACTACGACTCCAAGATTTCTCTCTTGGTCAGTCTCTTGCCAGTTCGGACCCCATCAATGTGTATTTATAGTTAGGATTTTTGGCTCCAACGTGCATCACTTTGCACTTGGCCACACTGAACCCCATTTGGGACGTTGACGCCCACTCGCCCATCCTCGACAGTTCCCTTTGGAGTGCCTCACAATCCTCCCTGGTTCTCACCACCCTGAACAACTTCGTGTCATCTGCAAATTTAGCCACTTCACTGCTTACTCCCAATTCCAAATCATTTATGAACAAGTTAAAAAGCATTGGATCGAGTACTGATCCCTGCGGTACCCCACTGCTTACCACCCCCCAGATGGAAAAATAGGTTACTGGCAATTTGGATTCACCAGATAAGATTGCAGAATCTTGTCAGGCGAGGCGGGATAGAAATCGAATTAAATAAATAAATAAATAAATTAGTGCAGAATCGGCAGGGAGAGGCCACAGGTGGACGGACGAGGCTAGATCTTACCAGGACCAGTGTTCCCTCTAAGCTGTGGAGTCTTGTGAGCAAAAATTCTACTTTGTGAGCTACTGGCATTAAAGCTGTGAGCGAGCCATTTGGCTACTCCATACATTAGTTTGCTCTGGAGCCATCCCTTCCTGAGCGAAGACAAAAATGTGTGAGCCGGAGGCTAAAAAACTGTGAGCTAGCTCACACTGACTCAGCTTAGAGGGAACACTGACCAGGACCACACTAAACGCTGCAGCTGACAGTGGAGTCGGCGTGGTGGCACAGCTGAGAGCCAGAAGACAGACCAGGAAAAGATCCCTTCCCTCAGAACGAAGGGGTGAAGGTGGGTCACGGAGTCTGCCCTGCCTCCAACGGAAAGGGATTCCTCCTCCTCTGCAGACCAGGGCAGCTCATTTCTCAGGAGGTCCAGCTCGCAGTTTCCCCAGTGACCTGACGGGTGAGAGCAGCGTGGTCCGGAGGGCCTTCGCCCGGCCCCGAGCACTGACCATTTGTGGCGGTGGCCAGTGTTAAGTCCGGACCTAGGAATGCCAGGCTACGGTGGCTGGGAAGGAGAAGTGAGAGGAAGGTGTTGGGGGGTCTTAGCAAAACTGAGAGGAAGAGGTCTCCAGGTTGCCTCTTCTCACCGTGCCCACCTGCAGTCTGACAGCATCTTCGGCTCATCCAGTTCTGGGCCCGTACAGTCCAGTCAGTGGGGTTTTTAGGAGGAGAAACCTTGGCCGGGAACTCTGTGGGGCTGGGACCAGGCAGAACCCAGTCCCCCTGCCGAGGATCTGAACAGCGCATCCTGGTGCCCGCGTGTGATCCGATTTACTCTTCTGCATCTGCTGCCCCCCCTACTTTAGAACGGGGGGGGGGCTTTGGAAGTTCTGGCCCCTCTGATGGACCTCCTGAGGGCCCCTGGGTTCTGGCCACTGTGTGACACAGAGTGTTGGACTGGGTGGGCCGTTGGCCTGATCCAACAGTAGCTTCTCTTATGTTCTTATAGAAACTCTCAGTCTGGGGCAAGGGATGCTCTGTCTTCTTGGTGCCTGGAGTGGGGGGCAACCAGTGGGAGGGCTTCTAGCCTCCTGGCCCCACTGCTGGACTTCCTGATGGCCCCTGGTATTTCTGGCCACTGTGTAACCCAGAGTGTTGGACTGGATGGGCCACTGGCCTGATCCAACATTGGCTTCTCTTAGGTCCTTATAAGAGAGAATTGGATAAGCATATGGAGCAGAGGTCCATCAGTGGCTATTAGCCACAAGGTAAAGACAGGAACTCTCGGTCTGGGGCAAGTGATGCTCTGTATTCTTGGTGCTGGGGGGGGGGCAACAGTGGGAGGGCTTCTGATGTCCCGGCCCCACTGCTGGACCTCTTGATGGGGCCTGGTCTTTTTGGCCACTGTGACACAGAGTGTTGGACTGGGTGGGCCACTGGCCTGATCCAGCATTGGCTTCTCTTGTTTTCTTAAGTTCAGGTGATGCCTGGAGATCTCCTGAGACTACAGTTGATCTCCAGGAAACAGAAAATGGCCACTTTGGAAGGTGGTCTCTACGGCAGCCTACCCCGCTAAAGTCCCTCTCCGCCCTAAATGCCACCCTCTTCAGTTTCCACCCCCAGAGTGGTTAGGAGCACGGACTCTAATCTGGAAGAACCGGGTCTGATTCCCCACTCCTCCACATGCGGCTGCTGGAGTGACCTTGGGTCAGTCACGAGTTCTCTCGGAGCTGTTCTCTCAAGGGCAGTCCTCGAACAAGCTCTCTCAGCCCCACCTACCTACCTCGCAGGGTTCTGTTGTGGGGAGGGGAAGGGAAAGGGGATTGTAAGCCGCTCTGAGACTCCTTCGGGTAGTGAAGGGCAGGGTTTTTCAAAATCTCCAGGTATTTTCCAACCCGGAGTTGGCAGTCCCGCTACTGGCACGGAAAAAGGAGACTAGATGGGAGTTCCGTGGCATGCAGGCCTGCTTCCCAAAATCCTGAGAGCTGCCACGGTCTCTTTTTTCCTCATTGACGTTGCCCCCCCCCACTTCTGTCCCCAAAAGTTTACAGTTTGCTTATGTGCAATGCTCCCTCTAAGCTGTGGAGTCTTGTGAGCTACCGGCATTAAAGCTGTGAGCGAGCGATTTGGCTACTGCATAAATCAGTTTGCTCTGGAGCCCTCCTTCTTTGAGCAAAGGCAAAAATGGATGAGCCAGAGGCTAAAGGAACTGTGAGCTGGCTTACACTGACTCGGCTTAGAGGGAGCACTGCTTGTGTGTGAGCTTGAGGGATCCATGGTCTTCTGTCCTGGTGGCCCTGCTTACGCTGCAGTGGAAGGTGCAAGAGGTAAATTCCCACCCCCAATAAACATACAGAACTGGGAACTGCTGCTTTGGTCTTGTAAGTCTGGGAGAGGCACTGGTTCGCTTTCAGCTCTTCAGATGACCTGACTGCTCTCATTCTCGTGGAACTTCCTGCCCGGGGTAGACCGGGATGGTAAAACAGCCGTGAGTGCCCCCCCCATTAGTGGAGGCAGCGGCCCCTCTGTGGTATTGCCAGCACCGCAGGGGCCGATCCGCTCAGCTTTCTCCCAGGTCGGAAGCCCAGCCAAACCGTCCCGGCACACTAAACGTCCCGTCTGCCTCTGTCTCTGCCCAGCCGCTGTCTGTTCATCGACAGGACTCAAAACATTTGCAAGGTGAAGATACACTTTAAAAGGACGGGCAAAGGACGAGCCCAATACCTGAGCCCTGGGAGTCTGCACAGGACCGGGGGTGTTTGCTTTTTCACTGTATGCAATTTTGTCAAGATGGAGAATATTTTTACATATATTTGGCCCGGTCCATTTGGCACTCTAAAGGTACGGGAACACTGTCTATCTCGGTTTCCGCTGCTCCTAAAAGGTTTCTTTTTTAAAAAATTGCTCGCAAGCTGGCAGGAAACAGAAGGTTCCATTGACTTTCCCCCCTCAACGCTCTAGAGATTTGCTGTAGTGGAACAGGATTTGAACTAAGCACTTAGGTATAGTCTTTTGAACCCAGAGAGGAAATCCTGTTGCGCTCACGGCTGGTGGGGTGTCAAGTCATCTTTTCTTAGGTTCATGTACTGTACTTTAAAAAAAATAAAATAAAAGTTTCTACAAGATTGAACTTTGTTAAAACGTTTTAAAAGAAAAAGGACCACAAGTTCTGTAAAAGAGCCACTAAAAAAAAAATACAGAAGTTGTCTAATAACACCGTTTGGCATCTTGGTTTATTGCGTCCGATGTTTTGGCTGAGCGGGGGTGGGGGGGGGTTTATTCCAGCGTGGCAGTGCCCCCCAGCGAGGATGGGGCGGCTCGACAAGAATCTTGTGGGATCGGATTTGGCCTTGCCGCTGGACAGAGACTTCCTACCTGCACAACTCCTGCTTCGAAATGGAACGGTTATAGTACCAAGCTAGCGGGGAAATGCAGGTGGGTGTCATGCCCTAAGTCCGGTGTCCCCAACACCAACAATGTTATTTTAATCTGCATAGGCAATCAAATTGTCAGTGGCCAATCAGAAGCCCCGCTGGGCAGGGCTTCTGATTGGCCACTGACGATTTGATTGCCTATGCAGATTAAAATAACATTGTTCAGTGGCGGCTGCCACCAGTGTCGGTTTTATTACCCGTCCCCCTTTCCCAGCACTTTTTAAATTACCCCTCGTCTCCCCTGTGTGCGGGCTGCCTGTCCGTGCATGGTTGGCCCCGCCTTTTCCGGCAGCCATTTTGTGGTTGCGCCCACTACCCTGTCAGAATTCCAGATGTGCCTACAGGCTCAGAAAGGTTTTGGCCCCCTGCCCTAGGATTTGAGAGAGGGAGGCACAGACATTTCTGGTAATCAAGGAATCCTGGTTTTACCACCGTATCACATTTCAACTTCCTTTCTTTTGCAATACTTCCGATAACCACACGGGGGGACTCTTGAGAGCGGCCCAAGAAGAGCCTTCTGTTTTTCCCTCTCTCTCTCTCATATAAAATACAGAGTTGATACATTTTCCTGAGTGAAGATGACCTTCTTTTTTTTGGCTAAGGTTTGCTTTTCAATTATTATTTAACTGTTCGGAGATTCATCTATTCCCTTCCACTGTTGTCTTCCACCAGTGAGCGAAGCCTTTTTTGTTTCGCTTGGCATTCCCTCCGTCGATCCTTCCTTCCTTCCCAATGTTTTTATGTTTTTCATGTATTTTATCTTAAAAACAAAACAAAAAAACCACCTGTTTTAATGATGGATTATTTGGGAGAGGGGGGCTGATATGAATGGTTTGGTGTAGTGGTTAAGTGCACGGATTCTAATCTGGGAGGACTGGGTTTGATTCCCCACTCCTCCACTTGCAGCTGCTGGATGACCTTGGGCAAGCCATAGTTCTGTCAGAGCTGTTCTTGAAAAAGCCATTTCTGTCAGAGCTCTCTCAGCCCCGCCTACCTCCCAGGGTGTCTGTTGTGGGGAGGGGAAGGGAAAGGAGTTTGTTAGCCGCTCTGAGACACCTTTGGGTAGTGAAGGGCGGGGTATAAACGCAATCTCTTCTTCTTCGTCTTCCCAACTTCACGATATTTTTTTTTTTTTCCAGGAACCCAGAAGTGATTTCTGATCAGCCATGTGTAGTTTGGGGCTCTCCTCAGGAACGATACACTTTTTGGAGTTGGCTCCTCTTTAACCCGTCACGCCCACGTTTGTGTGTGTCGCAAAGGTTGTGCAAGAGAAGGGCGTGGTGATCGACGTGTTGACTTTTGCAAATCCATCCCAGAAGGGGAAACCACTTGGTCAGCTCTGTGCAAACACCATCTATACAAAGAAGGGCCCAGATTCCATTGGGGGCGGGCGGGGGGCCTGCATAGTGTGGCAAGCCTTGCAGGTCAGTTGGTTAAGTGCACGGACTCTAATCTGGGAGAGCTGGGTTTGATTCCCCACTCCTCCACTGGCACCTGCCGGATGACCTTGGGCAAGCCAGAGTTCTTGCAGAGCTGTTCTCTCAAGGGCAGTTCTGGAAAGAGCTCTCTCGGCCCCACCCACCTCACAGGGTGTCTGTTGTGGGGAGGGGAAGGGAAAGGAGATTTGTCAGCCGCTCTGAGACTCCTTTGGGTAGTGAAGGGCGGGGCATAAATCCAATCTCTTCTTCTTCTCCAAATGGGACAGACCAAAGGCTGTATGGAGGGAACAATCCACTAATCCCCAGGCTGTCTTTCTCTCTGATGGAGATGTCCAGTTTCGGTTTTGGTAAAGAAAATTTAAAAGTAGGTTTTCTGTCCAGCAAAGTGAAAAAAATAGAGACAAGAAGCCAAACTCTCAGCCCCTCTTGGTATCTGAAGAAGTGAACGGTGACTCACGAAAGCTCCTCCCCTGCTAAGTCTTTAAGGTGCTCCTGGACCCTGGCCTCTTCCTACGGTCTCAGCCCCCTCCTGTTTGCCAGTTTGGTGTAGTGGTTAAGTGTGCGGACTCTAATCTGGGAGAACCGGGTTTGATTCCCTACTTCTCCACATGCAGCTGCTGGTGTGACCTTGGGGCAGCCACAAGTTCTCTCAGAGCTGTTCTGTCAAGAGCAGCCCTCAAAAGGAAGAGCTCTCTCCGCCCCACAGACCACCCAGGGTGTCTGTTGTGGGGAAGGGAAGGGAGATTATAAGCCGCTCTGAGACCCCGAGGGAAGGGCGGGGCATAAATCCAATCTCTTCTTCTGCCTACCTTTCCCCTCTCTCAGCCCACACACAGCCCAGGCTAGCTGGATCTCATCAGATCTTGGAAGCTAAGCAGGGTCGGCCCTGGTTAGGACGTGGATGGGAGACCACCAAGGAAGCCCCGGGTTGCTGTGCAGAGGCAGGCAACGGCACACGCCCCCCGTGTTTATCTCTTGCTTCGAAAGCCCTCTGCGATCACCATACATTGGCTGGGACTTGACCGCACTTTCCACCAGCAGGCAGATGGCACTGTAGGAACGGGCGCCCGACCACCACGTTTGAGTCCCCCCCCCCGTGCCGCCTCTCCACCCCCTTTGCAGACGCAGGAGCCAGGCTTCGGCAAAGGCCGTAGGCAAAAAGGAGGTCCCCATTTATGTGCTTCCTCAGTTCCCGGGATTCTAAATTACAGCTCGATCCAGGGACATCTGATGGCATCCGCTGTGCGGCCTTTCCCCACATTCTGTCACAAGTGTCTGCTGCTTTTGTGCATCCTTGCATGTCAGCACAACGCCTTCCTAACACACCAACCGGGCTACTGTGCTGATAGATCCATGCGGTGGCCAGCGCTTCCACCCAACGCTAAAACCCGCCTGCAGTGCATCTCACTGTTGTAGCCAGGGGTCATTTCCTGTGGGAGCGCACAGGAGCGGAGCTCCAGCAGTAAGGAGCAATGTTCCCTCTAAGCTGAGTTAGTGTGAGCTAGCTCACAGTTTTTTAGCTTCCGGCTCACACATTTTTGTCTCAGCTCAGGAAGGATGGCTCCAGAGCAAACTAGTTTATGCAGTAGCCAAATTGCTCGCTCACAACTTTAATGCCAGTAGCTCACAACGTAGAATTTTTGCTCACAAGACTCCACAGCTTAGAGGGAACATCGGTAAGGAGCCCAGGGGGCGGGCACATGCAACAAGCCCCACCCCTGCTCCTAGCAGCCCTCAGTCAGAGCAAGAAGCAGCCAGGTAAGTTGCCGAGGGTATCCCCCCCCCACCCGACCCACCTTGTGAGGGCAGATCTGCACATTCCCCCTCCCCATAGCTAGCAATCCAAAACAGTTCAATGGCACCTTTAAGGCCAAGGTTTATTCAGGTCAAGCTCTCCCTCTTCTGCGAGGACAGATCTGCACGTCCCCCCCCCCCCCCGTAGCTATCAATCCAAAACAGTCCAGTGGAGCCTGAGCGGTGGGTGTTGCCTTCTGACACACTTCCGGTGAAGGCAGGGGGTGTGGCATTTGCAAATTAGTTATGCTAATGATCTGCACCTCTTTTTCTACAGAATGACCCCTGGGTGTAGCCAATGCTCCCTCTAAGCTGTGGAGTCTTGTGAGCAAAAATTCTACTTTCTGAGCTACTGGCATGAAAGTTGTGAGCGAGCGATTGGGCTACTGCATAAATTAGTTTGCTCTGGAGCCACATCCTTCCCAAGCTAAGACAAAAATGTGTGAGCCGGAGGCTGAAAAACTGTGAGCTAGCTCACACTAACTCAGCTTAGAGGGAACATTGGCTTGGCTGTCGTGTCCAAGGCTCCCTCTAAGCTGTGGAGTCTTGTGAGCAAAAATTCTACTTTCTGAGCTACTGGCATGAAAGTTGTGAGCGAGCGATTGGGCTACTGCATAAATTAGTTTGCTCTGGAGCCACATCCTTCCCAAGCTAAGACAAAAATGTGTGAGCCGGAGGCTGAAAAACTGTGAGCTAGCTCACACTAACTCAGCTTAGAGGGAACATTGGCTTGGCTGTCGTGTCCAAGGCTCCCTCTAAGCTGTGGAGTCTTGTGAGCAAAAATTCTACTTTCTGAGCTACTGGCATGAAAGTTGTGAGCGAGCGATTGGGCTACTGCATAAATTAGTTTGCTCTGGAGCCACATCCTTCCCAAGCTAAGACAAAAATGTGTGAGCCGGAGGCTGAAAAACTGTGAGCTAGCTCACACTAACTCAGCTTAGAGGGAACACCGGTCGTGTCTCTAGTTCCCCCCCCCCAAAAAAAAAACTAAACCTTTGGGCAGAATGCATCATCCACTTTGCCGGCTCCTGTGGTTGGACTTACTCATGGAGAAACGGCTGACCTGGCTTCCTACGAACAGATAGTGTCATTCCCCATCGTCCAGCCTCAGTCACGGACTTCCTCTTAGAAAGCTGCAAACCAGCTGGAAAACTCCAGAAGAGCAGTTCTTCAAAAACCTCTGCCTTCAGGAAACTCTTTCCGTGACCACTGGTCTGCCGAGGAAACTCTGCTGACTCCAGAAGATTCCAGATAACTGTTCTACAGCTCACACCTAATCAGAGGCCCAGGCTGTGCCCTCCTTGAACGGGGTACGGGACCCCAGACTCCCCACCCACCCCAAAAAACCCACCTCACTTGCAGCTACAAACGGCAGAGGAATCCACAGCAAGAAGAAGAGAAAAGATTGGATTTCTACCCCGCCCTTCACTACCCAAAGGAGTCTCAGAGCGGCTTACAAACTCCCTTCCCTTCCCCTCCCCACAACAGACACCCCGTGAGGTAGGCGGGGCTGAGAGAGCTCTGACAGAAATGGCTCTTTTTCAAGAACAGCTCTGAGAGAACTACAGCTCACCCAAGGTCACCCAGCAGGTGCAAGTGGAGGAGTGGGGAATCAAACCCGGTTCTCCCAGATCAGAGTCCGCGCACTTAAACACGACACCAAACTAGCTTAAAGAGCAGAGCCGCTCCAGCAGATCACGGGATCCCTTAGGAACAACCCCGCCCCAGATATTCCACCCTGCCGTCCCTCTCGCTTAACAGAATGCAGAGGAAATGGGTCAATTAACTTTAAAAATTAAAAAAACACTTTAGGGATCACAAACAGTTTTGCAAATACATCCACACAAGACCTATGTTTCTTGCTGCCGCTTTTCCACATGTACCCACGCCTGTCCCCTACAGCATAAAGGGACAGGCACACACCCGCCGCCCCGTGGACCTCCCAGTACCTCAGTCACAGAGTCCCCTGCCAACAAGGGAAGATTCAGTTCACGAAATTGATGCTTCCGGCTAAGGTTTGCTTGGTTCTGACTTGCCCCGGGTGGGTTCTGCTCTCAAACACATCTCCTGCTGCGTTTTAGCAAGCAGGAGGCCGCCTGTTACACGCCCGGGCTTTCTAAAAGTGTCCCCCTTCATACATGGTTGGGTTCTGGGAGCCACCAGCCCTTGGCCAAGGGGAGGCCGTGCCAGTTTGCAGCGGGTGCTTTCCGTCAGCGCCGGGCACAGTCAGCACGTGACTGAGGAGAAGCAAAGTTTCCAGTAGCCGGAGATCAGTCACGGCACCCGATGACCGCCTGTCATCGGACTCGGGTCCAGCTCAGCCGTTCCGAGGGGGCCTCCTTGGCCCAAAACCCGGCTCACGGACCGCCGCCCCTCTGCCCCTCCAGCCACGCCCTTCGCAGCTCAAGAATCTCCCTGCCGTACCAGCTGTGGAGCTGGGAAAAGCCAGCGCTGTCCGGGTACACGAGGCAGTCCGTCCCAGAACCCCTGGCGCCACAGGAATTCCCCGAGGAGGCCCGTTTCCGTGGCGGCAAAGGCGGTGGCTTGAGACCCCCCTCGTGGCCGTCGCCCCCAGACGCCCCTCGATCGACCGGGGGGTATCCACTCGGCAGGCTGCGAGGCCCTTCACCGTTGTACCACAAGGCGCAGCCGTTTTCTTTCGGCGGGACGCAGATTGGGAGCGTGGGCGTCTCGTGAGGGAAGGCCGGCCCCAAGGCGGCCGGCTCCAGATTGGGAGCGGACTTGTTCTTCCGGTAAACGGGGGATCTCCTCTGGACCCGGTGGGCGCCGGCGAGGTGGCGCTGCATCTCTTCCAACTGCTTCTCTAGCTCCCTCACCACCAGCCGCAGGTAGCCGAAGCTGGCCCGCGAGAGAGCCTTCACCCACGCCTCCATGGCTGCCTGGCTCTCAGCCGCCAGGACGTAGGTGCGGGACTTGGCGCAGCCGAAGCGGATGGCGAAGGCGAACTCCTCGCTGGAGTCGCACAGCTCCACCGTCGAGTCCTCCAGGATGACGACCCCCACCGGCTCCCGGCTCTCCCGGTCCTCGAAGTAGAAGAGCAGGTTCCCCTTCAGCACGAACCAGCGCCGGTGGTAGGCCGTGTGGCGCTCGCCCTTCTTGTGGAGGAAGCCGGCCTTGTCCACGGGGGAGTCGCAGGTGGCGTAGAAGGCCAAGCTCCGCTCGTTCAGCTTCATCTTCGCCCGCCCCCTGGAAAGAAAGAGTAGAGCGGGCTGTCAGGGATGACGTGGGGGGGGGAGACATAAGAACATAAGAGAAGCCAGTGTTGGATCAGGCCCATGGCCAATCTAGTCCACCACTCTGTCACAAAGTGCCCAAAAATACCAGGTGCCATCAGGAGGTCCAGCAGTGGGGCCAGGACACTAGAAGCCCTCCCACTGTTGACCCCCCCAAGCACCAAGAATACAGAGCATCCCTTGCCCCAGACCGAGAGTTCCGATCTACACCTTGTGGCTAAGAGCCACTGATGGACCTCTGCTCCATATGCTTATCCAATTCCCTCTTGAAGCCATCCATGCTTATAGCCACCACCACCTCCCGTGGCAGTGAATTCCATGTGTTCATCACCTTTGGGTGAAGAAGGACTTCCTTTTATCCGTTCTAACCTGACTGCTCAGCAATTTCATGGAGTGCCCAGGAGTTCTTGTATTGTGAGAAAGGGAGAAAAGTACCCCTTTCTCTGCCTGCTCTATCCCATGCATAGTCTTATAAACCTCGATCATGTCACCCCTCGGCCGTCTTTTCTCCACGCTAAAGAGCCCCAAGCGCTTTAACCTGTCTTCATGGGGAAAGTGTTCCACCAACCCTTTTATCATCCTAGTTGCCCTCTTCTGCACTTTGTGGGAACAGTTGTGGGAACAGGAGGAAGGAGGGCTTAGCCGGCCCCAAATGGACAGAACAGGTAGCTGGCAGCACCGGGGGGGGGGGGGGTGATGCTCCAGGAATCTTACGTGGGAGACGGCTGCCACTTCTCTTCCTCCGGCCACGAAACGGCGGCTGCTTCAGTATAATGCAATACAAACCGGGAACCCAGTGGGTCACTTCGGAGCGGAGCGGACCGGACCGGGAGATGCCTTCCTTGCAGACTCCAAGAGAGAAAAGCGGTTCTGGTCTTTTCACCTCTTGTGGGGAGAGGCGGGCCTGCTGGAGGAACCAATTGCAGAGTCACAGCCTCAGAGCAAAGCTAAGACGGCAAGACCGACTGATAAAATACCGGTACAAAGTTCAGGTCCCCCGAGAGCTCCGCCCCTGATTTGAAGCTCAGCCGGAAACCCAGGTCACTAAGCGGCAGTGTTCCCTCTAAGCTGAGTCCATGTGAGCTAGCTCACAGTCTTTTTAGCCTCCGGCTCACACATTTTTGTCTTTGCTCAGGAAATATGGCTCCGGAGCGAACTCATTCATGCAGTCGCCCAATCGCTCGCTCAACACTTTAAGTGCCAGGAGCTCAGGAAAGTAGAATTTTTGCTCACCAGACTCCACAGCTTAGAGGGAGCATTGCTAAGCGGATCGATCCCCTGAAAGACCATTTCCTCTGGCACATCCCAACTAGGGTTCCAGGTCCTCCCTGATCACTGGTGGGAGGTGGGGGGGGGGTCGGGTTGCCAGATCCAGGTTGGGAAGCCCCTGGCGATCTGGGGGTGGAGCCCGGGGAGGACAGAAACCTCAGTGGGGCACAAGGCCCTGGAGTCCACTCTCCAAAGCATCCATTTTCTCCAGGGGAAACTGATCTCTGTCATCTGGAGACGGGCTGTAGTTCCAGGGGATCCTCAGGTCCAGGGCTCATTCCCTGCAGGAGCGGCGCTCCGGCAGTAAAGAGCCCAGGGGGCGGGCACATGCAACAAGCCCCACCCCCTGCTCCCAGCAGCCCTCAGTCAGAGCAAGAAGCAGCCAGGTAAGCTGCAGAGCTCCCCCCAGCCCCCTGGTCCAAAACAGTCCAGTGGCACCTTTAAGACCAAGTTTTGTTCAGGTACAAGCTCTCCCTCCTCTGCGAGGACAGATCTGCACGTTCCCCCCTCCCCAAATAGCTAGCAATCCAAAACAGTCCAGTGGAGCCTGAGCGGTGGGTGTTGCCTTCTGACACACTTCCGGTGATGTCAGGGGGTGTGGCATATGCAAATAAGTTATGCTAATGAGTTATGCTAATGAGCTCCTGCACCTCTTTTTCTACGAAATGACCCCTGCCCAGGTCTCACCTGGAGGCTGGCATCCCTAGTCCCAGCCCAGCACCAAACCATTCACAAGAAGGTAACCTCGATCCCTCTGGATTTTTGGAAGCCAGTGGCAACGTGCTCTCAGCGACGCAATGCTCTTGTGTTCTGAAGTGCTAAAAGCATGCGAGTGGGAGGAGGCGGCACTGACTGAATGTAGGCCACGGGAAAGGGTTTGGCCCCTTGTGTGGGAGGACAGGATGGAATCCGGATGTCGGCCGTCTCCGTTGCCCTACATAGAGGCTCTCTGAAGCTGCTTTCTGTTGAGTCCCGTGCTGGTGGCAACCAACGCTCCCTCTAAGCTGTGGAGTCTTGCGAGCAAAAACGCTACTTTGTGAGCAGCGGGCATTAAAATTGTGGGCGAGCGATCTGGCTACTGCATAGATTCGTTTGCCCTGGAGCTGTCCTTCCTGAGCGAAGACAAAAACATATGAGCTAGAGGCATTACCTTTTATGACACACATGGTCCGGGCCCAACGAGGTCTCATTTATGTCAGGTCCGGCCCTCATAACAAATGAGTTCGACACCCCTGTTCTAAGCTGTGGGGTCTTGTGAGCAAAAATTCTACTTTGTGAGCCATCTGGCATGAAAGTGGTGAGCGAGCGGTTTGGCTGCTGCCTAAATCAGTTTGCTCTGGAGCCCTCCCTTCCTGAGCGGAGACAAAAACGTGTGAGCCGGAGGCTAAGAAACTGCGAGCTGGCTCACATCAACTCAGCTTAGAGGGGACACTGCTTGAGTCTTCTTCTTTCCCTGCTGCTCAGGGGTCATTTCGTAGAAAAAGAGCTAGGGGAACTCATTAGCATAACTAATTAGCATATGCCACACCCCCTGACATCACCGGAAGTGTGTCATAAGGCCACACCCCCTGACATCACCGGAAATGTGTCATAAGGTCACACACTCCCGCCCCCAACGGTCCCGGCCGCCGCTGCCGGCCTTGCAGCTCCACTGCCGAGCCCCATGAGGGGCCCGGCGGGGGACCTGCAAGGCCGGCGGGAGGGCAAGGAAGCCCCGCGAAGGCTCTCCCTGGCCCCAGGCAGGCAGGGGTGGGGAGAGGCAGGGGGGGAGCAACTTACCCTCCCTCTTCTCCTGCCTCCTCCTGGCTGAATGAGGGCCGGAAGCGGGGCGGCCGGAAGCAGGGGGCGGGGCTTTGTCATGTGCCTCACCCCCCGTACCTCACCCGGGGGGACTGCGTTTCCCCCGCGTTCCCCCCTGAAATTACCTCTGCTGCTGCTTCCAGGAGAAAAGGTCCAGGAGCACCTCCAAGACTCACAAAACATGCGGCAGGATATGACTTTTTGTGAGTCACTGCCAATGTTCCCTCTAAGCTGTGGAGTCCTGTGAGCAAAAATTCTACTCTGTGAGCTACAGGCATTAAAGTTGTGAGTGAGAGATTTGGCTGCTGCATAAATTAGTTTGCTCTGGAGCCATATCCTTCCTGAGCTAAGACAAAAACCTGTGAGCTGGAGGCTAAAAAACTGTGACCTAGCTCACACTAACTCAGCTTAGAGGGAACACTGGTCACCACTCACTCGTCTTCTCACGATGTGACCCAAGTACCACAGCCTCAGTTCAGTCATTTTAGCTTCTAGGGGGGGGGGTTCAGCCTTGATTTGATCTCGAGCCCACCAATTGGTCCTTCTGGTGGTCCACGATATCCATAAAACAAGCTCACATTACTTCCCTTGTACACACGCTGCTTATCGAAAGCCCTGCCCCCTTTTAGAAATACTTGGTGGGCACCACGTCGGGGGTCCCTGGTGTTACTAGAACGTGGAAATGGTGTGTCACGGTTAGACTGACGTATTATGTCAGAATATATTCTCCTCTGAGGTGTAGTTTGGTGTCGTGGTTAAGTGCGCGGACTCTAATCTGGGAGCACCGGGTTTGATTCCCCACTCCTCCTCCACTCGCAGCTGCTGGATGACCTTGGGCAAGCCATAGTTCTGTCAGTGCTGTCCTTGAAAAAGAGCAGTTTCTCTCAGAGCTCTCTCAGCCCCACCGACCTCACAGGGGGTCTGTTGTAGGGAGGGGAAGGGAAAGGAGTTTGGAAGCCGCTCTGAGACACCTTTGGGTAGTGAAGGGCGGGGTATAAATCCAATCTCTTCTTCTCTCCTAAATGTCACGAACGTTGGTCCGCATTGCTAACATACTGGGGGAAAGATGGCACCCAATCTCTTCTCTCTTCTTCTGATTCTCTACTCCTCCACTTGCACCTGGCTGGATGACCTTGGGCAAGCCATAGTTCTGATAAGAGCGGTCCTTGAAAAAAGAGCCTCTTCTGTCAAAGTTCTCTCAGCCCCACCGACCTCACAGGGTGTTTGCTGTGGGGAGGGGAAGGGAAAGGAGACTGTAAGCCGCTCTGAGACTCCCTTGGGTAGTGAAGGGCGGGGTATAAATCCAATCTCTTCTTCTCTCTTCTTCTAAATGTCACGAACGTTGGTCCGCATTGCTAACATACTGGGGGAAAGACGGCACCCACCCGTAAGTATTTCCCAGCATGTTCTGATTTGCAAACGAAGCTGCAAAAGGAACTGACTGTTCAAGTCTGGTTTTTGCTTGCTTGTTCAATAAACATGACTTTATAGAAATGATGTTATTTATTTTATACAGCGGAGGGACCTTCCCAGCCAAGCGGAAATAAGCTCCATTCGCTGCTTTAAAACGTTATACTTCTACCTGTGGAAATGGCAGGACCCCAGAGAACCGTGGCTCTCCCCCCCCCCCAGAGCTGCACCCTCCTTGGGCTCCAGCGGGGTAATAAGTGGGGGGAAAGATACAACTAAAGCGGCCTTCGACTGAATCAGTTCATCAAGGTTAGTTTGGTCCAGTGTTCCCTCTAAGCTGAGTTAGTGTGAGCCAGCTCACCGTTTTCTAGCCTCCGGCTCACACATTTCTGTCCTCGCTCAGGAAGGAGGGTTCCAGAGCAATGTTCCCTCTAAGCTGTGGAGTCCTGTGAGCAAAAATTCTACTTTGTGAGTGACTGGCATTAAAGTTGTGAGCGAGCGATTTGGCTACTGCTTAAATTAGTTTGCTCTGGAGCCCTCCTTCCTGAGCTGAGACAAAATGCGTGAGCGATTTGGATACTGCTTAAATTAGTTTGCTCTGGAGCCCTCCTTCCTGAGCTGAGACAAAATGCGTAAGCTTGCTCACACTAACTCAGCTTAGAGGGAACACTGCTCCAGAGCAAACTGATTTATGCAGCAGCCCAATTGCTCGCTCACAACTTTAATGCCAGGAGCTCACAAAGCTGAATTTTTGCTCACAGGACCCCACAGCTTAGAGGGAGCATTAGTTTGGTCTACTCAGTCTGGTAGAGGCTCTCCAGGGTCTCAGGCAGAGGTCTTTTCAGCTTCACCCCCTTCCGGGTTTTTTTAACTAGAGATGCCGGGGACTGAACCTGCGACCTTCTGCATGCCAAGCAGAGGCTCTGCCACTGAGCCACAGTCCCTCCCTAAGAGAAGGGGGAGTCTGGCTCAAAAGGTTGTCAGGAACTACCCTGAGGAGGCCTGGCTCCAACGGGGGCTCAGGGCCCTACTGGTGGGAAAAGGGGCAGGATTTCTGCCACATACAATCTCGATGAGTTGTGAAGATCCAGCCTTGGGAACGAGTGTGACAGACGGGCCCCTTTTGGAAAGAGAGCCCCCCTCAAGAACCAGATGAGGCCACTGGGAATGTTATTCACCCCCACAATAGAAAAAGAAGAGGAGGAGGAGGAGGAAGAGGAGGAGATTGGATTTATACCCCGCCCTTCACTTGGAGTCTCAGAGCGGCTTACAATCTCCTTTCCCTTCCCCTCCCCACAACAGGCACCCTGTGAGGTAGGTGGGGCTGAGAGTGCTCTTGACAGAAACTGCTCCTGAGAGAACAGCTCTGAAAGAACTTGTGACTGACCCAAAGTCACACCAGCAGCTGCATGTGGAGGCATGAGGAATCAAACCCAGCTCGCCCAGATTAGAGTTCTTGCTCCAAACCACAACACCAAACTGGCTCTCAAGCACGTTGAAGGTGTTGGTTGGTCCGAGGTAGGGTGGACCTGGAAGTCCCCTTTACCCCAGTTTGGGATGGGGGGTGAGTGGTGGGCTGCAGATCGGGCTCTGTCTGCCACTTGCCACGGTGGCCAAGAACGGCTTTTGTCAATTTAGGCCGAGTCGCCAGGGAAGGTCTCGGAAGCTCAGCAGGGCCAGTCCTTGGACGGGAGGCCACGCAGGAAGACTCTGCAGAGGCAGGCAGTCGCCTTGAAAGCCCCGTGTTGGGGCTGCCTGTCGGTCAGTTGCGCCTGGATCGCACTCGACACACAAAGACGCCAGGCGTGACCGCTCCAAGGCTGAACAGATCTGGCCGTGATTCTACCTGTCTTAGCTGCATCCAGGCTGGACTATCGCCACGTGCTCCACATGAGCGCCTTGGAAGACTGTCCGTAGTGGAGGAGGGGGTGTCTGGTGGTGCCAAACTATGCCACTCTTTTGTAATTCATGCTTTAAGAACATAAGAACCTAAGAGAAGCCAATGTTGGATCAGTCCATCCAGTCCCTCACTCTGTGTCACCCGGTGGCCAAAAACACCAGTTGCCCTCAGAAGGTCCAGCAGTGGGGCCTGGACACTAGAAGCCCCCCCCCCTGTTGCCCCCCCCCCCAAGCACCAAGGATACAGAGCATCACTTGCCCCAGACTGAGAGTTCCTATCTATACCTTGTGGCTAATAGCCACCGATGGACCTCTGCTCCATATGTTTATCCAGTTCCCTCTTATAAGAACATAAGAGAAGCCACTGTTGGATCAGGCCAAAGGCCCATCCCGTCCAACACTCTGGGTCACACAGTGGCCAAAAATACCAGGTGCCATCAGGAGGTCCAGCAGTGGGGCCAGGACACCAGAAGCCCTCCCACTGTTACACCCCCAAAGCCCCAAGAATACAGAACATCCCTTGCCCCAGACGGAGAGTTCCTATCTATACCTTCTGGCTAATAGCCACCAATGGACCTCTGCTCCAGGTGTTTATCCAATTCCCTCTTTAAGCCGTCCGTGCTTGTAGCCGCCGCCACCTCCTGTGGCAGTGAATCCCATGTGTTCATCACTCTCTGGGTGAAGAAGGACTTCCTTTTATCCGTTCTAACCCGACCGCTCAGCAATTTCAAGGAGTGCCCATGAGTCCTTGTATCGTGAGAAAGGGAGAAAAGGACTTCTTTCTCGACCTGCTCTATCCCAGGCATAATCTCATAAACCTCGATCATGTCACCCCTCCGCCCTTTGTTGCTTTTAGTACATTAACTGGTGCGTCTCTGTACAAACTGGTTCACCTAGGTGTGTTTTTGAGCGTTGCCCTGGACACCGGTTGTTTGGCAGAAAAGCAAGAGGCACATCTGAAGGAAGAGC
>NW_015167526.1:3013584-3020126 GCF_001447785.1 Gekko japonicus | reverse complement strand
GCAGGATGACAAGCTAATTGGCATTCCCTTATGTCGAAGTGGTATTTTTAGGCCCTGTGGCCCTGGAGGACTGTGGTACGCCTCCGTGCGTGACTGCTGTTTGTGGACTCTGAAAAAGGGGGGTGCGGAGGACCCAAAATACCCCTCTTACAGCTCATTCACTTCCAGTATTCCAGCCTTTGCCCTGCAAGTGTGTGTGTGTGGGGGGGGGAATAGCAAAAGGACTTGGCAACAGAGCGGGTTGTTAATCTGGTCGAACAACTCATCCTACCCGGCTCTTGCTGAGTAACTCAGCCAGTTCCTCCTTCCCTCCCCCCCTCCACACACTCTGTGTCCTTGGAGGTAATTTGCTTTGTGGCAGCCGGGCGGTTTCTGAAGTCCCCGGGAGAGCTCTGTTGACTCTCTGCATCGCTTTCAAGGACAGGCTCCTTGTTGACTACCCGGTTGCATCAGGGGTGGGGGGCACGGCATGAGGCCAGAGTGATGAAAGCAGCCAGGACCCCTTATTGGGGGGGGGAACGGCTAGCTGCGTCTATCAGTTCCTCTAGCATAGAAAACCTCCTCTCCTGTGCCGTAAATATTTTCCTAAGCGTTTCTGCCACCAAGTAGGTTTGTCTTGCTAAGAGTTCCCTCTCCTCGGCGAGCTGCAGATTCCAGTTTGCAAACTCTCATTTGGGGGTTGGGGCCCGCAGCGTTCCCTCTAAGCTGAGTCAATGTGAGCCAGCTCACAGCTTTTGAGCCTCCGGCTCACACCTTTTTGCCTTCACTCAGGAAGGAGGGCTCCGGAGGAAACCGATTTTATGCAGGAGCCAAAATCGCTGGCTCGCAGCTTTCATGCCAGTCGCTCACAAAGTAGGATTTTTGCTCACAAGACTCCGCAGCTTAGAGGGAACATTGGTTGGGGGGGGTTGGAGGACTCCTGCAGCGTTTGGGGCAGGCTCTGAGGGAAGACCAGGAACAGCAGAGGAAAGTCCCCGGAACAGCAGCGAAGGGAGCACCGGTGCGGTTTCCATGGGGCAGAGGGGAAGCCCCGCTGTAGCGATAAGGCCTGAACTTCCGCTCCTCGACAGAGAGCTGCTTTTGAGGGCCCGGCCTGTGGAGGTCTCCCCGACAGGCAGAGCGCAACCAGCCAAATCGCTCACTCACAGCTTTCATGCCAGTAGCTCACAAAGTAGAATTCTTGCTCACAAGACTCCACAGCTTAGAGGGAGCATTGAGCGCAACCCCGGCCAGAGGAGATCTGCGACTCCATCTCCCCACGTTTCAGGAACATGAAAGGTGTTCTGGGAAGCCAAATGAAAGGTGTTCTGGGTAGCCAAATCCCTCGCTCACAACTTTAATGCCAGTCACTCACAAAGTAGAATTTTTGCTCGGAAGACTCCACAGCTTAGAGGAAGCGTTGCAGTGTTCCCTCTAAGCCGAGTCAGTGTGAGCCAGCTCACAGTTCTTTAGCCTCCGGCTCACACATTTTTGCCTTAGCTCAGGAAGGAGGGCTCCAGAGCAAACTAATTTCTGTGGTCGCCAAATCGCTCCCTCACAACTTTAATGCCAGTAGCTCACAAAGTAGAATTCTTGCTCACGAGACTCCACAGCTTAGAGGGAGCATTGAGCACAACCCAGGCCAGAGGAGATTTGCGACTCCATCTCCCCACGTTTCAGGAATATGAAAGGTGTTGTGGGAAGCAGTGTTCCCTCTAAGCTGAGTCAATGTGAGCTATCTCAGTTTTTTAGCCTCCGGCTCTCACATTGTTGCCTTCACTCAGGAAGGAGGGCTCCCGAACAAACTAATTTATGCAGGAGCCAAATCGCCAGCTCACAACTTTAATGCCAGATGGCTCACAAAGTAGAATTTTTGCTCACAAGACTCCACAGCTTAAAGAGAGCGTTGCAGTGTTCCCTCTAAGCCGAGTTAGTGTGAGCCAGCTCCCAGTTTTTTAGCCTCTGGCTCACACATTTTTGTCTTAGCTCCGGAAAGATGGCTCCAGAGCAAACTAATTTCTGCGGTCGCCAAATCGCTCCCTCATGACTTTAATGCCGGTCGCTCACAAAGTAGAATTTTTGCTTGGAAGACTCCACAGCTTAGAGGGAGCGTTGCAGTGTTCCCTCTAAGCCGAGTCAGCGTGAGCCAGCTCACAGTTTTTTTAGCTTCCGGCTCACACATTTTTGTCTTGGCTCCAGAAAGATGGCTCCAGAGCAAACTAGTTTCTGCGGAATCCGTAGCCTGTCGCCCCCCCCCCCCCCCACAAACACACGGTGAGGGGTCTCCCTACCAGGGAAAATGGTGTGCAGGAGATGAGGGTTTATCCCTCTCGCAGGGGCCGTGCTGCGACACAAATTATGCTCCCCCCCAGCTGTGTTTTTTAAAAATTTAAGAAGGTGGCGGCCAGTCTTTGTGCAGGCCTCCTCTGGAGCAGGTAGGTGGGGAAGAATAAGAAGAAGAGATTGGATTTATACCCTGCCATTCACTCCCCAAGGGTGTCTCAGAGCGTGAGAGACCACCGTGTTTGGGAGGGAGGTGAAAGAGCTGGTCGCCCACCTTCAGCCACAAGCAAAAGATGCCCAGAGAGTCCCTCCCCATTCCACCTATAACCCTCCCTAGAAACACTCTTCTCTCCCCGTGTTCCCTGCCCACCTCCACTGCAAAACCAAACTCTCCCAGTTTGGTGTCGTGGTTAAGTGCGCGGACTCTGATTCCCCACTCCTCCACTTGCAGCTGCTGGATGACCTTGGGCAAGCCATAGTTCTGGCACAGCTGTCCTTGAAAAAGAGCTGTTTCTGTCAGAGCTCTCTCAGCCGCGCCTACCTCGCAGGGTGTCTGTTGTGGGGAGGGGGAGGGGAAAGAGTTTGTAAGCCGCTCTGAGACTCCTTTGGGTAGTGAAGGGTGGGGTATAAATCCAATCTCCTCTTCTTCTTCTTCAACGGGAACCTAAAGCAGCTTATACTGCTTCCCCCTTCCTCCATTTTATCTTCACAACAATAACCGCCCTGCAAAGTAGGTTAGGCTGAGACTGTGTGCCTAGCCCCAGGTCACTCAGCCAACTTCCTTAGCAGAGTGGAGACTTGAACCTGGGTCTCACATATCTTAGTCCAACTACGCTAGCCAACTTTTACCTGAGCAGACACTGTAGCCACCCGGGATTATTTCTCCAGGCCAGTTTGGCTGGGGATCCTGGAGGTTCTTTGTCATCTTCTGGGCATGGATCAGTGGTCACTGGGGGTGTGTTGGGGGGTATTTATGAATCTCCTGCATTGTGCAGGGGGTTGGACTAGATGACCCTGGAGGGTCCCTTCCGACTCTATGATTCTAAGCCTTTGGGGGAGAAGATAAAATGGTGACAGCCCCCCAAAAACAAGTCTAGCTAGTGGTGCATGATGCCAAAAGACCTAGAACTTAAGGTTGCCAGACAATCTCTGGATCTCCTGGCCAATGCTCCCTCTAAACTGTGGAGTCTTGTGAGCAAAAATTCTACTTTGTGAGCTACTGGCATTAAAGTTGTGAGCAAGCAATTTGGCTGCTGCATCAATTAGTTTGCTCTGGAGCCCTCCTTCCTGAGCCAAGACAAAAATGTGTGAGCCAGAGGCTAAAAAACTGTGAGCTAGCTCACATGAACTCAGCTTAGAGGGAACGCTGCTCCTGGCTATACTACACACAATGCCATGAGATTATAATAATAATTATGATGATGATTATTAAGGCCACTTGACGTCAAACCAACCTTGGACTGGGAAGCAACCGAGTGTCTGGCTAGCGCCAAACCAAGCCCAGGGAAAAACCAATGCCTGTGATAGCTGGGCGCCGGCTGAGCCCCTTTGGAAGATTATTCTGTATTTTTATTTAGAAAATCTGTATGCCTTCTCTCTAGACTGGCTTGAGGCCACCCCAAAACAGCATCAATCAGAATAAAAACAGCATCAGTAAAGCCAACGGCCAGTGTGGTGCCGGGAGCCAGCGTTGCATAGTGGTAGACAGACCTCGAAGCCGCAGGTTCGAATCTCCACTCTGCCACGGAAGCTTGCTGGGTGACCTCGGGCCAGTCACACTCAGCGTAACCCACCCCACAGGGTTGTTGTGAGGAGGATAAAAACGGAGGGAAGGAGAACAACGTAAGCGGCTTCAGGTCCCCGCGGGGGAGGAAAATGGGGTATAAATGTCTCTGATGTATCTGAAGAAGTGGCCGTGCCTGCACAGGAAAGCTTATACCCGGAATTAAACTTCATTGGTCTTAATGGTGCCCACTGGAGTCAAACTTTAGAGTATAAATGTCTAAGTAAAACACATCAATGCCAACCAACCCGTTCCCCATCAGGACGGCCCAGAGAAGCAAAACCAGGTATTGGAGCGCTCAAAACGGCCCAGAGGCTGAGAAGCCCTTCGACTGGCTGGAGGAAGAGGGATCTTAGGTAAAGGTTCCCTTGCTCGAAAGCCAGTTGAATCCGACTCTAGGGTCGCGGTGCTCATCTCCGTTTCCAAGCCGAAAAGCCAGCGCTGTCCGAAGACGTTTCCGTGGTCATGTGGCCGGCATGACTAAACACCAAGGCGCACGGAACGCTGTCCCCTTCCCACCGAAGTGGTACCTATTTATCTACCTGCAATTTCTTGCTTTCGAACTGCTGGGCTGGCAGGAGGGGTCGTGGCCGGCCCCTAAAAGAGGGAAGAGAAGAGTGATCAGTGACAGCAGCCAAAATGAGGCAGAACGAAGCCCATGACCATGACGACACAGAGAACCTAGCAGAATCAGTTTGGCTGAGTTGGGGAAAAAATGAGGGAAGTCTGCAGGGACATCTTTTCTGGCCTGCTTTTCCTGTTGCCCAATATTTACCCTATAGCTCTGCAGAGCACATGAAGATTTCACACCTCCTGTCCCACGGCTTGATTCCCCCCACCCCCCCATACTCTGCTTTAAAACTGACAACCGGCATACCATTTAAAGAGCAGCCTTGGTCTCGCTCCCCCTTTCTTCCAAAGGGCCTGGGGAAATGCCTGAGTCTTTTGCAAAGTGTTCCTGGTTAAGAGCTGTGCAGCTTGTTTGATCTGTTTACATGCCTTGCAGAAACAGATCAATGCGCCTCCCACGAGCATGCATTTTCCTGATGGGAACGAATATGATACTCGTACAGTCCAACATTTCACAGACGAAAACAGGGACATGTTGTCAGACTACCTATTCTCATAACTAAGGCTGTCCCTGCAAGCATGGCCCCTTCTCCAGAGACACGTTTCTGAAGGCAGGGAACCACTTGCCAGTATATACTACGAGGGGCTGCTAGCCCCCCCCCCCCCCCCCCCTGTTGGGAAGGGGATGCCTGGATGAACTCCATGCTGGCCCCCTCACACCGGGGTTGCTGGCCGGACCAGTCAGTTGGGTGGTGTGTTTAAGCTCAGCAGACTCTAATCTGGGAGAACCAGGTTTGATTCCCCAGGCCTCCACATGCAGCTGCTGGTGGGACCTTGGGTCAGTCACAAGTTCTCTCGGAGCTGTTCTCTCAAGGGCAGTTCTCAAGAGAGCTCTCTCAGCCCCACCGACCTCACAAGGTGTCTGTTGTGGGGAGGGGAAGGGAAAGGAGATTGTAAGCCACCGTGAGACTCCTTCAGGTACTGTAGAGCAGGGTATAGAACCAACTCTTCTTTGGTTTGGTGTAGTGGTCAGGAACTTGGACTCTAATCTAGAAGAACCAGGTCTGATTCCCCACTCCTCCACATGCAGCCAGCTGGTGTGACCTCAGGTCAGTCACAACTTCTCCCAGAGCTGTTTGGAGTTGGGAGTAAGCAGTGAAGTGGCTAAATTTGCGGATGATACGAAGTTGTTCAGGTTCAGGGTGGTGAAAACCAGTGAGGATTGTGAGGCACTCCAAGGGGATCTGTCAAGGATGGGCGAGTGGGCGTCAACATGGCAAATGGGGTTCAATGTGGCCAAGTGCAAGGTGATGCACATTGGAGCCAAAAATCCTAAATATAAATACACGTTGATGGGGTCTGAACTGGCAGAGACTGATCAAGAGATTGATCTTGGAGTTGTAGTAGATAACTCACTGAAAATGTCGAGACAGTGTGTGACTGCAATAAAGAAGGCCAATGCTATGCTGGGGATTATTAGGAAGGGTATTGAAAACAGATCAGCCAATATCATAATGCCCCTATATAAATCAATGGTGCGACCTCATTTGGAATACTGTGTGCAGTTCTGGTCACCACACCTTAAAAAGGATATTATAGCTTTGGAAAAAGTGCAGAAAAGGGCAACTTGAATGATAAAAGGGTTGGAACACTTTCCCTATGAGGAAAGGTTAAAGCGCTTAGGGCTCTTTAGCTTGGAGAAACGATGACTGAGGGGTGACATGATCGAGGTTTATAAGATTATGCATAGGATAGAGTAGGTTGAGAAAGAAGTCCTTTTCTCCCTTTCTCACAAGACAAGAACTCGTGGGCACTCCATGGAATTGCTGAGCGGTCGGGTTAGAATGGATAAAAGGAAGTCCTTCTTCACCCAAAGAGTGATGAACACGTGGAATTCACTGCCACAGGAAGTGATGGCGGATACAAG
>NW_015167526.1:3002428-3013038 GCF_001447785.1 Gekko japonicus | reverse complement strand
TATATATATATATATATATATATAAAAACACCCCAATTTGACATTCTGCGTGCAAAGCTTCTCATAAAAGTTTCACAACTATTATAACCATCTTTCTTATTGTTCTTCATTTAGTCTTAGTTTCTCAGTATCTATGCTTTAGGAGCTGCAGTGGCTCAAGTGGTTAAGACGCTGAACTGCAGGCTGCGGAAGGTCAGTAGTTCAGCAGTTCGAGACCCGGGTGCCACATGACGGAGTGAGCTCCCATCTCCGGTCCCAGCTCCTGGCAACCTAGCAGTTCGAAAGCAAGAAATTGCAAGTAGATAAATAGGTACCACTTCGGTGGGAAGGGAACAGCGTTCCGTGCGCCTTGGTGTTTAGTTATGCCGGCCACATGGCCACGGAAACGTCTTCGGACAGCACTGGCTCTTCGGCTTGGAAACGGAGATGAGCACCACAACCCTAGAGTCGGATTCGACTGGCTTTCGAGCAAGGGAACCTTTACCTTTTATCTATGCTTTAACCAGCCGTAGAACGCCCTCCATGGTCCCATAAATTCTTCCTCCATTTTTCCTTGTAGTATATTTGTCATTTTCCTTGTAGTATATTTGTCAATCTGTCCATTTCGGCACATTCCATAATATCCGTTATCAACTCCTTAAGCGTTGGGATCTTCAGTGTTCTTCATGTCCTTGCAAAAAAGATTCTAGCTGCTGTTATAACTGTCAGCTAGGCTGCCATATGGTTTATAGGCCTAGGGTTCGCCTGCCTGACCTGTGTCCAAGTTGGTGCCACATCCCTTCCCTCTGGCTTCTCTCCTCCTTATCGCTGACCTTGTATTCCTGCCTGTGTAGTGTCTCCACTCAAGGGCGTAGACTTTCCAATTTGTGGGGGGGCCGGGGCCAGAGGCATTGCTAAGGCATTAAAAGAACTGGGACCCAATGACATCATAGGGAGGAGCTAGTGACATCACAGGCCATGGTCACTATCTATGGAGGTGGACCCATGTGGGATTTAGGGATGGGCTCCCCAGAAATTTAGGGAGGCCTGGGAACCGCCCTAGCAATGTCCCTGGGCTGGGCTAACCCCAGGAACAGTTGCCTTCTTAGCACACTGCTTAGAAACTTAGAAAGCCCCCCACACACATAATATCAGGCCATACCACATTGCAATAAAGTCCCTACAACTGTATACAGAAATACTGAGCTTCCCTACCATTTGCCACAACTAGCCCACCACACAACCGGGATCAAGACTCCTAAGTGGACCAACAGACAGGCATACACTCGTTTGAGAAACTGAGTACTACATTACAACACCTCTGGAACATTACAGATCAGTAGAGGCAGCACTGCACAGTGGTCAGAGTTGCAGATTGATGTGGGGAGACCCAGGTTTGTATTCAAGAAATCTCTCACAATTATGCAGCCATAGCAGGCAGGAGGGAAGGAGGCAAATACCTCCAGCGCCAGAGACTTGTAGAGGAAGAGTCAAACTTTGGGGACTCACCTGTGCACCAGAGGGCCAAGGCAGCAGGAGGCAAGAAGCCTGGGAGAGTTGGGCTCCTCCATGCCTGGCAGAAGATGAGATGCAGAGGGGAGAGGTGGGCAAGCAGAAGAGGCACTCAGCCACCCGCACAAGCTGCGTGCAAAGAAACTCCCGCCGCCCCAAGCTTCAGTGCCGCCTCATTAAAGGAGTGCGGAGGCCAGACTCCAAATGAGAAAAAGCAAGCTCAGGGTTCGGCCCCACTATATCCTATGGACCATTGAAGTCAATGGCGAAAACATAGGGTATATTCTGGGGGCTGGAGGGGAGGGGGTTTGAGGGAAAGGCTCCAAAATCACAGGGTAGCTGCTGGAGCCTCTCCCCATGATACCTGCCATGTTTCAGAAACATTGAACCAGGGGGTCCAATTCTACGGGTCCCCAAACAGGTTGCCCCTATCCCCTCCATCGTTCTCTATGGTGCCTCCCTGGCAGGTCGCCCCTCCTCCCCCCTTATCTCGGCTGAAGCTCCCCAGGCCGCATGGGTGAGGCGCTTCCGTCCTTCCTCCGGTCCAGCCGGCTTCCCCTCCCCCGCCATCGCGGGGGGGCAGCAGCGGGGGGGAGGGTCTGTGGGCGTCTGCAGTGCAGGCCGAGCTTGGCTTGTCCCGCTCCAAGGGTCTTGCTGGCTCTGCGCTGGGGGAGTTGGAGCGGCAATGCCCTGTGGCTGGGCGCCGGCTTGGGAGGGCGAGGGGTGGGCAGGGTTTCTGGGAAATTTCGGGGGAAGGCTGGCGCCCCGCAGCCCCCACGAACATTACGCCGGTGTCTCCACTTTAATTAACCGTGAGACTAGTTTCGTTTCTCAGCCTCGACCATCGGTTCTTCTTTCCCGCCCGCGGGAAACAGGCCAATTGGCTCACAGGTGGTGGGTGGACCTGTTGAATCCTCTATATCACTATATGCTTGTTCCATATTTGTCATTCCTAACAGTGACCAAGTTACTGCAACCATAGTACTACTAACAATAAAGTAAAACCTCCCTTGGAAGTGTGTGCTCTGTTGTTCGGCTCTGGGTCCTGACATTCTGTTAGGAATCCTATCGTCCTTACTGTTCGCATCGCTCAAGCCGAGATGAGCGAGAAAGGGGACAAAATCGTACCCACGTAAAATACCCATGTAAGATAAAGTATCTAGTCTTTGAGATGCTGCTGGACTCTCGGACTTTTCCGCTGCTGCAGACGGACTGACACGGCCACCCATCCTGAGCTATCAGGAAAGAGCCAGAATGCAGCAAGAGAAGCAACTGCCAGGGCTTCACTTCAGGGCCTCAAATTCCTCAGTCCAAATCTTGCCTCCGCCACCAACCACCCTCTTGGCCTTTGCCGCCTCCTCCCCATTTGCAAGATGGGGACAACTGCAGTGGCCTGTCCTGCAGGGGTGTTCGTAAGGATGCCTGAGATAATTCCGGTAGAGAGGCTTTGGGGGACTCTAAAGCGCTGCTCTCAATATCAATGGATAATTACTTCATTTCTGTAGGCCATGTATGTCCAACAGGTAGATTGCGATCTACCAGTAGATCGCAGAGGGGTCAGAGGTAGATCACCAGCTCCACTTGGTCTCCTGGTTTGCTGGACTCAATAAAAAATAATAAATGTTCAGAGTTCTTTCTGGATCTTCGTCTCTCTGTTTTGTTTTTGCTTATTTTGCTTACCAGTAAATGACAGAAGGTGCATTATAAATGGGGGGGGGGCAGTGGAACCCAACTTTAGTGGCTTATAATCTAATTTGAAACTAATTTGAAACTTTATTTCCATGGTGGTAGATCACCGGCACTTTATTTCCATGGTGGTAGATCACCGGCACTTTTGGCCGGAAAAAATAGATCACACTACCTGTTCGAAGTTGGACATGCCTGCTGTAGGCGAAAGCAGTGCCGGTTAAGGGTTAGCAAAGGCTTTCTCAGCGATAGCCACGAGTCCCCGCCCTGCTACTAAGGTTCATCGCCAAAGACCCAGGAAGGCTGCTATCCTGCCCAAAGGAGGCTGAGGGCGTAGGAAGGGAATGTACTCCAGATCTTCTCGTTTGCAACACACCGTAGTAAACAATGGTGCTTTCGCAATAAAGGTCAGGGCATGCTAATAGACATGCTAATAGACATCCTGGCGGGAGGTGATAGAGGCGCCAAGAGATTGTGCAACGTGACCTGCTTGCTCATTCATGTGTTCCTGGCCTAGCACCACTGTGATTAAAAAAAAAATAATTGTCATGGGACTAGCAATTGGCGGAGTGGGGGCCCTCACATACAACCCCCAGGGCCTTTCTCATTGGACCCCGAGCACAGACACACACCCCCGATCCCAAGGAACCCCCTTTATTACCTAGCTCAGCTAATGTGTCCCAGGGCAACCCAAGGCAGAGGCAAAGGGCTCTTTTCACTCCTCTTCCCTGGTTGTTGACCGCAGCAGAGGCTTTTGCAGAGTCCCTCCCCCTTTGCAGTGCAGAGGTTCCCTTCCCTCCTCCCAACTCTGCACACAGGATGAGCCGAGGAAAGGGAGCGCCCCCAAAGCCTCCGCTGCTGCTCACATTGGCGAGGAAGGGGTTAAAGTGCCCTTTGGCCCAGCTGGTGAGGGACTGAGCGAGTGTGGGAGGACCCAAGCCACTTGCCAGCCAAAGGAGAAAGGTCTGCAGATGTCCTCACCCTTTTCCTAAGGACAAGGTTTCCCTTGCTCGAATGCCAGTCGAATCCGACTCTAGGGGGCGGTGCTCATCTCCGTTTCCAAGCCGAAGAGCCAGCGCTGTCCGAAGACTTCTCCGTGGTCATGTGGCCGGCATGACTAGATGCCGAGGCACACGGAACGCTGTTACCTTCCCACCAAAGTGGTACCTATTGATCTATTTGCAATTTCTTGCTTTCGAACTGCTAGGTTGCCAGGAGCTGGGGCCAGAGACGGGTGCTCACTCCGTCATGCGGCACTCGGGTCTCGAACTGCTGAACTACCGACCTTCCGGCCTGCAGTTCAGCGTCTTAACCTCTAAGCCACTGCAGCCCCACCTGGGTATAAGAAAGCTTATACCCAGAATTAAACTTTGTTGGTCTTAAAGGTACCAGTCCCCTCAGGATCCATTCCAGCTTAAGGGTTGGTGAGTCTGCACTCCCCTCATCAAATGCATTTAAGTGCCCACCTGGCAGGGAGGGCGGGGTATAAATTGGACAAATAAATAAATGCCTATCAGTTGCCCTGACTTGGGTGACGCAGGCTAGTTCAATCACATCAGATCTCATTAGAAAATCCTACATGCTCAGTTAATCTGTTATATACTTCACATGGTTACGAGTTGCATAATTATATTTAATATTGTTAGAAGGTTTAACAAAGGTTTATGGATAATTATACTTACACGCATACACACACACGTACATTGATAACAATGTGGAAATCTTGCTTGAAAGTTTATATGTTGGATTTATTGTGCTATTTCAAAATGTTTCACCTGCATATCTGTATTGTGTATTTCTAATAAAACAAAAATTATTATTTAAAAAAAAAAGATCTCAGAAGCTAGGCAGGGTCGGCCCTGGCTAGTATTTGGATGGGCGACCTCCAAGGAATACCAGGGTCATGACACAGAGGGAGGCAATTGCAAACCGCCTCTGAAATGTCTCTTGCCTTAAAAAGAAGTCTAGCTCGCCACTTAGTAGTGCATAATGCTAAAGAGCTAGAACGTCTAGCTGTCAGACCATCTTAGGATCACCTGGGTTTCTACACACAATGCCATACGATAATAATTATTATTACCTATCGGTCCACAGTTGGGAGTGTTGCTCATCCACTCGGTGAGCTGATTATACATCTGATTTACTAAAGTTTACACCTCTGAACTACACCAGTTTGGTGTAGTGGTTAAATCCGTGGACTCTAATCTGGGAGAACCAGGTTTGATTCCCCATGCCTCCACTTGTACCTGCTGGATGACCTTGGGCAAGCTGTAGTTCTGGCACAGCTGTTCTCAAAAAAGAGCAGTTTCTGTCAGAGCTCTCTCAGTCCCACCTACCTCTCAAGGTGTCTGTTGTGGGGAGGGGAAGGGAAAGGAGTTTGTAAGCCGCTCTGAGACTCCTTTGGGTAGTGAAGGGCGGGGTATAAATCAGATCTCTTCTTCATCATCTCTTGCCTTGAAAACTCTTAATAGGGTTGTGCCCAATGCTCCCTCGAAGCTGTGGAGTCCTGTGAGCAAAAATTCTGCTTTGTGAGCTCCTGGCACTAAAGCTGTGAGTGAGCTATTTGGCTACTGCATCAAATTACTTTGCTCTGAAGCCCTCCTTCCTGAGCTAAGACAAAAACATGCTAGCTGGAGGCTAAAAAACTGGGAGCTAGCTCACACTAACTTAGTTTAGAGGGAACACTGGTTGTCATAAGTCAGCTGTTGACTGGAGGGCAATTTCCACCCCCAACCGCCCACGAGATTTTCCAAGGGCGTTTCAGATGCTCAGGGCAAAAATGGCAATGGCCACTAGGTGGCAGACCAGACTTACTTTCCCACTTTGAACGCTGCCTTTCCTGTTTAAAGGGAAAGACGAACCCGGCTTCCCAAGGGGGATGTTTTTTTTGGGGGGTGCCCCTTCAAAGTTTTTAAAGTCCTTTTAAAAATGGCAAGCGGGAAAAGTGACCAAGTGGCCCCCTCAAACTTTGTCTGGAGCTTTGGGCTCCTTGGGAAAGGGGGAGGCATAAAAGCCTGTTTTGCAGAAAGCGAGTTTGGAAGGCCCCTGGTAGTGGTGTGCGAGGAGTTCTGCCTGGTCAACTGGTGCTGCTCACACCAGGCCTGCCTTTCCCTCGAAGGCCCACCTGGGCGCTGGTCTCACCTGGCACAAGGGAGGATAGAAGCACTGCTTCCTCCATCTCTCCTGCAGTTTGGTTTTTTGAAGAGGAAATGGAGGGGGGGGCAAGCAAACAAATCTACAGGGTGGGGGAGGGGTCAATTCAGAATGACGCAGGGAGGGAAGAGGCGAATCAGGTGCCAGGTGTGGCTGGACACACACCTGAACATGAAGTGGCGGGTAAAACAACAACAAAAGATTCATGTGTAAAATAGGAAGGCGAGAATTGCCTCTCTGGACCACAGCGGAGCCCCATTTATTTCAGATAGATTCAGGTGGGTCACTGTGTTGGTCCGAAGCAATCGAACAAAGTGTGAGTCCAGGGGCACCTCGAAGACCATAAGTACCTAAGAGAAGCCAATGCTGGATCAGGCCAATGGCCCATCTGGTCCAACTCTTCATCATAGGTAAAGGTCAAGGTTCCCTCGCTCGAAAGCCAGTCGAATCCGACTCTAGGGTTGCGGTGCTCATCTCCGTTTCAAAGCCGAAGAGCCAGCACTGTCCGAAGACGTTTCTGTGGTCATGTGGCCGGCATGACTAAACACCAAGGCGCACGCTACACTGTTACCTTCCCACCAAAGTGCTACCTATTTATCTACTTGCAATTTGTTGCTTTTGAACTGCTAGGTTGGCAGGAGCTGGAACTAGAGACGGGAGCTCACTCCGTCATGCGGCACACTCGGGTCTTGAACTGCTGAACTACTGACCTTCCACAGCCTGCAGTTCAGCGTCTTAAGCACTTGAGCCACCGCAGCTCCTCTCTCCATCATACAGCGGCCAAAAATACCAGGTGCCATCAGGAGGTCCAGCAGTGGGGCCAGGACACTAGAAGCCCTCCCACTCTTGCCCCCACCTCAGCACCAAGAAGACAGAGCATCTTTTGCCCCAGAGTACCTATCTATACCTTGTGGCTCATAGCCACTGATGGGCCTCTGCTCCCTATGTTTTTCCAGTTCCCTCTTGAAGCCACCCATGCTTGTAGCCGCCGCCACCTCCTGTGGCAGTGAATTCCACGTGTTCATCACAAAGTTTAATTCTGGGTGAACCAACAAAGTTTAATTCTGGGTATCAGCTTTCGTGTCGGTCTTAAAGGTGCCCCCGGACTCACATCTTGTTCCATTTATCCTAGTGGTGTCTTCGGGGGGGGGGGGGGGATGAGCCCCCTCCAGCCCCCCCCCCCCCCCCCAGCAGATGCAACCTTTCCTCTTTCCAGGCAGGCACAGATTCTGCCTCACTGCTAGCAACAGAGAGGAAGATCAACCACAAAGACAGCAGTTCCTGAGTGCCTGGAGCAGCTGACATAAAGCACATCCCTCCAACCTGCAGCGCCTCTCCAAGGTCTCAGATGAGGGAATTGCTGGTACAGCTCTTTGTTACTTGCTGGGGATTGAACTGGGGACTTTCCGTGGGCAAAGCGACCCCGCCGAGCCCTGCCCTCGGGAGGACAATTTTCCCTTTCCTTCCTCCCGAGATTCCTACCCCACCCCCATCCAAACGCTCCCAGATAAACCCCCCCCCACACACAAAAACTCGAGCACCAACAATAACGCTTGAAAACCGAACGCTCCACGTTCTCCTCATCCAGCCATCCTCCATTTAAAAAGAGGGGGGGGGAAGCTCACACCACACCAGGAAGGGAGGGCTCTGCTAAACAGAGCTCACCAAATGCTCAAGAGACGCTTCGGCCTGGTGCCGAATCCGCAGAGACCATTTGCGGCCCCGGCTGAGGGGCCAACACAAGCAAGGCCTTTTCACATCGTCACCCACCTCCTGGCTGACAGCGGGGGCAACCGAGGGGTTAGGGAGAAACTGGGGATTCTCGGGCAGGTTCTCGCGGGAGCCTTGGTCCCAGTCCCCTCAGGGTTTGCAAGGTCATTCCCTGCTGACAGGGCCGCCTAAGAGTATGGCTTGCATGAGACCACAGAAGGGAACGGAGATCTGGTCAGCTGCTATACTCTCAGGACTGTTTCCAAAGGGGGGACCTGGTTGGGCAACTGCCAGGCCGCCAAGGGACCACCGATCCCAAAGCACTGCCCTCCGCTTCCGCACACCCTGAATAATGCACTTTCAATGCACTTTGCAACGGGATTTTACCGTGGGCAATGGCAAAGCCCTCTCGCAAACAGTCGCTGAACTGCATTATTTAGCATCTGTGAAAGCGCCAGAGAAGTGCGCGGGGTCTAATCTGGGAGAACCGGGTTTGATTCCTCACTCCTCCACTTGCCGCTGCTGGATGACCTTGGGCAAGCCATAGTTCTGATAAGACCTGTACTTGAAAAAGAGCCGTTTCTGTCAGAGCTCTCTCAGCCCCACCTACCTCACAGGGTGTCTGTGGTGGGGAGGGGAAGGGAGAGGAGTTTGTAGGTGGGGCCTTGAGAGAACAGCTCTGACAGAACTGTGGCTTGCCCAAGGTCATCCAGCCAGGTGCAAGTGGAGGAGTGGGGAATCAAACCCGGTTCTCCCAGATTAGAGTCCGCGCACTTAACCACTGCACCAAACTGGTGTAGATTGCCTTGCTTGGGACCCAAGCCGTTAAAAAAAGCAAACCCTCTAACTGTGATAAGAAGCAACAGCAAGGAAAATGTACGAATCAATGGCATTAAAGACAGAAGCGTTTATGTTCCACTTTGGCTTCGTGCTCCTTTGGGTCAAAGAGGCGGTTCTCAAGCTGTTGTGAGCCTGGCGCCGTCAGAAGCCATAATTCTGGGCCAAGGAGGAGATCAGCCACGGTGCCAATCAGGGTTCTCCGACGTGCCAGTCTGCCCGTGTGCATTGTGAGCAGAGCTGCCAACTCCGGGTTGGGAAATTTACTGCTTATTTATTGAAGTCATTTATACCCCGGCCTTTCTCCCCTGAATGGGGACCCAAAGCGGCTCCCATCCTTCTCTTCTCCTCCGTTTTATCCTCACAACAACCCTGAGAGGTAGGTCAGGCTGAAAGAGTCTGACTGCACCAAGGTCACCCAGCAAGCTTCCATGGCACAAGTGGGATTCGAACCTGGGTCTTCCTGATAACAGTCCGACAGTCTTCACCACTACAGAGCCCTATCTCTCTCTCTCTCCTGGAGATTTGGGGGTGAAGTCTGGGGAGGACAGGGTTTGGGGTATAACGCCATAGAGCCCACCTGGAGGTTGGCAACCTTATGACAGCATGCCACGGCCCTGACACAGGCCAGATTGCCATTCTGAATCAATCCTTCTAAATGTGCATTGATTAAATACTTAATTAATATAGGATGCGGGTAACTGTCTAAGCAAGGGGGGAAAGCCAGGTCTCTGCCCCCAAGGCGCTTACAGCTGCAGTCGACAGCAAACCTCCCTTGGCAATCCCTTGGGTCTCGTTGCCCTTTCATCTGCGGGGTCTCCCTGGAACTACCTGCACGGGCAAACCCTTTCCAATGCGCTGGGCCCGCTCCTAGGCTTCCTAACCTCCAGGCCATGGCTGGAGTGAGAGCCCCCCTCATTACAACCGGCCTCCAGGTGGACAGAGGTGAGTCCATCCCCCCCCCGGGAGAAAATGGCCGCTTTGGGAGGGGGCCTCTACGGCAGCATTAGTAGCCCACTGAGCAATGCTCCCTCTAAGCTGTGGAGTCTTGTGAGCGAAGATTCTGCTTTGTGAGCTGCTGGCATGAAAGTTGTGAGTGAGCGATTTAGCTACCGCACAAATTAGTTTGCTCCGGAGCCATCCCTTCCCGAGCTAAGGCAGAAATGTGTGAGCCGGAGGCTAAAAAGCTGTGAGCTGGCTCACACCAACTCAGCTTAGAGGGAACACTGGCAGCCAACCACTGCTTAAGGCTGGAGGCGGCTGAAATTGCAGTGCTCCCTCTAAGCTGTGGAGTCCCGTGGCAGTGTTCCCTCTAAGCTGAGTTAGTGTGAGCCAGCTCACGGTTTTTTAGCCTCCAGCTCACACATTTTTGTCTTAGCTCAGGAAGGAGGGCCTCCAGAGCAAACTCATTTATGCAGCAGCCGAATCCCCTGCTCACCACTTGAATGCCAGTGGCTCACAAGGTAGAATTTTCGCTCACAAGACTCCACAGCTTAGAGGGAGCATTGCTCGTGAGCAAAACGTCTCCCTTCGGAGTTACCGGCACGAAAGTGGTGAGCGAGCGAATCGGCTGCGGCATCAGTCCGTTCGCTCCGGAGCCCTCCTTCCTGAGCTGCGGCAGAAACGTGCGAGCCGGAGGCTACAAAACCCCTGCAAGCTGGCTCACACGCACTCAGCTTAGAGGGAACACTGCCACCGAGGCCCCGCCCCTCCCCAAGCCCCGCCCACCCCAG
>NW_015167526.1:2965672-3002250 GCF_001447785.1 Gekko japonicus | reverse complement strand
CCGCCCCCCCAAAAAAATCTCCAGGTCTTCCCCAACCGGGAGTTGGCAACCCTGGCGCTCCCCCGCCCTGCTCCACGAGGTCCCACGTGCGACGCGAGGCCTGCCAGTCCCCCCCTTCCCGGCCGCGCCCGTCGGGGGCTCCCTCCCTCCCTCCACGTGGAGCGCCAGGCCCGCCTTCCGCCAGGGAGGGAGCGAGCGCCCTCGGGGGCCGGCCGGCGCGCCCAGCGGATCGGTCCCGCCCGAGGGCTTCCCGGGGCTGGGCCGGGCTGCTCCGCCCCTCCGAGCGAGCAAAGGAGCGAGCGAGCGAGCGCAGCTGCCTGGCTGGCTGGCTGGCTTGGCGGAGGCGCCGGGCTTTTACATAACCGTGGCGGCGTCGAGGGAGCCCCAGGCGCCGCACCACCATGGGCCGGAGGAGCGCCCGCCGCGCCGCCGCCTTCTCGACGTGCAGGTCAGTCCCGCCGCCCGGCCGGCTCCGTCGCGCGGGGGGAGCGCCAAGGCAGCAGGCTCCTCGTCCTCAGGGCTCGGCCGCCGAAGGAGAAGGGTGCCGCGGAGCGTGTGCAGAGCGCCCCGGCCCCAGGGGCCGAGACCGCCTTCGGGAGACGTTGGGGGGGCGAAGGCGGGCCAGGAGGGAAGTGGCACCAGGATTCAACAGGTGCCGCCTTCGTCTGCAGCGGGGCAGAGCTGCACCTGTTGGGTTTGCGGCTGGCCCTCCTTCGGGAGCCCCGTGCGTGCCGGGTACAGCGCCCTCTGGGCGTGGGGGCGAGAACCGCCCGCCTGGCCTGCCTTTCTGGCACCCCCCCCCCGTTGGACTTGACAGGGGGCAGGTGGGGAGGGCAGGCGGCCAGCGGCAGTGCTGGAGCCGGGAGCAGCTTTTCCGGCACTTTTGTCTTCGTGCCAGGGAAAGTGTCAGGGGGTGAGGCTTCTGCAGGGACTTGCTTGGGAGCAAGAAAAATGCCCCCCCCCCCAATATGTGCACCCAAACCCAGACTTGGGATCTTAGGTCGCTTGGGAGGGGGGAACTCCCCGCAGCGTGAAAGCCAGCAAGTCAGCACATAACCCTAACCCCACCCCCGCTTTGCTATCCTGTCTCTGCCCAAGAGGGCTTTCTTGCCTAGGTGCTCGTAGATACCAGGGCTACGCCAGACTTCTCCCCCGTGTTCCCTCTAAGCTGTGTGCCCGAGCGGCCGCTCATTAACACAAGAAGCCCCTCTCCGCGGCGGTCTGGAGCCGCACGCATCTCAGGATGTGAACTGCTCTGCTGGGGGGGCGGTGGAATTAGAGGGGACCTTGGGTTCCGCCCTGCTCCGGATAGCCTGGCTCGATCTCGTCAGATCTCGGAAGCTAAACAGGGTCGGTCCTGGTTAGGACTTGGATGGGAGACACCCCATCCCCAGCAGTGTTCCCTCTAAGCTGACGTAGTGCGAGCTGGTTCACAGTTTTTTAGCCTCCGGCTCACGCATTTTTGACTTAGCACAGGAAGGAGGGCTCCAGAACAAACTAATTCACGCAGCAGCCAAATCGCTCGCGCGCCGCTTTAATGCCAGGAGCTCACAAAGTAGAATTCTTGCTCACAAGACTCCACAGCTTAGAGGGAGCCTTGAAGGAAGTCTAGGGTTGCTATGCAGAGGCAGGCGATGGCAAACCCCCTCTGAATGTCTCTGGCCTTCCAAACAATTGAGGTGACCATAAGTCAGCTGTGACTTTACAGTGTGTGTATGGGTGTGCGTGTGCATGTGTATGTATATGAATATATACATATTCATACACACACACACACGCAAGACCTACAACGCTTGAGAACTCGATGCTTTTTGTCTTTCTTAAAGCAACAAAAGCCAGTTTGGTGTAGTGGTTAAGTGCGTGGACTCTAATCTGGGAGAACCGGGTTTGATTCCCCACTCTTCCACTTGCACCTGGCTGGATGACCTTGGGCAAGCCATAGTTCTGTCAGAGCTGTCCTTGAAAAAGAGCAGTTCCTGTCAGAGCTCTCTCAGCCCCACCCACCTCACAGGGTGTCTGTTGTGGGGAAAGGAGGGGAAGGGAAAGGAGTTTGTAAGCCGCTCTGAGACACCTTCGGGTAGTGAAGGGTGGGGTATGAATCCAATCTCTTCTCTTCTTCAATTATTGTGTGCGTGTGTTAAATGCTGTCAAGTCAGTTCCGACCTATGGTGGTCCTCTGAATTAATGACCTCCAGACCCCCCCCCCAAATCCTTAACAGTCTTGCTCAGGTTGTGTCTCTCCGAAAAGTTTCTGCCTGGCCTTGCGCGTGTGCTGGGGGTGTGTGAGTGCGCTCTGTTGAGTGGTGTCTTTGAGCTCTAGGACAGGGGAAGAAACCCCCTTTGACCTAGAGGGAGTCTCAAAATTCTGGGCGCTCAGGAAGAATGCATGCCCCCTTCCACGGCCAGCTGGTACGCTGGCCAGATGTGGAGAGGCGGGCAGCTGCCTTTCATCACTGTGTGTGTGGGGGGGTTTTTGGGGGGTTGGCAGCTCTTGAAGGAATAAGAATGCTGCCCACAGGGGACCAACCCCCTGCCCGCCGCAATTGCCCTCTCCTCCTTTTGGCTGCTCTGGTTGTTGGGCAGAGTTCCACCGATCTCTGCAGAAGATGCGTCTCCCCCAAAACGATGGGTGCTCATTACAGCGATGGGCCTCCTCATCTCCCCACCACCACCTCCTGCCAAGCAAAATTTACTCCTCCGTGGAACGAAAGAGAAGCCGGCAGTTGGGACCGTGGTGGGGGCAGAGCCTCTCCTTTCAGCCCCGATGAGTTCCCGCCGTCTCCCTCCCTGTGGCCTTCCGAAGCCCCCGTCCAGCACCCAACGAAGCCTCCGTGTCCTTAAGTGACCTGCTGACCCCGGCACATCTGTCCGCCCGGTGGGGCCGATCCTTCCTCTCCTCCACTGAGCCTCAAATCAAACCCGGCCAGAGTGGGCGGCCGTGTTGGCTCACACCTGTCCCGTTTGTATGCTCCTTGGGGCAGGGGCCAGAGGTCTTCTTAGCTTGCACATGCGGGCGGCACTGTGTAAAACCCGGAGTGTCGATGCATTGGCGGAGCCTTTCCTCTGCGCCCTCTCTCCGCCCAGGAGCGGTTGGAGGAAGATCCGCAGCCCCCTCCTCCCGACCCCCAAGGAGACCCTTCCCTGTGCAGGGCACGCTGGAGGGTCTCTCTCCATCTTGGGGCCTTGCGTTCCCTTTCCCCATCCTCCACTGCCCCACGGGTGGCAGGCAGCTGTGGGGTGGTCTGTGACACCCACCTGAGTGCCAGGTGCGTGAATCCTTGCCCGCCGATTTTGGAGCATCGCAGCTTTAGAAACACCTATTTATTAGGGGCAGATGAGAGATGAGGGAACTCCGTTTCTCCAAGGCTCCTTTGTGCAGAATGGCCTTGTTGAGTGGCAGGTTGGGGGGGGGCTTGTAAGAGGCCCCCCTGGGCAGGGTTCGCCTCTGCTTGAAACCTCTGACGCTCCAGGTCTCGTGTCCTGGCTCGTGAGGCCAGAAGTCGCAAAGCTGATGCTAGGAAGTCTTTGCCCAGGAACTGGTACCTTTACGAATCCCGAGTCTTTATGTTGTGCTTGCAGTGTCTGAAGCTTTCCACCTGCCTTCTCTTGTTCCCGTCCTTACACCTGCCCTGTAAGGTAGGTCAGCTTCCTCACCCCAGTCTTGTAGACGGCATGCGGAGGGGGCCACAGGCGGCTTGCCGACGTGGGCAGGATTTGGCGCAGGGACCCGCCAGTTTGGTGTAGTGGTTAAGTGCGTGGACTCTAATCTGGGAGAACCGGGTTTGATTCCCCACTCCTCCAATTGCAGCTGCTGGATGACCTTGGGCAAGCCATAGTTCTGACAAGAGCTGTCCTTGAAAAAGACGTGCGCAGGATTTGGCGCAGGGACCCGCCAGTTTGGTGTAGTGGTTAAGTGCGTGGACTCTAATCTGGGAGAACCGGGTTTGATTCCCCACTCCTCCAATTGCAGCTGCTGGATGACCTTGGGCAAGCCATAGTTCTGACAAGAGCTGTCCTTGAAAAAGACCAGTTTCTGTCAGCCCCGCCTCCCTCACAGGGTGTCTGTTGTGGGGAGGGGAAGGGAGAGGAGTCTGTAAGCTGCTCTGAGACTCCCTTGGGTAGTGAAGGGCAAAGGGGTATAAATCCCATCTCCTCCTCCTCCTTAGCTGCTGTTGTGCGCACTAGGCCTCGTGAAAAAGCGTGCCGTGGGTTGGTCTCCTGGAGGCAAAGTTCCATGACCCGTCTGCTATGCTGCACCAACTATGGTGGCGAAATGGAGCTGCCATGTACTAAGGCAGTGTACCTTTGAGTACCAGTAGCTGGGGAGAAACGCTGTTGGCACCCGGGACTACTTGTGGCGTTCCCCTGAACTGTAGAGATTAGAAACAGGAAGTAGGACTGGAAGGACTTTCAATTGGTCTCACGAGGAGTGATCCCTACTTCAGGGACCTTCCCGTAGCTTTCTGTGCTGGTTTGCTTTTAGCAAGGGGGTTTTTGAACAAAGGGAAGCGTGCCAAAATGTGTTCTTTCTCCTGCAGCCTGAGGTGAGTTCAGTCCAGGTGTTAAGAACATAAGAGAAGCCAATGCTGGATGAGGTCAATGGTCCATCTAGTCCAACACTCTGTCACACAGTGGCCAGATATACCAGGTGCCATCAGGAGGTCCAGCAGTGGGGCCAGGACACCAGAAGTCCTCCCACTGTTGCCCCCCTTCCAAGTACCAAGAATACAGAGCACCACTTGCCCCGGACTGAGAGTTCCTCTCTATACCTTGTGGCTAAGAGCCACTGGTGGACCTCTGGCCCATATGCATTTAACACTGAAGTATTCCATCCGCTCATTCAGCTGTGTGGATGGACTAGGCCTCAGTTTCCCCCAAGTACCTCCACAACATGGAACAAAGCTGCAGTGTAGTGCCTCTTTTAAGAGAGTTAACCTGAGCAGTTGCAGATGACCCAGCGATGCATCTTCAGCCATGCTTGGTCATTTGAATGCTCTTTTTATTAGGCAACTACACTCTTGGGTATGCAGAACCCCATCAACTAAAGGATGGTTACCAAATATAATTACCCCGTTTGAATCGTCCTTGTTTCTGTTCAATGGAGTCGTGTTAGACACTTTAATCCAGGGGTGTCGAACTCATTGGTTATGAGGGCCGGATCTGACATAAATGAGACCTTGTTGGGCCAGGCCATATGTGTCGTAAAACGTAATGCCAGGTAGCCGAGATATAAATTTTATAAAGGACACAAACACAAAGGTGTTTTTTTTTTTACTTAAAATAAAAACATGCTTAAAGCATTAACTCTGTAAGCTGCAAACCTAGTTTTGATTTATTGACATTCGCCACAGAAATCTCATGCTCAGAGTTCTGCGTCCAGGGCCCAGGTTAAAACATGAAATGGCTGAGCGATTAAGAGAGTCTGGCGAAGCAAGCGATGATGCAGCAGCAGCAGCAGCAGCAGAACCGGAAGCAGGAGACGGCCAGTTCCACCGCGAGCCTGATGAAGGCCCTCTGGGGGCCTGACCCGGCCCCCGGGCCGCATGTTTGACACCCCTGCTTTAATCTCTTTGGGGCGATTAATTGACCCAAGCCAAAATTGCGGGTTTTACAGAGCGTGGCAGTGAACCGGAGAGGGTCACTAACCATATGGGGGGGGAAACCTCCTTTGGGTCTCCAAATGATACCTTTCCTTGAGCAAAAGATGTGAAACTCGTAGGAGGGGAATTCTGTGGCCCAGAGCGGAGGGAATGCTAAATGGTACTTAGCGGGACCTGCGGTTTCTTGCATTAACACTGCTGAAGACCCCGGATGTCCAGGGAAAATCCGGCTTCTAGCTTGCTGGACGGAACCCAGCCTCAGACGCTGCATTTCCAAGCCCACTTCGAGTATCTGATTTCCGGGCTTGGCTTGAAGTTAAAGAGACTCCATAAACATAGTTTGGGCACTTGGAAGCAACCCTTGACCACAGTCGGCAGTGATGTCTGTCCCGGGCTTGAGGTCCAACCCATGTTTGGAGGTTTTGGTCTGCAGCTTCTGTGGAGAGACAAGCCAGGGAGGGAGTTCGGCTGCCAAAACCAGCCGGCCGGTTTGCTTCGCGGATCACTCAAGAATCTCGCCTGCTCTCCAGCGACTGACAAATCCCTTGTTTGTAAGCAGCGAGAAGTGGCTTTTGGAAAAGCACCTGGTGTTTAGGCAGAAAGCTCCTCCTTTCGGATTCTTAAAAAGACACATCTCCCCCCCCCCAATTTGGTAAAGAGGGGAAGGTCTGCAGACAATCCGAAAGGCCCAGCATTTATTGTATGCACAGAATTTGTGTCCCGCCTCTCTGTCCTTATAAGGGCCTCCAAGGCGACGAACCATTTAAAACGGACATGATAAAATTATATTATAAAAGAAGAAGAAGAGATTGGATTTAGACCCCGCCCTTCAGTACTCAAGGGAGTCTCAGAGCGGCTTACAAACTCCTTTCCCTTCCCCCCCCAACAGACACCCTGTGAGGTAGGCGGGGCTGAGAGAGCTCTGACAGGAACTGCTCGTTTTCAAGAACAGCTGTGCCAGAACTATGGCTTGTCCAAGGTCATCCAGCCAGGTGCAAGTGGAGGAGTGGGGAATCAAACCCGGTTCTTCCAGAGTAGAGTCAACACACTTAACCACTACACTAGAGATGTGAAGGGCTGGAAAAAAAATGGAAAAATTCGGGGAAAAACCCATTTTTTTTCATTTTTTTTCTGAAGGCTTTTTGTTTTTTTCTGAAAAATTGGAAAAATTGAAAAAAAGAAAAGAAAAGAAAAAAATGATTATGGAACATTTTATTTTAATATGATGAATAAAATATTTTAAGATAAGGTGTTCAAATATTTTTCAAATCATTTCTAATATATATATATATGGTATCACATTGATCTAATTTCTGTGCACTGAGGACAAGCAAGTCCTAGGTTACAAACTGAACTCTCCAATGCAAGAACAAGATGCATTTCTTCCTTTAGGAGGTGCGATTGTCAGAAGAAAATTAAAAAGTTTCAGTTTTGTTTTTGCATGTGGGTGGGTATTCTGTTTGTAATAATTGTTTGGATACACTATATTTTTTAATATGCTAGTTGTGATAATTTCATGCCAAGTAAAAATGTCCATAGTCCTATTTTATGTTCCTAAAGTAACAGAATGACTTTCAATCTAGAAAAGACAAAAGAAATGCTAATGTAGCATTTTTTTCAATTTTTCCGTTTCCCCCCGGAAAAAAACGGAAAAAACCCGGGGGGTTTTCCGAGCTTCAAAATTTCTGGAAATTTTACATCTCTACACTACACCAAACCATTCATATCAGCCCCCCTCTCCCAAACAATCCATCATTAAAACAGGCGTTTTTTAAAAAAAGTTAAAATACATGAAAAACATAAAAACATTGGGAAGGAAGGGAGGAAGGAAGGATCGACGGAGGGAATGCCAAATGAAACAAAAAGGCTTCATTCACTGGTGGAAGAGAATAGATGAATCTCCGTGGGGAGAAGATTACGGAACTTTGGGGCCACAACCAAGAAGGCCCCGTCCTGGGTTGCCACCTGCCTAATCTCAGAAGGTGGGCGTATCCAAAGCAGGGCCACTGGAGATGACCGTAACGGTCAGGCTGGCCCCCTGCTTTCACGAGCAGGAAGTTCCCCTTGAAGGCTTCGTTAATGACATGACTGGTCACCACGGCAGGTGGTCTTCTGTTTCTTCTCTTCCTCAGCCAGGGCTATTTTGGGGGCGGAACGCACAGGAACGGAGTTCCGGATGGCTTCAGAGTTGGCCACGCCCACTACAGCCAAAACCTCTGCGTGCGTGGCTACAGAGGGAAGGCCTGGAGAACAACCCCCCACGCGACTCTGAGGCGGGTGGGCCGGGGGGCCCTGGGAGGATCAGGGACCACGGAAACATCCAAGGGCCAGCTTGCCTGGGCTCCCCGCAGCCTTGGGGTGCCCGGGCAAGCCAAGGGAAGGCATGGGGTGTGGCCTAATATGCTAATGAGCTGTGCTGTCAGGGGGTGGCCTAATATGCTAATGAGTTTCTGCTGTTGGGTGTGGCCTGTAATGCTAATGAGTTCCTGCTGGGCTTTTTCTACCAAAAAAGCCCTGTTCTCAGCCATGGGCAGGTCTGAGTAAATTCATGGCATGCGCCAAGGGCAGCGTGCCGGGCCTGATCAGTGCCCCTTTGGCACTGGCTCTGCCCCCACGAATCCTCTGCCGGCCACACACCGGGGCTCCCTGGCAGGCGAGGATTCCTTGGTGTAATGTAGTGTAGTTAAGAGGATTGCTTGGTGTAGCGGTTAAGTGCGCGGACTCTAATCTGGGAGAACCGGGTTTGAGTCCCCACTCCTCCACTTGCAGCTGCTGGATGACCTTGGGCCAGCCACAGTTCTCTCAGAGCTGTTCTTTCAAGAGCAGTTTCTGTCAGAGCTCTCTCAGCTCTGCCTACCTCACAAGGGTGTCTGTTGTGGGAAAGGAGTTTGTAGGCTGCTCTGAGACTCCGAGTGAAGGGCGGGGTATAAATCCAATCTCCTCCTCCTCCTTCCTTCTTTTTGTCTCTTCTCCCCCCTCCCCAAGATCAGCGTGGTGCAGCCCACCTTGCATGGGCCACGCCCCTCCAGCCAGAGAGCACCAAGTTCCCAAGTATATAGGATGTGTGCGGCCGTGTTATGCTCTCTAGCACCCTCTGTGCGCAAGGGGAGAACACTCTGAGCATGCCCAGAGGAGTCCCTCGGCGATTCTCCGACAGCTACGCAGTTCTGCCTCCGTCGCAGTAGCTCTCGACTGTACCCACCCTGCTTTTAAAACGGAGGACACGGGCGGGGGGGGGAGTGGACTTCCTCCTATATTGTTAGCTAGAAGAAGGCATTGTGTAGCCGTCGCTGTTGTTTTTTAAAACGGGGGCGGGGGAAAAGAAATCTTCCAAGTGGTTTTCTTTTGGAGCATGCGGCTGCCGTCGGGGTCCGCCAAAGCCAGCTCTCCTTCCTGTGTGCAGTCGGGAACGTGAACTCACGAGCCGGTCGCTTGTGAGCGGGGCCTTCCCGGGTGGGGTGGGCTACCTGATCTTGCCAATGCGTCTGTCTGCAGATGCCGGTCTCTTCTCCGAAAGGTATCGTACATCTTGTGCTTAACGGTATCTGTTTCCTTTCTCTCTCTCTCTCTGACTAAGGGGAAAACCTTTTTCGGAAAACTGTGTTGTGTAACTTTTCTCTCCCGGCTTGGCGTTGCTTTTGCTGATGCAGCGTTCTCTAGCCATCTCGATGGCTCTGCCGCTTTTAGAGAGGGGCCTGAGCGTGCCCTCATGCACTGGACGTAGCCCGTCATGACAGTCTTGTCCCAGAAGAAGAGGAATACTTGTCAGGGTACAGGTTTTGCGCATTTCTCTGCATTCAGAGAAGTCAAGTCAAACATGGGCAGGGGTAAGCGGAAGCCAGGACGAGCCGGTACCGAGTGCCATGTAGAAAGCGGCCGAGGGGGTACCTTCCATCTTCTGATTTTTGCCCCCCCCCCATGAGAGACAGCGCCCCAATCAATTTAGGTTACGTCCTTTTGCCCCTGAAGAGGAGTCCTCCCTTTTGGGGGTGAAGTGGTTGAAGGAAGGGTTGTGCTACGGGGTGGTGGTACATCACTGTGGATAGTTGCGCACTCTCCACAGGCCCTGGTTTTCTGGCAGCCGCGGCCCGCAGGAGAACGGTGCGTGGAAGGAAGCGAGGGTGCTGAGTCATCCACAGGCTGGTGGCACTGATAGGCTCCGGAGGCAGGGGGCCCCCTTGGGGGCGAGCGCCCGGGACGGCCGCAGCGAAGCACGTTCGTGGGCTTCCTCGGGGAAGTCTCGGCCTTGTGATGTTTTCCCCGAGCGCTGCGGTTGCACTTCGTTCCAAACACCACCTGCTCTTTGGAGGGCAGCAGCTGCGGCCTTGGGAGAAGATTGGGAGGTGCCCGTCGCCTCTCTGTCTGACCGTTCCCCGCCCCCTCCAGCATTTCTGCGCCGCTTGCTACTGACAAACGTGCAAATGTTGGTTCCTTGTCCTCAAAGCAGGATCCTCTTTAGGCCTTCCAGTTTTTGCTTCTCACAGTGTCTGGCTTTCTAACCTCCCTGCTTGCTTCAGCCACCAACTCCCCGCCCTTTCCAGCTGGGGGGGGTCTGCCGCCTGGCGGTTCCCGTTCCCCCCCCCCCTCAGCTCCAGGCTCACACCAGGTCCTCTGGTTCTGCTCAGTAGCACATAACTCTTCCTCTCCCAAATCCCCGTGTGCAGATTTTTCTCTCAGGCCCACCCGTCAGTTGCGTGCGTCCCCAAAGCTGCAGCAGTTGACTGACCCTTCCCCATCAGAGGTGCAATCTCTGTGAACGTTCCGTGGCACTACGGAATGAGAGGGAGGTCTTTCAGGCACGCAGTAGCCATTTTTGACAAAACAACAACGTGTGTCTGTGTGCTATCGGAGGCGGCATCGGGCATGCGAACAGAAAACTCTCCCGGCGTGAAGTTCTGTTTCCACCTGTGCCCCCGGCGTGCTTTTCCCTGAGCTCTGGCCACTCTTAGCAGACAGATTTTGCATCTCAAGTTTCAAGGGCGATGGTGCTTTCTGTTCTTGCTGTTTCCCAACTTTTCTAGGAATCCGGTTGTTTGGAGCCGCAGGTGTCCCAAGTTTTAGCTTTCGTTCCCTTGGGGAAATGCCGTCACAGTTTTGATTTTGGCCGTCCGCCGTCGAAAGGAAGCGGGCGCACATGTAGCCCCCCCCCCAGCCCTGTGTTGAGTGCACAAGTCTCTAAGTGCATTTGTGTGGCCTGAATGTGCATTATAGAATTATTCGTAGAATCATCAAGAGCCCTTGTTTCGGGAGGGGCTCCTCCAGAACTCCCTCTCCGTGTTGGCCTTTTCGCAGCAGCTTTAATAAGGAAGTTCCTGAGCGTGTTTCCAAAGCGAGAGGCCAAAACGCCCTTCGTGGCAGCGAGCAACGAACCTGCTTCCTGTCTGAGCTGCATGCAGGGCGACGATAAAATGTTTTGCAGAAGGGAAAAGGAGCTGAAGAAAAACTGCTGGCCTCCGGGCCAGAGGGTGCAGCGTTGGGGAGGAAAGCCGGCCGTTGGCTTCCTCGCCCAGGTTTTAGTGTGTAATTTGTCATGAGATTTGGGGAGACGCTGGCCTTCCTGTTCTGTATCGGGCTTTGCAGAAATCTGTGAAATGTTGGGGAGGGGGCATGGAAAAATCCATTAAGGGGACCCCACCACCACCACCACCCTGGAAAATATGCTCAGCAGTGGTATTTTTTTGCAGTGGGGCTTCAGAGCCAAGTAAGGTAAAGGTAAAGGTTCCCTTGCTCGAAAGCCAGTCGAATCCGACTCTAGGGTTGCGGTGCTCATCTCCGTTTCAAAGCCGAAGAGCCAGCGCTGTCCGAAGACGTTTCCGTGGTCATGTGGCCGGCATGACTAACCACCAAGGCGCACGGAACGCTGTTACCTTCCCACCGAAGTGGTACCTATTTATCTACTTGCAATTCCTTGCTTTCGAACTGCTAGGTTGGCAGGAGCTGGAACTAGAGACAGGAGCTCACCCTGTCTTGCGGCACCCGGGTCTTGAACTGCTGAACTACTGACCTTCCACAGCCTGCAGTTCAGCGTCTTAACCACTTGAGCCACCGCAGCTCAGAGCCAAGTAGACAGGGCTAAATCTGTCTGTCAGTTGTTTTAAAAGCAAGGTGTCAGGCGTCGCCATCAATGCTCCCTCTAAGCTGTGGAGTCTTGTGAGCAGAAATAGTACTTTGTGAGCTACCGGCATTAAAGTTGTGAGCCAGCGATTTGGCTGCTGCACAAATTGGTTTGCTCTGGAGCCGTCCTTCCTGAGCGAAGACAAAAACCTGTGCGCTGGAGGCTAAAAAGCTGTGAGCCGGCTCACACTAACTCAGCTTAGAGGGAACACTGGTTGTCACCAATGCGCCCTCTAAGCTGTGGAGTCTTGTGAGCAAAAATCGTACTTTGTGAGCTACCGGCATTAAAGTTGTGAGCGAACAATTTGGCTGCTGCATAAATCAGTTTGCTCTGGAGCCACCCTCCCTGAGCGGAGACAGAAACCTGTGCGCCGGAGGCTAAAAAGCTGTGAGCTGACTCACACTAACTCAGCTTAGAGGGAACACACCAGTGCTCCCCCTAAACTGTGGAGCCTTGTGAGCAAAAATCGTACTTTGTGAGCTACCAGCATTAAAGTTAAGAGCGAACAATTTGGCTGCTGCATAAATCAGTTTGCTCTGGAGCCATCCTTCCTGAGCGGAGACAAAAAACCTGTGCGCCGGAGGCTAAAAAGCTGTGAGCTGGCTCACACGGACTCAGCTTAGAGGGAACACTGGACTCAGGTCAAAGTCCTGCCTGGGGCTGCAGGAGAAATTTGAGCTCTCGGGTGCGATCGATGGCTTTTGCATGAACTGTGTGCACCGGAAGCCTCCCTGCCCCATTACACTGGCAGGGGGGCTAACCCAGAAAGTGTGTCTTCCGAGAGGAGGCCCTCAAGACCAGAGCTCCCAGTGAACGTTGGTCCCCACTGTCCCGTCCGAGAAACTCCTGCTTGTGGCTTAGCCCAGCTTTGGGGGCTGCCGGGCCTCAGCCTTTCCCTTTTGCCCTCCCCCCCACCCTTCCGATGCCACATCTCCTCCCTCTTTGTCTCTTCCAGAGCCCCTGAACATCTCCAGTTCCTGCCATGAATGGACACATCGTCCCGCCAGGCGAGCCCCCTCCCCCCGGCGGCTGGCATGAGTTCTGCGAGCGTCACGCCATCTCCACCGCCAAGGAGCTGGCCTGCAAGTACCTCCTCTTCATCCACGACAACCCCCAGCATGAAGTCCTGGCGGCGGAGAACTTCTCCCTGCAGTTCGCCGACCTCTTCCAGCAGTACTTCCGCCACGAGGTGAAGGAGACGTCCGTCATGAGCCAGTTCCGCGTCCTGCCCTTCAGCAGGGCGCGGGATTATCGGGAGACGGGCTGCCGGCACGCTGACGGCTCCTCGGGGACAGGCGTGCCCAAGGCCGAGGTGGAGTTGGCCGACCAGGCGGACAGAATGACCGAGGCCGGCCCCGGCGGCCTGCCAAAACCTGAGGAGCCTACGGGGACTTCGTCGGCCGTGAGGAGGCACTTTTCCCTCGACCGGCTTAGGAGGAGCTTGCGGAACTTTTTCCGCCGGAGGCCCTCGGAGCCCAGCCCCGCCGAAGGAGAAGCGCCGGACTCCGTTTTGAAGCCGGGCCTGGCCTGGAAGATCCTCCCGTGGTCCCTCTCGCGAGACCAGGCCCTCGAAGTGCGGAAGGAGGGCCACCTGAGGTACTGGACGGTGACCGAGGCCACCATGGACTGCGGGATGCGCTGGCAGAGGTGCCGGCTGGTTTTGCGGAAAGCGGGCAGCGGAGAGGACGTCTTGGAACTCTTCGATCCCCCCAAGGTAAGCGAGGGAGGCGGCTGCCAGCGAGCGGCCCGGCCTGCTCATGTAGTCGTTTCTGTATTTGTTGGTCTTGTTGTATAAAGCGCCGCTCAGAAGCTATTTACACACCTGAATGCGCAGCCAGCAGTCGAACATCTCAGCCCAGATGCGGTTCCATGTCCACCTCTTCCAGCCAGGTATTTCAAATCGGCTGACTCTGCCATTCCAGGGCTTACCCAAAGCTGGCCTCGTACGGCTTCCGAAGCTGCTGGAAGGCCGGCTGCTAAGGCCCTGGGGTAAGGCACCAGTGCCGGTTCTAGAATCTGGGGGCGGGGGCGCAGCGGGCAGAGAGCTCCCAGGGGGCTCCCTTCAAGCCCACTCACCCTACATGGGCATCCTTCCCTGGTCTGCTCACGGGCCCTCCCACTGCCCGGGCACATGGCCATCCTCACCACCCACAGCCCTTTCCCGACAGGCAAAGGGCTGTGGGTGGACCTGGGCGCGTGAGTGGTAGAGCACTCGCAGGTGAGCAGGCAGGGAAGAGGGCAGCAGAAATGGGCCCTGCCAGGATCTCTGGGCACCGGCAGCCGCCCTGCCTGACCATACGCTGGCGCCGGCTTGTAAGGCGCGCGGAAGCAGGGAGCAGTTGCTTGTCAGGCTTGAGAAGCCTGTTCCGCAGGGCCTGCAAGACGGAGCTCTTCCGCCAGGCTTTCGAGTAGGAGCCGCCACTGCTTCCACCACTGTCTCCACCACCACAACCAGCTGAGTTGGGTAACAGCGGGGGGTGAGATGGCCCTGTGTTAAATGAACTACAGCGCTGCGTGGTTCTGATACCACTGACTGGGGACTGCGGTCCCCAGGATGCCATCTTGTTACGGAAGGCTTTCCTGAAACATCTTGAGCACTTTGTATTGTTGCTTGATTGTTTTGTCTTGTTTTTAATTGTTTTAACTATTGGCAGACATGCCCTATCTGTGAGCCGCCCAGAGCCCGCTTGCGGGGAGGGCGGGCTATAGATCTAATAATAAATAAATAAATAGAGGTGGGGCTAAGCTGCCAGAAAAGCTTGGCCCCAGGTAGAACATTCATCAGGGTCCTTTTTGTGTTGCGTGGGGCTTCCGCCGCTTGAAACACTTCCACATCCTCCTGAGCGTTCGTACTCCCTTCACTGCAAGATCGGGCACTGTAGACGAGTCCTTTTTTTATTTTTAGGAAAAAGAGAGATAGCTCTGTACATAACGCGTCGTTTCAGTGGCGGGACTGGCTGCCGTAGGGCATGGCGATGGCCCTTAGGACCAATGACTTTTGTTTATGTATTTGGCAGACGCACAGGCCGCTTTTCTCCTGGAACACAGGACTCGAAGCGGCTTCCGAATAGAGATGCAGAAAGATCTGAAATGACTGTTCAGTCGCTAAAAATTGTAGTACGTCATAGCACCTCTTGCTCGCACCCTCGTTGCCACAAAAAATCAGAATTGGAGAAAAACACAGTGCCAGCAAAGAAGCCACGCACTGTAGAGAAGTCCTTTCTTTTTAGGAAAAAGAGAAATAGTTCTGTACATAATGCGTCGTTTCAGTGGCGGGATTGGCTGCCGTAGGGCGTGGCGGTGGCCCTTGGGACCGATGACTTCTGTTTATGTATTTGGCGGGGGCATGTGCCACTTCTCTCCAGGAACACAGGACTCAAAGCGGCTTCCGAACAGAGATACAGAAAAATCTAAAATGACTGTTCAGTCACTAAAAATTGTAATACATCGTAGCGCCTCTTTCTCGCACCCTTGTGACCACAGAAATTCAAAACTGGAGAAAAGCACTATGCCAGCAAAGAAGCCACACACAGAGACCAAAAAAATAATAATAATGAAATAAATCACCCATGGAACATAAACGCTAAGAACAGGGGTTGTGGGGTTCTCGAGAAAGGAATCCTTGCCGACTTCACAAAACTACAACACACATGATTCTCTGTTGGGAAGACACACCAATTAAGTTGGATCAAGCTTTGTGGGGCAGGTCAGGTCTTTAAGGAAGGATTATCTCGGTGTAGAACTGGAGGAAGAAGGGACCGCGGTGGCTCAGAGGTTAAGATGCCGAGCTGCAGACCGGAAGGTCTGTAGTTTGGCTAGTTCGAGACCCGAGTGCCGCGTGACGGAGTGAGCTCCCGTCTCCGGCCCCAGCTCCTGCCAACCTAGCAGTTCGAAAGCAAGAAATTGCAAGGAGATAAATAGGTACCGCTTTGGGGGGAAGGTAACAGCGTTCCGTGCGCCTTGGCGTTTAGTCATGCCGGCCACATGACCACGGAAATGTCTTCGGACAGCGCTGGCTCTTCGGCTTGGAAACGGAGATCAGCACCGCATCCCTAGAGCCAGATTCGACTGGCAGGGAAACCTTGACCTTTAGCCTTTATAACTGGAGGCACTCTAGAGCAGGTTCCCTGGAGAAAGGGGAGGAACCTCCCTACAAGTTACTTGGAGGTCTTCTATAAGATGCCCACCCGCCCCACCAAATCGTGTGTTCCCGACAGTTTGCCTCAACTCAGGGGAGGTCTGATGCAGCGCAGTGCCTGGATTGGCCCCTGTGCCAGGCGGCGGGGGCCGACACTGCAGATGGTTTGTTTCTCTTCCCTGTGTGCAAGGGGTTTGGATAATGTTTACCGGGGGAGACACTAAGGCAAGGCAGCCTTGAGTTTCTGAATGGCCAAAAGTGAAACAGACCCATCCTGGAGGGTGGGGGAGCAGACACCCCCTCCCCGGAGAGGAGCATTGTACCTTGTGTGGGTATTAAGTGCCAGCAGGTCTCTTCCAACTTAAGGGCCACCAGTTCAGCAGTTCGAGACCCGAGTTGCCGAATGACGGAATGAGCTCCTGTCTCTAGTTCCAGTTCCTGCCAACCTAGCAGTTCAAAAGCAAGAAATTGCAAGTAGATAAATAGGTACCACTTCAGTGGGAAGGTAACAGCGTTCCGTGCGCATTGGTGTTTAGTCATGCCGGCCACATGACCACGGAAATGTCTCCGGACAGCGCTGGCTCTTTGGCTTTACCCTAGAGTCATTTGACTTGCTTTGGAGCAAGGGAACCTTTACCTTTACTAGACTGGAGGAAGAAGGGACCGTGGTGGCTCAAGTGGTTAAGATGCTGAACTGCAGACCGGAAGGTCGTTAGTTTGGCAGTTCGAGACCCGAGTGCCACGTGACGGAGTGAGCTCCCATCTCTGGCCCCAGCTCCTGCCAACCTAGCAGTTCGAAAGCAAGAAATGGCAAGTAGATAAATAGGTACCACTTCGGTGGTAAGGTAACAGCGTTCCGTGCGCCTTGGTGTTTAGTCATGCCGGCCACATGACCACGGAAACGTCTTCGGACAGCGCTGGCTCTTCATCTTGGAAACGGAGATGAGCACCGCAACCCTAGAGTCAGACTCGACTGGCTTTCGAGCAAGGGAACCTTTACCTTTTTAGCCTGGCTCAGGCCTTGCAGACGGAGGTCTTTTGTGGCTTCCCGGGTTGAGTCAACCCATCTGCTGTTGGGTCTTCCTCTTTTCCCGCTGCCTTTGAGTCTGTTTGGCATTCTTGTTTTTCCCCACTCAGTCTCCTCTTCCCGTAATATGGCCAAAGTACAGCAGCCTCAGTTTAGTCATTTTAACTTCTAGGGAGAGTTCAGCCTCGATTTGGTCTACACCTCCAAAGGAAGTTTAGAAAACTAATTGAGGGCCAAAAGTTAAAAACTTTTGTGTGCAAAAGACTGTTTATGACCAAGACATATGAAAACCTCGCAGGGGCCCAAATAAAGCCTCATAAAATGTACAAAGTTACAAATAACACACAAAAGAGTTGTGTATGTTGTGTATGACCTGACGCGTTTCGGCTCACGAGCACCTTCTTCAGAGGTGAAATCGTGCAAAATATAACAAGCGACAGAGTCCCTGTAACACATGTAAGGCAATTAACAATAAATAAGAAATAAATAAGTAAAATAAGACCAAAATTGAAATGCTGTACAGAAAGATAAAAATTTAGAGCCAGTTTGGTGTAGTGGTTAAAGTGCACGGACTCTAATCCCGGAAAACCACGTTTGATTCCCCACACCCCCACTTGCACCTGGCTGGATGACCTTGGGCAAGCCATGGTTCTGTCAGAGCTGTTCTTGGAAAAAGAGCCGTTTGTGTCAGAGCTCTCTCAGCCCCACCTACCTCACAGGGTGTCTGTTGTGGGGAGGGGGAGGGAAAGGAGTTTGTGAGCCGCTCTGAGACACCTTTGGGTAGTGAAGGGCGGGGTATGAATCCAATCTCTTCTCTTCTTCTTCTCTTCTTATTGGGCCCCTACTAGGTTTTTATATGTCTTTGTAATACACACTCTTTTGTACACTTACTTCTGTTTTTAACTTTTGGCCCTCAATTAGTTTTCTAAACTTCCTTTGGAGGTTTGTGCTTTGTTGGCTTAGATTTCCCCCCTTGTTTTTTTGGGTTGATTTGGTCTAGAACCTACTGATTTGTCTTTGGGGCAGGCCGCAGTATCTGTAAAACACCTCTCCAGATCACATTTCAAAGGACCCAGGTGGTTGGCCGTGTCGGTCTGAAGGGGTAGAGCAAGTTTAGAGTCCAGACAGGTGCCTTTAAGACCAACAGAGTTTGATTCAAGGTGTTGAGCTTCCGTGCGCGCGCGCGCTTCCTCAGACCCATTGGAAGGAAGGTAAGCTTCAAACGTATAGATGGGCTGAACATGAGTTTGAACCTTACCTTCCTTCCAGTGTGTTTGAAAAAGTGTGCGTGCCCAGGAAAGTTCATACCTTGAATAAAACTTAGTCGGTGTTGAAGGCGCCACTGGCAATGCTCCCTCTAAGCTGTGGAGTCTTGTGAGCAAAAATTCTACTTTGTGAGCGACTGGCATTCAAGCTGTGAGCGAGCGATTTGGCTACTGCATAAATTAGTTTGCTCTGGTGCCCTCCTTCCTGAGCGAAGGCAAAAATGTGTGAGCCGGAGGCTAAAGAACTGTGAGCTAGCTCACACTAACTCAAGCTAGAGGGAACACTGCTCTGGAGCCCTTCTTCCTGAGCTAAGGCGAAAATGTGTGAGCCGGAGGCTAAAGAACTGTGAGCTAGCTCACACTAACTCAGCTTAGAGGGAACACTGGCCAGGGGACTCTAAAGCTGTTCTACATTTCAAAGGAATCAAGCTCGCAAGGGGAGGGAAACCGTGCCCTCTGCCCGCCATGGCTGGAGGTGGTGTTGAAGAGGGTTCCCTTCTGCCCGCCTGAGACTTCCCAGTTAGCTGGAAGTTCCCTGAATTCTGGTGGCTCCAGTCATTTGGCTTGGCTTAGACGGAGGATGAACTATTCAAAGGCAAATACTGAGCTCCCTCTTCCTCCGTGGCTGGCACGGTGCCCCGCGTCTGCAGAATTTGGCCCCTGCTAGAGACTCCAGGCATCCTCTGAAAAGGCAGCCAAACACTCTTCCTCTCTCTCTCTCTCTCGCTCTCTCTATCCTGGGCGGTGTCCAGAGAAACCGCACAGGAGCCGAAAGCTTTAACTTTTCCCTCCGTTTACCAGGACGGCAGATAGCCCGCAGAGCTCTCTGTGGGTTTTAACTGTGCGAAATGAGGTGTGCCCTTCCTGGCTGCTAGTGGGCATTGCATCTCCTCCCTGCAGCTGCTGGGCACGGGGGCACCGTCGAGCAGAACCGGCGCAGGCGGTCTCTTTCGAGTATAAAAATGTACGCGCCCTCTTCTGCCGTCCCCCGTCTTTCGGGACCCCAGGGACGTTAAACAGAAATCTTATTCATGAGGCGTGCACACGGGCTTACAATGAATAGAAGGCCGGGAACAGGGACTGAATTTAAACTCGGTGCGTGCTGGCGCTTTGGATCGGCCCTCTGTTTCTCCTCTCTCCCCCCCTCCGAGCTAAATATAGATTCGCGGAGCTGCATCGGATATGAGCGTCTTCCGGAAGAGGCGACATTCTTTGAATGCAACTGTTCTTCTTTGGTACTTCAGGGGTGTTCTGTTCTGTTTTGTTTTTTTTAAAAAAGGAGAGGAGGAACAACCCCCCCTCCCAAAAAAGAAACACCCCCCTCCCCCACCCTTGTCACTAGAGCGTGCATGGTTTGACTCAGCTGTTGTGGTTAGAGAAATGTGCTCAGATTGACTTGGGGAATGGCGGGTGGGGGGCGGGCGCCTGAAACTTGCTGTATAGGTGAACTTGCGAATTGGTGTTCTGATTCAGCACTTCCTCCCGGGGCGGTTGGAGGCTGGCATGCGCGCCAAGAGCTCTGGAGCTGTGGCTCACATGCACGGGGCACGGGCAGGGCTCCCAGCGGACATCCTGCCTTGGGTCTGCCTTGTCAAGGGAGGGGAGGCATCTGCACATGGGGAGAAGAAGAAGAAGAGATTGGATTTATACCCCATGGCCCTTCACTACCCAAGGGAGTCTCAAAGCGGCTTACAAACTCCTTTCCCTTCCCCTCCCCACAACAGACACCCTGTGAGGTGGGTGGGGCTGAGAGAGCTCTGACAGAAACTGCTCTTTTTCAAGGACAGCTGTGCCAGCTTGTGACTGACCCAGGGTCACATCAGCAGCTGCAAGTGGAGGAGTGGGGAATCAAACCCGGTTCTCCCAGATTAGAGTCTGCGCCAGTGTTCCCTCTAAGCTGAGTTAGTGTGAGCTAGCTCACAGTTTTTTAGCCTCTGGCTCACACTTTTTTGTCTTAGCTCAGGAAGGATGGCTCCAGAGCAAACTAACTTATGCAGCAGCCAGATTGCTCGCTCACAACTTTAATGCCTGTAGCTCACAAAGTAGAATTTTTGCTCACAAGACTCCACAGCTTAGAGGGAACATTGGTCTGCGCACTTAACCACTACACCAAACTGGCTCCCAGACCCTCTCAGGAGGATGCACAGTTCCAGCGTGGAAAGGAAAAGGGGATTTTTTTTCCCCATAAGGGAAAGTCCACAGGGCACAGCTGCACCTGAGACTGTAAGCCGCTCTGAGGCACCTTCTGGTAGGGAAGGGCGGGGTATAAATCCAGTCTCTTCTTCCTCTTTTTTTGTCCTCACAACCAATGCTCCCTCTAAGCTGTGGAGTCTTGTGAGCAAAAAATCCTACTTTGTGAGCTACTGACATTAAAGTTGTGAGGGAGCGATTTGGCTACTGCATGAATCAGTTTACTCTGGGGTCATCCTTCCTGAGCGAAGACAAAAACGTGTGAGCCGGAGGCTAAAAAACCGTGAGCTCGCTCACACTAACTCAGCTTAGAGGGAACGTTTCTCACAACAACCCTGTGAGGTCGGTTAGGCTGAGAGGGCGGGTCTGGCTGACAGTCACCCAGAGGAATAGAGTGGGGATTTTGACCTGGGTCTCCCAGATTCTGGTCTGTTTGACTGATTCCTTGTGTCTGATGGCACAAACAGTTTGGTGCCGAGGTGCTTGGAGATCAGTATATGATGCACCAGTTGGCTGTTTCCTGTGGTAAAAAGGTGTCAGGATGGTGTTGGTGACTATTGGGGGTGCTTGCTGTGGTCACGTGCTCTAAACTTGAACCAGGGGTCCCGAATCTTTTGCCACCCCCCTCCCCCAAGATGGCTGCCGGAAGAGGCAGAGCCAACCCCAAAATGGCCGCCCCAAGAGGTAGAGCCAAACACTGTCGCCATCCTTGCTTTGCAAAGGATTGCAGAAGGGGGATAAAAAGAAATGAAGGCGAGCCCAAGGTGGTGGTGGTGGGGGGGGAGAAAGCAATGGGGGGAACGGAATCTCAGCCCTCCTGGTCCCCCATTGGCTGCAGCTGCTGCTACAGCTGTGGGAGAAAATCTTGTCATTTGACTGAGGGCTGCCAGTAGCCATGAAGCCGAACGATGGCCTCACCCATTGAGTGGGTGCCAGGAGAAGTAGTGGTGGGTCCCACGTTGGGGAACCCCGACTCAGACCATCAGTTTTGGTCCATTCAGCCGCTGGTGTGACATTGGGTCAGTCACAAGTTCTCTCAGAGCTGTTCTCGAGAGAGATCTCTCAGCCCCACCTACCTCACAGGGTGCCTGTTGTGGGGAGGGGAAGGGAAAGGAGATTGTAGAGCACTCTGTGAGTCCTTTGGGTAGTGAAGGGTAGGATATAAATCCAATCTCCTCCTCCTCCTCCTCTTCTTTCTCTTCTTCCCTGAGCTGTCCTGCGGTGTGGATTGGGGTCAAGTTCTGAATGCGTTTGGAATGCGTGGGATTTGCAAAGTGTGTGGCTCTGATTCAGCGAGTCCAGTTCTTGGAGCGGCTCCAGGGAACTCGTTCTGGAAATGTCACAGGAGGCAAAAATTTTCCAGGATAAACCCAAAGTGAGGAGCTCAAGTTCCAAAGGAAGAGATCCTGGCTTTAAAACCCGCGGCTCCCGGCCTTGCACTTTGGGGGACTTTGGGGCTTCCACAAACGCAGGTGAAGCCGAGCTGGCTGAAGGGGTGCCCGAGTTGCTAATTCCCACTGTGGGGTTCCCTTCCTCCCCTCCAGAGGTGACGGGTGTGCCTTGTCAGCTTCTAGGCCAGAGCACTGCCATGGGAGAACCGGGTTCGATTCCCCACTCCTCCACATGCAGCTGCTGGTGCGACCTTGGGTCAGTCACAAGTTCTCTCAGAGCTGTTCTCTCAGGAGCAGTCCTCGAGAGAGCTCCCTCAGCCCCACCTACCTTGGGATCTCCCAGGGGGAAAAATGTTTACCGTTTGTTTAAGCCAGATGTTACTTCAGGATGAGAAGTCAGAAAAGAAAGAGGGAGTTTCTTACCCCGCGTCTGTGTTCTGTCTGCGGTAGAATGGTTGGCCTCGAAACCGGGAGCACGTCAAGAGACCAACCAGAGTTTCGGGGTAGGATAGTCAAAGCTCACTTCGTCGGGTACAAGTCGGGCCCACACACTGCCATACCTGCAGAAGGGAGTTTGACTCTCTAAATCTCATCGCCCGAAGATTGTGTTGGTCTCTCAGGTGGCTCCTGGACTTGAATCTAGCGATTCTGTTTCTGTCGGCTATCGTGTGTCTTCTCCCTCCCTTCCTTCAAGGTAGGGAGAGGCCGCAGATGAAGAGAGCTGTGTTTCGCGCAAGCTTATGCTGCGATAAAGTTCGCTAGTCTTAAAGGTGCTACTGGGCTTTTTACTGTTTTGCAGCAACAGACCAACACGGCGTACTCCTCTGGATCTACGTACAGATTTCACTTTATCCGAGGAAGTGTACTTGAACATGGAAACGCATACCTTGAATAAAACTTTGTTGGTCTTAAAGGTGCCCCTGGCCCTCAGACTTTGTTCTGCCGATTCAGACCAACAGGGCCGCCCACCTGGGTCTCCAATCTAGGAAGCTTGCTTGGTTGGAGAATCAGCGGGAGGGAGAGGGATGAGATCAAGGGCAGTGAAGGACATGTGAGAGAACTGGTGCCCTTCCGACTCCGGTCGCCTAGGGTGAGTCAGACCCGCCTCTAGGTGATCAGCTGGAGACTCTCTAAAAAGGGGTGCATCTTTTCCCCTCAAAGGTTGCAAGCGACCAGTGCTCCCTCTAAGCTGAGTCCGTGCGAGGGAGCGCACAGTTTTTTAGCCTCCAGCTCACACATTTTTTGTCTCCGCTCGGGAAGGACGGTTCCAGAGCAAACCCATTGATGCAGTAGCCAAGTGGCTCGCTCACAACTTTAATGCCGGGAGCTCACAAAGTAGGATTTTTGCTCACAAGGCTCCACAGCTTAGAGGGAGCATTGCAAACGACTAGTGCTGAAAGGTGTGCACAGAGAGTCCTTGTGTTGGCTGCGAAGGCGCTTGTGCTTGGCAATGGATGATGGAGGGAGGGGGGGTAGGAATGCAACTTGTCTCTCGTTTCCGATATGTTGTTTTGTTCCTCGGGCTGCAAAACCTCCACTTGCGCCTCTCTCTCTCTCTCTCTCTCTCTCTCTCTCAGGCCTAACCACAGGGCCTGGCTCTGCTCTTTCTTCGGAAGTTCCCGTGGGGCTGGGGCCTTTGTGAATGGAACACAGAGGGCCTCCGGCGAGGCTGCCTTTCATTCATGGGGGGGGGGGGGAACCATGTTTTCCTTTGCTGCCCTCCTTCCCCTTCGCCGGGGAGGGCTCCGAGCGCGCTCTGCGTGCTTCCGGTTTTAGGTTAAAAACAAAACCACACGCCCCCCCAACAGAAAAGGAACTGTTTTAGCGCGGGGAGGGGGTGGAGGCGCACGCCCGCTCTGGCTGGCAGCCGCCTTCTGGGGATTTGCTTGGGCGTGGCGGTCACATGTGGCCAAATTTTGACTTGGATCAGGGTTGCCAGGTGAGGCGGGCAGCAACGTTCCCTCTAAGCTGAGTGAGTGTGAGCCAGCTCACAGTTTTTTTAGCCTCCGGCTCACACTGGTTTTTTTGGCCTGAGCTCAGGAAGGATGGCCCCAGAGCTAATTGATGCAGCAGCCCGATCGCTCGCTCACGACTTTAATGCCAGTAGCTAAAAAAGTAGAATTTTTGCTCACAAGCCTCCGCAGCTTAGAGGGAGCATTGTCCAACAAGCCAGTGTCGGTGGGGACGGGACTTTCCAGGAGGCTCCAAGGGAGGGGAGGGAAGAAGCATGATTGAACTCCAAAGGGAGTTCAGGCCCTCACATTTAAAGGGACCGCGTTCCTTTTAAATTCCTTTCCTCCATTGGAAATAATAGATGGGGGCACCTTCTTTTGGGGCACATAGAATTGGACCCCTTGGTCCAATATTTTTGAAACTTGGGGGGGGGGTGAGGAGAGGCAGCAGATGCTATGCTGATAATTTGGTGCCTCTAGCTCAAAGAACAGCCCCCCCGAGCCCCAGATACCCACAGGTCGATTCTCCATTATACCCTATGGGGACTAGTCTCATAGAGGATAATGCAGTGGTCCCTCTCTGTGAAATCAATCTTGCCAGTCCCAGTCCAGCCCATTGAACATTGGTGGGGGTTCCAGGTAATTTCCTGGACATGAAATTCCCCAACAGTCTCCCGCATGAGCAGGTGGTTTTTCACTGGCACTGCCAGGGACCGAACCTGGGGACTTCTAGCGGGGAAAGTCTGGGTTCCGCCACTGAGTCATGGCCCCGCCCTGGCAGGAGAGGAGCGGTGAAAGGGAGGGGCTTGTCAGGTAGCCCTGTCATAAGTCTGGAATGTGGAGGGGTGCCCTCTCGTTTTTCTGTCTCAGCTCTCCCTGGCTCACCCACTGTTTGCTATCTTATGCTTGACCTTGTAGATGCTCCAGCTGCGGTTTTACTCAGCTGGGAAAGTTAACGGCTTTTTGCTTTGCCTGCTTGCTTTGCCCGCCCGCGCGAGATATATCCATTGGCTTAGGCTTACTGGGGGGATGTTTGATTCTAGTATCAGTCAGAGGCCCTTGTATAGGCGGCCATTCCTGACACAAGCTGTACACGTGTCTCTAGTACTGGATTTACCAATAAACAGTTATCTTCTCATGAAGCCCTGTGTTGTGTAACCCGACTAAGGACCCTGACAGGGCTGTGGCTCAGTGGTAGAGCATCTGCTTGGCATGCAGAAGGTCCAGGTTCAATCCCGGGCTCTCTGGTTGAATGGCTCAGGCAGTAGGTGATGGGAAAGACCTCTGCCTGAGACCTTGGAGAGCGGCTGCCGACCTGAGTAGGCAATATTGACCTGGTCTGATTCAGTATAAGGCAGCTTTGTGTGTTCATGTGGCTGACCCGGCTCGAGCGGGGATCCCTAGATTTGGGTCTGGGCGTCTCTGGAGAACAAAATAACCCCCCAGACCAGTGGTGGAATGGGGCAAAGGGCTCCCTCCGACCAGACAGGCACACAAAGCCGCAGGTGCCCAAAGCTCCCCCCTCACCGTCTCATAAACAGAGGCAGCCTCTGAATAGTCAAGTCTGCTGCCTCTGAACGTGGAGGCTCTCCTCATCCACAGTGGTTAGCAGCCGTCGATGGACCTTTGCTCCTCAAATCTGTCTTAACCCCCTTTCAAAGCCATCTCTGCGGGTGGCTATCACTACCTCCTGTGGCGGGGAGTTCCACGGTTTAATTACCCACTGGGTAAAGGAGTAAAGAACCAACCCAGAAGGCTCTGGGGCCAAAGCAGATCTCTTTGCTCATGTTTCCTTGTCAAATGAAGGTGTGAGTTCCCTGCCCGTGGCCCACGTGGGTCTACCCCCACACATACACGCTCTGGCTGGCTGGGAAGGGTGCAGCGGGAGTGAGTCGCCTTGGGCACAGGCACAGTCCTGAGGCATCAGTGGCACTGTGGCGTCTTGTGGAATCCCTCAGCAGGCTGCTGTCCTTTCTTCAACATCTCTGGACAACACTCTTTTCTGGGAGTCTGTGAGGTCATTCAGATGGGCCCTCTGTCCTCCAAGCCCTCCCTGGTGTAGTGGTTAAGAGGGCGGACTCTAATCTGGGAGAACCGAGCTTGATTCCCCACTTCTCCACATGCAGCCGGCTGGGTGACCTTAGGTCAGTCACTCAGAGCTGTTCTCTCAAGGGCAGTCTCTGTCAGAGCTCTCTCAGCCCCACCGACCTCACAGGGTGTCTGTCGTGGGGAGGGGAAGGGAAAGGAGTTTGTAAGCCGCTCTGAGACTCCGAGTGAAGGGTGGGGTATAAATCTAACTCTTCTTCTTTATCTTCTTTTAAAAAGAGAGAGGGGAGAGAGATGCTGGGTGAGTCACCTTCCCAGTCACGCTGTGCTTATGAGAGCTAGTTTGCTGTAGTTGTTAAGAGCGGCGGACTCTAATCTGGGAGAACCGAGTTTGATTCCCCACTTCTCCACATGCAGCCAGCTGGGTGACCTTGGGTCAGTCACAGTTCTCTGAGACCTGTTCTCTCAAGGGCAGTGCTCGAAAGAGCTCTCTCAGCCCCACCCACCTCACAGGGTGTCTGTCGTGGGGAGGGGAAGGGAAAGGAGTTTGTAAGCCGCTCTGAGACTCCTTCGGGCAGTGAGGGGTAGGGTATAGATCCAATCTCTTCTTCTTGCGGGCTGGGGGATGCGTTCTGCTCGTGTTCAGAGGCTTCCGTTTCTCTGTTACTGCTGCGTATCTCCCAGGGCTGAGCACTACACTTTGGAAACCCTTTCAAGCCAGCGTGGTAAAGTGGTTAACGTGTCGGACTGGGATCTTGGAAAGCCACGTTCGAATCCCCACTCATGCCCATGGAGGCTCACTGGGTGACCTTGGGCCAGTCACGTGCTCTCGGCCTAACCTGCCTCACAGGGTTGTTGTGAGGATAAAGCGGAGGAGAATGATGGGGAGCGACTTTGGGGTCCCCACTGGGGGAGGAATGCAGGATAGAAATAAAGTAAATGAATAAGTTTCCAATCGTGTTTGATCATCCTTATCAAAGAGAACAACGTTTGAGTCCAGGGCAGTGCTCCCTGGCTTTGTGAGCTCCTGGCTTTGTGAGCTCCTGGCATTAAAGTTATGAGCCAGTGATTTGGCTGCTGCATAAATTAGTTTGCTCTGGAGCCATCCTTCAAGAGTTAAGGCCAAACGGTGTGAGCCGGAGGCTAAAAAGCTGTGAGCTAGCTCACACTAACTCAGCTTAGAGGGAACATTGGTCCAGGGGCACCTTTAAGACCAACAAAGTTTAATTCTGGGTGTAAGCTTTCGCATGCGTGCACACTTCAGGAAAGGGTTTTCAGGACTGGATTTGTACCCTCTGGGTTCAGATGAGGCCTCCTCCCGTTCTTGCAAGCACCGTCTTCTGCCCCCATCACATGCTCCCTCCCAGGTTTCCTCGCGCACTGCAGTTTTTAAAATGTACTCCTAAAAGTGCAAATGTGTCAAGCTGGTGTTTGCAACCAGGTACATTGGGTGCAGTGTTCCCTCTAAGCTGAGTTAGTGTGAGCTAGCTCCCAGTTTTTTAGTCTCCGGCACACACTTTTTTGTCTTAGCTCGGGAAGGAGGGCTCCAGAGCAAACTAATTGATGCAGCAGCCCAACCGCTCGCTCACAAAACTTTAATGCCAGTCGCTCACAAAGTAGAATTTTTGCTCACAGGACTCCACAGCTTAGAGGGAGCATTAGTATGCTCACGAGAGGGCCAGGATCGACCTGGGCGTCTTGTAGCCCATTCCCTCTGCGGAAATCTGGGGCCCCGCTCACACAGGCTAGATAACGCGCGGGGGGGGGGGGGGATGTGTGGCTGTTCGGCGCCGAGCAAAATAAAGCACGGTGGCCCGATCACACAGTCCCCCAAGGCTTCGCGCTTAGGCTGTTAGCTGGCAATCACACGGCGATGCTGGAGCGTGGCAAAGAAGCGGCGCGGCAAGCGTTTCGCGTTTGTGCGCATGCGCAGTTCTGTGGAGCAGCACTGCTTTCAGTTACATGTTTGTGCGTATGCACTTACGAAAAACATCCGGTTTGCGATGGGACGTGGATGGGTGCCGGATGCCACGGGATACTAGCGCTCCTGCGATCAGACGCCCGCCCCTGCCCCGCATTTTCCGAATACTAGTGCACTTTCCAAGGTACTTTTTTACTGCACATCTTTGGCGGGATGCCACGGGTTGGCCACGGGTGCGCTACCCTTCCCAAATCCACCTGACATTCGTGTCTTTAGCGTGGCGAGTTCTCCGTGTGACCTAGGCCTGGGTTTCTTTTTCTGTCGCCTTGCCAGCCCAGAGCCCCGAAAGGAGCGTTTCAAGGCAAGAGCCCTGTGTCATCTGAGCCGTCACCCCTCCAGTCTCCGTTCCGATATTCTTCGAAGGTTCACAGGATTGGGATTTCGCAATTTTTCCTGAGAAGCCGCCCCCCCCTGCCCCCTTCTACATTTTGCAAGAGAAACCAGGGAAGGCAAGATGTGTCAAGAGCTCGGTTTGTCATTTATTAAACCGCAGCGTTTTTCCATCCTTGGTCATTTCCGGGAAAGCCGGGGGCGGAGGGGGGGACGCGGAGTGGCTCGACCGCAGGTCCTGGCACTAATCGCCGAAGAACCGAGTTTCTTATTTTGGAAACTGTGTTGCTGGAGTTCAGCACCAGAGTCTGTGGGGGGGGGGGGGAGCGGGTGAAAGAAAAGAAAAATCACAGGACAAGACAAGAACCCCCACCCCCCCCACACACACAGCTTTGGGCTTTGCAGCTAGAAGGAACCTTGACTCTATGCCCACGGGTAGGTTTGCAAGCCCTGGCCCGGGACACAAAGTCGACGCTCCAAATCATGTAATCCGCTGGCAGTTATGGAAGTAGCACTGTGGAATATTTGACCCTGCCGTAGTGGAATATTTGACCCTGCCATATGGCATAATTCAGCATGTCTTCCAGCTGACAGAAGAAAAGCTTGCTCAGAGCTTGCGTTTTTTTATTTGTCATGTCTTATCCGGTGTTTTCTGGCTTCGTGATCCCGGCTTATTACACCGTTTCCTGCCTGTCTCACTCTGTTCCTATTGCATTTTTTAAAAGATCGTAAGCCGTCCTGAGTCTTAGAAAGAAAGGTGGGCTGTGAGTAAGAATACATACTGAGAACTGGGAATGTTGCCGTAGCACCGCTTTTCAATGTGGATCTTAAGTCACAGGGGAGGCACAAAATGGGGGGGGGGGCTGACCCCAAATGTATTTTTCTCCCTCTCCCAAAATACTAGAACTCGAGGCCGTCCAATGAAGCCGACGGGCAGTAGGTTCAGTTTGGAGAAAAGGAAACACCACTTTACACAGGGAGTGATTAAAAGGTGGGATTTGCTGCCGGAGGATCTAGTGAGGAATAAACAGCTTTAAAGGGGGATGAGATAGACTTATTCTCCGTGAGACTATCAATGGCTACTAGCCATGGTGACTGAGGGGAACTTCCAAATTGAGAGGCACTAATCCTCTGAATCCCAGAGCCAGGAGGCAACATCAGGGGAAGGCCCCAGCCTCTGTGCCCTGTTGTTGGCCATCCAGAGGAACTGTTCGGCCATTGCGTGAGACAGGATGCTGGACCCTCACTGGTCTGACCCAGCAGGGCTCTTCTGATGTTCTTATGAAGGCCTCGGCTTCTGTGCCCTGTTGTTGGCCCTCCAGAGGAACTGGCTGGCCACTGTGTGAGACAGGATGCTGGACCAGGTGGACCCTCACTGGTCTGATCCAGCAGGGCTCTTCTGATGTGTTCATGTAGAGGTCACTGCTTGTCCAGTTGTTCAGGGAGACTGGTTGTCCAGGTAGCTTGCATCTCTTACGTTTTCCAGGTTCCTTCCTGCTCATTCCTATTTGCATAAATAAGTTTCTTCTGGTTGTTGTCCCCCCCCCCCCGACATGACGTTTCTCCAGCTTTGTGATTGTGTGTTTGGGATTGGGCTCCAGAGCTTTGTGTTTGCCATCTCTTCCTGTATAGGTAGGACATTGGGCTAGACAACTGCACGCTCTTTAAGACAATTGGTCCTCTGTACTGCTAAGATGCTGAACTGCAGGCTGTGGAAGGTCAGTACTTCAGCAGTTTGAGACCCGAGCGTGCCGCATGATGGAGTGAGCTCCCATCTCTAGTTCCAGCTCCTGCCAACCTAGCAGTTCGAAAGCAAGAAATTGCAAGTAGATAAATAGGTACCACTTCGGTGGGAAGGTAACAGCGTTCCGTGCGCCTTGGTGTTTAGTCATGCCAGCCACATGACCACGGAAACGTCTTCGGACAGCGCTGGCTCTTCGGCTTGGAAATGGAGATGAGCACCGCAACCCTAGAGTCGGATTCGACTGGCTTTCGAGCAAGGGAACCTTTACCTTACTGCATTTGTACCAAACCTGCCTGGTCAGTTCTTCTGTTTTTATACCCTCTCCTGGTATGCCAAAGTTCATGGTGGGGCAGGGGAAAGATCTGACCCTACACCTGCAGCTCTGGCGTTTGGCCCAATTCGAGGTGGGTCCAGTTTGAGGACCATCGCAAGCCCCTGAGCAACCGATGACCTCTTCACATATGACGGAGGACACAGTTTGGTTGGGCCCCCTACCCCGCATGCTGTGGAACAGCCACTCATGACTTTCAGGTGGTGGCCAGTTGAGATCGTAAGTGTGGCACATGTGGAAAAAGGGGCTTCAGCTTTCTCCCTGTGCCATTTTCCTGATCTGAAATGGCCCACTGGCAAGAACCCGTGTGTATGCTCATCAGTTTTCTCAAAAGACCTCGTAGTGACTCCCCACCCCGGATCATTTCAGGTCAGAAAAATGGCAGGAGGGGCTGAGGCTCCTTCTCCACACGGGCCACAGTCACGATCTGAATCGGGCACAGGCTGGGAACCCTGGTCCCAACCTGTGTGTTTCTTTAGCTTGTGAAGAGACATTAGGCCTGAGATACTCTTCCTAAACCTGTTGAAGCAAAGAGGTGGGAGAAGTTTAACGGAGAGGCAGTGTGGTGTAGTGGTTAGTGTCATGGTACAGGACCAGAAGAGTCCGGGTTCAAATCCCCACTGTGCTGTCCAAAGCTGTGGCCGCTGCCCCATCGTGTGCTGGTCCTTTCCCCAAAGTTCCATGCTTCTCTTCTCTTTTTACTTAGAGTATACCACCTTGGCGGGAGGAATCCAAGTCTTCTTGTTTCTGCATGAAATCCGTCACTTTTTTGGATCTCTGCTAGATTACTAGACTCTAGTCTTGTCATCTGGTGGGACATTGCCATTTGAGTCATTTTGGGCCCAATGCTGCCTCTAAGCTGTGGAGTCTTGTGAGCAAAAATTCTACTTTGTGAGCGACTGGCATGACAGTTGTGAGCAAACAATTTGGCTACTGCATAAATGAGTTTGCTCTGGAGCCCTCCTTCCTGAGCTAAGGCAAAAATGTGTTGAGCTGGAGGCTAAAAAACTGAGCTAGCTCACACCAACTCAGCTTAGAGGGAACACTGGTTGGGTCTCTCCGGGTAATCTTTCTCAGCCACGCTCCGGAGGGACAGGCGCACCACCTCTCTTCAGTTCTTTTGCCTGTTAATTTCATCATACCTACATCCTTTCCTACCACTCGAGTTTCAGGTCGAGCAGAAATGTGCTATTTCCAGCATTACGCCAGCAACTCAAGATTATATTTCTGGAACAGATGTACCTGGGGTCACCGTGGCTAATTCGACTGCTTTCCCACACCCTGCCCCTTGCTAATCTGTGCAGCTCGGAGCTGTATGACTCTTGTCCCTCTTTTATCAGATCATCTTAGATCCCAATCAGGCTTTGTGCAGTTAACAGAATTCTTCTGCCGGAGTTCTGTAGAAAGCGCTTCACTCTGACCTCGTGGTCGAGCGGTTTTTATGTCTTCTTTGGAGCAGGGGGTGTACTGGCTAGAGGACCGGACTGGGGGATCCAAGTTTCAACACTTCTATTTATTGTTACGTTAGTCATGATTTTTAATGTGATTTTTGTAACCCGCCCTGAGACCGCTTGTGGGGAGGGGTGGGATCGAAATCGAAGTAATAAATCAATGTTTCCATAAAGCTCACTGGGTGATCGTGGGCCCGTCACTGTCTGTCAGCCTGATCTACCTTCCAGGGTTGTTGTGAGGGTAAGAAAAATGGCAGGAGGGAAGAGCTGGATGGACCACTCTGGAGGGTGGCCATAATATTAAAAAAAAATGTGTGAAAGAGGTTGGTTTGGGGAGGGAAGAAATCGGTCAATGTAGCTGAAGGATTCCAGTTGTTCAAAAACGGTATGCTGGCAATTGGTTGGATAATCTGTGAGAAGCAGAGAGAGAGAGAGAGAGAGAGAGAGAGAGAGAGAGAGAGAGAGAGATCTAAGCACTATGGTGAGCAAATTCAGGGGGTGTTGGCGTGAAGCAGCAGAACGAAGTTTGAGTCCAGTGGCACCTTGAAGACCAATGAAGTTTAAAATGTGAGCTTTCCTGTGCAGAACACACTCCTTCAGACAAAAGAAGTGTCTGAAGAATTGTGCCTGGCACACTCCAGCTTACACTTCGAATAAGACCTCAAGGTGCCAGTGGACTCAAACCTTGCTATGGTGAGAGTTATCTGAAGACGTGGGCCTGCCCACGAAAGCCTAAGCCCAGAATTATACTTCGTTTGTCTTAAAGATGCTCCCTGGACTCAGACTTGGTTCTGTGTCATGGGCACTCCATGAAATTGCTGAGCGGTTGGGTTAGAACAGATAACAGGAAGTCCTTCTTCACCCAGAGAGTGATGAACACACGGAATTCACTGCCACAGGAGGTGGTGGTGGACGGGTTCAAGAGGGAACTGGATAAACATATGGAGCTGAGGTCCATCAGTGGCTCTTAGCCACAAGGTATAGATAGGTATAGACAAGGTATAGATTTGGCCGCCAAATGAGAAGGGAGCACTCACTGGAGAAGACCCTGATGCTGGGATAGATTGAAGGTCAAAGAAGACGGGGACGGCAAAGGATGAGATGGTTAGACAGTGTAATAAATGCAACGAACATGAAGTTGAGCAAACTTCAGAGGACGGTGGAAGACAGGAGGGCCTGGCGGGAGCTGGTCCATGGGGTCGCGAAGAGTCGGACTCGACTGTGCAACTGAACAACAACAAATAGACAGGAATTCACAGGCTGGGGCAGGTGATGCTCTGTATTCTTGGTGCTTGAGGGGGCAACAGTGGGAGGGATTCTGGAGCTCTGGCCCCACTGCTGGACCTCCTGACGGCACCTGGTATATCTGGCCCCTGTGTGACAGAGTGTTGGACTAGATGGGCCATTGGCCTGATCCAACTTTGGCTTCTCTTATGTTCTTATAAGAGGGAATTAGCTAAACATATGGAGCACAGGTCCATCGGTGGCTATTGGCCACAAGGTATAGATAGGAACTCTCGGTCTGGGGCAAGGGATGCTCTGTCTTCTTGGTGCTTGGGGGGGGGCAACAGTGGGAGGGCTTCTAGTGTCCTGGCCCCACTGCTGGACCTCCTGATGGCCCCTGGTATTTTTGGCCACTGTGTGACAGAGTGTTGGGCTAGATGGGCCACTGGCCTGATCCAACATTGGCTTTTTTTGTGTTCTTATGTCCCCTCTACAGTAGTGCATAATTAACCCTTTCCCCTCCGTGTTGTGCAGACGTCTTTCTGCATTGGCACAGAGGGACTCTCTGGAAGCAGGGGCAAACCGGCCCTTTGAGTCGTGGGGATGTTCTTAAAGGGCTGGGGCCCTGGAGAGCTCTTCTTGGGCAGGAGCAAGTGCAGCCACCCGTGGCCGGTGGGTGGGCAGTGCTGTGGGGGGCCAGATCTGAGCTCAAGGGGGGGGGTTGTCTTGCTTTTAGGGCTGACTTAACATCCCTGTCTGCTTCTGAATGTACTTTGCCCCTCACAACTCAGTGAGAGAGAGAGAGAGAGAGAGAGACGGTCTCTCTAGTGTGTTCGTGCGTCTGGTTTGATGGCACCAGAGAATCCATTGTCTCCTGCGCCCATCTGCCTCGCAGCCCTTTCTGTCCAAGAACTAGATTTTGGGTTTATTTTTAGGCAAATGCAGTGCAGAAAGAATCCCTACCCCCCCCCTTGTTTGTTTTCGGAGCCCGAGGGAAGAAGTGCTCTTTCTGCTAGCCGGCCGACGGGGAAAGAGGTCCCCCCCCCCCCGCGCCTTCCACCCTTCTTCTCAGACACAAGACTGAACTTGGTTCCCACTTCCTCCTTTGTATTTCCTAGTTCCTCGTTTGAGAATCCCGTAGCAAGTACTGAGGACAATTTAAAAGCTCTGCACCCCCCAAAATAAAGACTGGACCAGTGTTACCTCTAAGCTGACGTACTGTGGGCTAGCTCACCGTTTTTCAGCCTCCGGATCACACATTTTTGTCTTCGCTCAGGAAGGGAAGACTCCAGAGCAAACTGATTTATGCAGCAGCCACATCGCTCGCTCACAACTTTAATGCCAGGAGCTCACAAAGTACAATTTTTGCTCACAAGACTCCTCCACAGCTTAGAGGGAACATTGGTCTGGACCACCACCTATCATACACCCCCACCTTCAGGATACTCTGCCCTCCAAATGGAGGTATGGATGGATGTTTCCTTGTCCAAAGCTCAGTTCTTGTGCCAGTTGCTCCAAGTGGGGTGCCCCCAGGACAAACACACATGCTGGCACTGGGGGAGAAGTTGCACCCCAAAACAATCTTTGGACCACCCTGAATCTCACATCCTCACACTCTGGAGACTTCCCCTGCAAGAAGACATGCAGTGGTGTCCAGTCCAAACACTGGTTCTCACATCGGGAGCTTCTGTTTGGACTGCCGCCAAAAGGTGGTATTGCAAAATCTGCATGCCCTCTCTGAACCCCAAAATGAAGTCTGGACCTCATACGACCAATGCTCCCTCTAAGCTGTGGAGTCTTGTGAGCAAAAATTCTACTTTGTGAGCTCCTGGCATTAAAGTTGTGAGCGAGCGATTTGGCTACTGCACAAATTAGTTTGCTCCGGAGCCGTCCTTCCTGAGCTGAGACAAAAATGTGTGAGCTGGAGGCGAAAAAGCTGTGAACTGGCTCCCACTAACTCAGCTTAGGGGGAACACTGCATAGAACCCCACATTCAGGGGGGCCACATCTGCTCTTTCCTGGTCCAAAGCCCTAGTTCCTGTGCCAGCAGCTTCAAAGTGGGGTGCCCCCAGGACAAAGGCACATGAAGACACTTGGCCAAATTGTGCACAGAGTCAGCCAGCAAAATGAAGCTCCTGCCCTCCCCCCACACAAGCTGCAAGCAAAGGGCTCCTTAACCTTTTCTCTCCCCAGGTGAGAAAAAGCCAAACCCTTGGCAGAGCCTTTGGGCACCTTGGTGGCTTCGTCTTGTTTGCCTAATTCTTTGCTTGCATGGGTAGGAGGTGGCATTGAGAACAGTTGCAAAGGCCACACTACCGTTTGTGGCCATGGGGCATGGGTTCAAGAGCCCTTTGCTTATGTCTCAGTGAAGGAGGAATGGGATGAAATGGCCCTTAGTGGGGGCAGAAAGGTGGGATGTAAGTTTTGGTGTCGTGGTTAAGTGCGCGGGCTCTAATCTGGGAGAACCGGGTTTGATTCCCCACTCCTCCTCCACTTGCAGCTGCTGGATGACCTTGGGCAAGCCATACTTCTTTCCAGGGCTTTTTTGTAGAAAAAGTCCAGCAGGAACTCATTAGCATAATAGGCCATACCCAGCAGCAAAAACGCATTAGCATATTAGGCCACACCCCCTGACTGCACCACTTGTTAGCATATTAGGCCGCATTCCCATGTTACCAGAAGTGTGGTCATCCAGCCACACCCACCTTTTGCTTCTTATTCTGTTTACCTTGTTTGTTGTCAAAACCCAGGGCTTTTTATGTAGCAGGAACTCCTTTGCATGTTAGGCCACACACCCCAAATGTAGCCAATCCTAATGAGTTTCTGCTGTTGGGCGTGGCCTATTATGCTAATGAGTTCCTGCTGGGTGTGGCCAACTTGGGAGCCAGCCGGAACTCCGTTCCTGTGCGTTCCTGCCCCAAAATAGCCCTGGTTCTGTCAGAGCTGTTCTTGAAAGAGCGCAGTTTCTGTCAAGGGCTCTCTCAGCCCCGCCTACCTCGCAGGGTGTCTGTTGTGGGGAGGGGAAGGGAGAGGAGTTTGTCAGCCAGCCGCTCTGAGACTCTTGAGTGAAGGGGAGGGTCTAAATCCAATCTCCTCTTCTTCTTCCTCTTCTTTGTAGAGCAAAATAAGTAATGAGGGGAAGAGTCCAGCCCCTTCTGGGTTTGTGCTGTTCGGGGGTGGAGAACGCCATCAAGTCACAGCTGACCTCGGAAGGCCCCGTCGGGTTTTCAAGGCAAGAGGCGTTTTTGCCCTTGCCTGCCTCTGCGTGGCAACCCTGGGCTTCCTTCCTTGGTGGTCTCCCATCCAAGTACCAACCAGGGCCGGCCCTGTTTCACTTCGAGATCTGAGGAGATGAGGCCGGCCTGCGGCATCCAGCTCAGGGCTGTTGAGGGGCCACTGTTCCCTCTAAGCTGAGTGAATGTGAGCTAGCTCACAGTTTTTTAGCCTCCAGCTCACACACTTTTGTCTCACCTCAGGAAGGAGGGCTCAGAGCAAACGAATTGATGCAGTAGCCCAATCGCTCGCTCACGACTTTAATGCCAGGAGCTCACCAAGTAGGATTTTTGCTCACAGGACTCCACGGCTTAGAGGGAACACTGGTTGAGGCCCCCCAGAATTCAGTCTGCAAAATTTCGTTTGCGAAATTCTCCACCTGTTAAGGATGAGGAAGGCCCAGATCTTTGTTCGTGGGTTCCTTCCCTCTTCCTGCCTCTTCTTGGAACTTTCATGGCCTCAACATTCCCCCCCCCCCCCCGCTCCCCCGTCACCCGCCCCGTTTTGGAAGCGGGGGGGG
>NW_015167526.1:2944041-2965606 GCF_001447785.1 Gekko japonicus | reverse complement strand
GCTGTGGCGCGGGGGCGGGGAGGCGCTCTCTCTCTCTCTCTCTCTCTCTCTCTCTCTCTCTCTCTCTCTGTCTCTCTCTCTCTCTAGCTCGCTGGATTTCCTGTTTGGCTGTATCTGTGTTTGTTGGGACCGAACGGCGCGCACACGCACCGTCTGTTTCCGGCGTTTGCAAGTTGTAATCTGTTCAGTACAAGACCTCAAAGGAAAACAAAATGGGGGAAAGAGAGAGAGAGAGAGAGAGAGAGAGAGAGAGAGAGAGAGAGAGAGAGAGAGAGAGAGAGAGAGAGTTTGCAAAGAAGTTCCGTCACACCTCTTCGTTCCCCATTCCAAGCCGTTTTGGGGCACGTCAGGTTCGTTGGGAGCCTTTGTTACCAGCCACTGGCGAGTCACCTGGCATATTGTTTTAACCATCCTAACTTGGAAAGTAGCTGCCTCAAGCGGCCCCTCCAGTAACTGGCTGTAAAACTCCACCCAATTTAACTGTTGAAATGAGGGGCTGGGGGTAGTCACGGAATGTTGACAGCTGGCCTACCTGCTCTGAAGTGTGTGCAGGGGGGGGTTCCCGAACCCCAAAAGCCTCCTGTCCTTGTGTTAGAATAGAAATACTAGCTTCTGCTCTTTTTGAACATCGCTTGTGTTACAGAGATGCGTTGTGTGTGGCAAGTACCCCTCATCAACAACCAATTTTGAGTGGTCCTACTAGGGCTGGCCCGTGGATTCCCTTCCACAAGCCTGGATGAACACACAGCCCTCTGGATCTCTCCAGGTCCCGACTTGGACAACCACAGTGCCCCAGTCAGAATTCTTCCTGTCTGAACTTCTCTCGCCTACTTGCGTACCTTTGCTTGGGTCATCCGAGACAACTGAAGTGTGTGAGCGGGAGGCCTGAGAGAGTCTCTGGGGATGAATGGCTTAAAGAGGCCTTTGCTTCTTGGCTTAGAAGCAAAGGGCTGAGGTGTGTGATATTGTGGAGCCCTTTGGAGCCAGTTTGGTGTAGTAGTTCAGTGCATGGACTCTAATCTGGGAGAACCGGGTTTGATTCCTCACTCCTCCATTTGTACCTGCTAGATGACCTTGGGCAAGCCATAGTTCTGTTAAGAGCTGTCCTTGAGAAAGAGCAGTTTCTGTCAGAGGTCTCTCAGCCCCACCTCCCTCACAGGGTGTCTGTTGTGGGGAGGGGAAGGGAAAGGAGTTTGTGAGCCGCTCTGAGACACCTTTGGGTAGTGAAGGGCGGGCTATAAATCCAATCTCTTCTCTTCTTCTTCTTTGGCTTCTCTTGGGGCCACACAAGAAGTCCCCGCCTGTATGTAATGGAACCACCACCTCCTCCTCCTCCCTTGTTAGTGTTTTGACCGTCTTTTCCTGCCCGCGCACCATCAATATTTTGGACGATGTACAATTTGGCCTCGAGGTGAACTTCTGGACTGACGTCTCTCATTTTTCTTTCATTAAATTCTCCCCCAGAAACTGGTTTCGCTTTGAAAGAACCGAGAGAGAATCTCTGAGTTTGGCTGACTCGCCGCTGTTCCGCCTCAATCAAAATGAAAGTGTGCGCATATGTGGTTTAGCCGCCGATTTTTGTGTCTTTCAAGACTTTTGAGCCGTGAGATATTGTGCTCATGCACGGCCCCTCCCCGTCCCCCGACCCTCTCCATTCGTTTTCCTTATCGGCGCTCAAGTGAGGACGGCCCCGGGCCACCCTGCCCCACGGAGGGTGTGGGGTTTGCGATACACGATCTCTTTCAGGCTCAAAACGTTTGCTGCAAGAAGAAATACAGCTGCTTTCTAGGTTTGTCAATGAGTAGCTTTTTGCTTTTTTGGCTAGCTTTTTCTTGGGGGTGGGGGTGGGGATTCTGCTATTGGGATCCCGGGAGCCCCCTCTATGAACGTCAGAACAGAAGAACCTCAGAAGAGCCCTGCTGGATCAGACCAACAAAGGCCTGCATCCTGTCTCACACAGTTTCCCCATACCCCCAGTGACCTCTGTTCCAGGCCCAGAAGATGGCAAGAAACCTCCAGGATCCCTGGAGAAAGAGATTGCTTCCTGACCCCAGAAGTGGCGATCGGCATTTCCCTGGGCGTCTAAGAAAGAACTAAGCACTGAGGCAACCCTCCCTGCCCTCCCTTCTTAGGATCTTTTTTTAAAAAAATGTTTTTATTGGTTTTGTTAAAAGCTTTACAGAATGCAAATAAACACATTAATCTGTTATTTTTGTATATTTCAATTTATAATAAATCATAGCATAAATATATCTTCCCCCCCTCCCTTCCCTCCTCCCTTCCCTCAGTCCTCCCCCCCCCTTTCTTCTTCCATCATTGCTTCAGCCAGGGGCACAAAGTCCAAAGTTTCCAACGAATGTCCTTCTTGGTTTCATCCTCCTTGATCCAGTCGAAATAGGGCGACCATTTTTCCCTTATCTGTCTCTTCTTTTCCTCCCAGGTTTTCTCCTCCATCATCAAGGCTATGATATCTGATTGGATATATTCAAAAAGGTAGTTATTCCAGTTCTCCATGGTCTCCTTCTCACGATCTGCCTCTGTTCACAGAATCGGCATCGCTGGCCGACGGCCACCTAGCCTCTGTTTGAAAACCTCCAAAGGAGGAGAGCCCACCACCTCCCAAGGAAGCCCGTTCCACTAAGGAACAGCTCTTAACTGTCAGGGAGTCCTTCCTCATGTTTAACTGAAAACCCTTTTAGGCCCCCCCAGTCACACGGAGGATTTGCCGCGCTAAAGGCACGAATGCCAGGCGGATTTTCAGGGCGCGATCACACCACAACATCTGAGAAGCGTAGCGCACCCGTGGCCAACTTGTGGCGTCCCACCGAAGATGCACAGTAAAAAAGTACCAAGGAAAGTGCACTAGTATCCGGAAAACACGGGGCAGGGGCAGGTGTCTGATCGCGGGAGCGCTAGTAGCCCGTGGCATCCGGCGCCCGTCGGTGTCCCATCGCAAACCGGATGTTTTTCATAAGCGCATGCGCACAAACACGTAATTGACAGCAGTGGTGCTCCGCGGAACTGCGCATGCGCACAAACGCAAAACGCTTGCTGTGCCGCTTCTTTGCCACGCTCCAGCATCGCCGTGTGATCGCCAGCTAACATCCTAAGCGTGAGGACTCAGGGGATCGTGTGTTCGGGCTACCGCGCTTTATTTTGCTCCGGGACGAACAGCCACGCCTCCCCCCTGCGTTATCTGGCCCATGTGACCGGGGCCTTAATTTCATTTCAGCCTGTTGATCCTGGTCTGACCTTTCAGGGCAACAGAAAACAACTCCACTCCATTTTCTGTAATATGACGGCTCTTCAAGTGCTTGAAGATGGTTATCATACCACCTCTCCAGAACAGAACCCCGAAGCAGAAAGACCAGGCCCATATCTGTGTATCTTTTACTGTTTTCTCCCAAGGAGGCCAGGGCAGCAGAGAGCGGGATTCTGTGGATCCAAGCAGCTAGCCGTGGTGCTTTCAACAGGAGCAACTTCCTCCTGCTGGGAGAGGTGGAGCTAGGCTTGCCAACTGCGGTTTGGGAAATTCCTGGAGATTTGGGGACAGGGGCAGAGTTTGCAGAAGGGATCCTGGACTTCCTCGGTGGTCTCCCATCCAAGTCTTAATCAGGGCTGACTTTGCTTCCCTTCTGAGACCAGATGGGATTGGGCCAGTGAGGGCATTTACAGGTTACCTGCCCCTGAATGTGGAGGTTTTGTTTAGTCACCATGGCTAGGAGCTACTGAGGGATCTATTCTCTGCATGAGTCTTGTCTAATCCTCTTCTAAAGCCATCTGTGCCTGTGGTCACAGTCAATGCCCCCTCTAAGCTATGGAGTCTTGTTAGCAAAAATTCTACTTTGTGAGCTACCAGCGTTAAAGTTGTGAGTGAGCAATTTGGCTGCATAAATTAGTCTGCTCTGGAGCCATCCTTCCTGAGCTAAGACAACAATGTGTGAGCTGGAGGCTAAAGAACTGTGAGCTAGCTCACACTAACTCAGCTTAGAGGGAACACTGGTCACAGCTACATCTTCTGGCTGTGAATTCCATGTTCAGGCCGGTGGTTTGTGCGTGGAACCCTTTCGGGTATAGCCTGGAGACTAGACTCCCTCCCCTCGGTGGTTTGGTATTCCGCCCCACACCAGGTTCCTGGTCTTGTGGGAAATGTTAGGCATTTCCAGGGGTCATTTCCTGCAGGCGCGAACACAGGAGCCGAGCTCTGGCAGTAAAGAGCCCAGGGGGCGGGCACATGCAACAAGCCCCACCCCCTGCTCCCAGCAGCCCTCAGTCAGAGCAAGAAGCAGCCAGGTAAGCTGCAGAGCCCCCCCCCAGCTCCCCAGTCCAAAACAGTCCAGTGGCACCTTTAAGACCAAGTTTTATTCAGGTACAAGCTCTCCCTCCTCTGCGAGGACAGATCTGCACGTTCCCCCCCCTATAGCTAGCAATCCAAAACAGTCCAGTGGAGCCTGAGCGGTGGGTGTTGCCTTCTGTCACACTTCCGGTGATGTCAGGGGGTGTGGCATATGCAAATGAGTTGTGCTAATGAGTTATGCTAATGAGCTCCTGCACCTGAGTGGTGGGTGTTGCCTTCTGACACACTTCCGGTGATGCCAGGGGGTGTGGCATATGCAAATGAGTTGTGCTAATGAGTTATGCTAATGAGCTCCTGCACCTCTTTTTCTATGAAATGACCCCTGGGCATTTCAGAAGCCATTTGGACTTCCTGGTCCAAAAGAAGGCATTTGGTATTTGAAGTTGCGCCGTTGCTCTTTATGGCTGGTTTTATTATTGACGTTTGGCTTTTATTTTATCCATCTAAATCTTCATACCGTACTTCACTGGGGCGCTCTCGGCAGCTTACAAAATATACTCTGTTAAAAAAAAATTATTATTATTTTTGGAACATCGGTGTACTGAATAATTTGCAGCCAGGGAAAAGTTTCTCCTGTCCGCAGGAAGGAATTCAGCAAGAGAAACGAAAGCCCCTTTCACAAACATGCTCTGAAAAAGTCCAGCTTGGCGTGTCCGATGGTCTTGTAGGATGAACCTCTGCAAGTGATTCTTCCTGTAAAATGGGGGGGGGGGGGTTGGCCAAAAAAGGAGGCGGTGCTTGAAGGGTCCTGTCAAGTGGGCTGAAGTGCCACGGTCCGATCGCTTCTTCACCTCCGTGTTGTTTTCCTTGGTGTTATTGCTGCAGTTTTCGTGTCATCTTTTAGGCCAGGGGTCCCCAGCCTAGTGCCTGTGGGCATGCTGGCACCTGCCAACACCTTCTGTGGTACCCGCCAAATGAGAGCCAGTCTTGTGTAGTGGTTAGGGGTGTGGACTCTAATCTGGGAGAACTGGGTTTAATTTTCCGCTCCTCCACATGCAGCTGCTGGTGTGACCTTAAGAACATAAGAACATAAGAGACGCCAATGTTGGATCAGGCCAAAGGCCCATCCAGTCCAACACTCTGTGTCACACAGTGGCCAGAAATACCAGTGCCATCAGGAGGTCCAGCAGGGGGGCCAGGACATTAAAAGCCCTCCCACTGTTGACCCCCCCCCCAAGCACCAAGAAGACAGAGCATCACTTGCCCCAGAGCCCCTAGCTATACCTTGTGGCTAATAGCCACTGATGGACCTCTGCTCCATATGCTTATCTAATTCCCTTTTGAAGCCGTCCATGCTTGTAGCTGCCACCACTTCCTGTGGCAGTGAATTCCATGTGTTAATCACTCTTTGGGTGAAGAAGTACTTCCTTTTATCCGTTCTAACCCAACGGCTCAGCAGTTTCATGGAGTGCCCACGAGTTCTTGTATTGTGAGAAAGGGAGAAAAGTACCTCTTTCTCTACCTGCTCTTTCCCATGCATAATCTTATAAACCTCGATCATGTCACCCCTCAGTCGTCTTTTCTCCAAGCTAAAGAGCCCTAAGCGCTTTAACCTTTCCTCATAGGGAAAGTGTTCCAACCCTTTTATCATTCGAGTTGCCCTTTTCTGCACTTTTTCCAAAGCTATAATATCCTTTTTAAGGTGTGGTGCCCAGAACTGCACACAGTATTCCAAATGAGGTCTCACCATTGATTTATATAGGGGCATTATTATATTGGCTGATCTGTTTTCAATACCCTTCCTAATAATCCCCAGCATAGCATTGGCCTTCTTTATTGCAGTCACACACTGTCTCGACATTTTCAGTGAGTTATCCACTACAACTCCAAGATCTCTCTCTTGCTCAGTCTCTGCCAGTTCAGACCCCATCAATGTGTATTTATATTTAGGATTTTTGGCTCCAATGTGCATCACCTTGCACTTGGCCACATTGAACCCCATTTGCCATGTTGACGCCCACTCGCCCATCCTTGACAGATCCCCTTGGAGTGCCTCACAATCCTCACTGGTTTTCACCACCCTGAACAACTTTGTATCATCCGCAAATTTAGCCACTTCACTGCTTACTCCCATCTCCAAATCATTAATGAACAAGTTAAAAAGCAGTGGACCAAGTACTGATCCCTGCGGTACCCCACTGCTTACCACCCTCCACTGAGAAAATTGCCCACCTACACTCACTCTCTGTTTTCTATGAACTAGCCAGTTTTTGATCCATAAAAGGACTTGTCCTTCTATCCCATGATTTTTGAGCTTACTTAGGAGCCTTTGATGAGGAACTTTATCAAAAGCTTTCTGGAAGTCAAGGTAAATAATATCTATTGGATCCCCCTTGTCCACATGTTTGTTCACCCCCTCAAAGAACACTAACAGGTTAGTGAGACAAGATCTTCCCTTACAGAAACCGTGCTGAGTCTGCCTCAATAGGTTTTGTTCATCTATCTGAGGGAGCGGATTTCCTCTCGCCACCCCATAGGCCGGTGGCCACCCCAAAATGCTTTTATATAACAGGAGAGAGATTGTTTTATGTGGAAAATTTATTGTATTGTATTTATGCACTGCGTTTTATTGTATTTTAACTTGCGGTATGGCGCCGTGAGCTGGCCTGTGCAGGCAAGGCGGGATGTAGATCGGAAAATAACAAACAAATAAATAAAAGCTCTCCTGGGCCGGACCACGAGCTGAGCCCACCGTGCCCTCCTTGTGCCCGAAGGGAGAGGCTGGGAGAGTGGCCCAGGAGAGCCAGGGAACCTCGGAGGCGGAGAGGCACCTGTCCTCCGGTGAGCGGGTGAAGCACTAGGTTGCATTCTGGACCTGCTGGATTGTACATGGGCATTGTCATGCGCCACCCCCTGGGCTTTTGAAGCCTACCCTGACAAGGCCTCCTTTTATCTCCCGCCTGGGCGCAGAGGGTGCTTCTGAGGAACAGGTCCTTTCTTGGTACGGCTTCCAGTCCCATCAACCTATCTGAAGATCAAGTCATCCCCCCCCCCCCCCCCCCCGTCACGCTGTGGTTGGTGAAACAGTTCTCTGAAGTCTGAGCGGCCTTATCAATGGGATGCATCACTTCCTTTTTTTTTTTTTTTAAAAATGTGACTCTTTCTTTCTCTTAATTCCTCTCCCCCCCCTTTCCCCCCCCAGAACTGTTCTCAGAGGAAGAGCCCCGGCTCGACTCTGGCCGGCTTTGAGGTAGGTGGTGGCTCGTTCTCTGAACTGCCGCTTCCTGGAACTCGTTCCTCTCCTGTGGTCCAGAGAGAGAGAGAGCACGTGGTGGAACATTGTGGCCTCTGAGAAAAGGCAGCGGCAGCCTAGTGGTTGGCGATGCGTCCTGGGAGGGTTGAGTGTCTCTTTCTTTCCGCAGCAACGCTGGAGTCCAGTCGCCCCTCCGAGACCAGCAAGAGGCTCAGGGTAGGAGCTTTTGAGAGTCAGCACACCCTTCGTCAGACGCGAGTAGGAATGGAGCTCTCAGAGTCTTTATATCCCAGCCCTCGGCTCTAAACACAGAATCACAGAGCTGGAAAGGGCCACACAGGCCTTCGAGTCCAAGCCCCTGCTCAATGGAGGATCAGCCTAGAGCAACGCTCCCTCTAAGCTGCGGAGTCCTGTGAGCAAAAACCCTACTTTGTGAGCGACTGGCATTTAAGTTGTGAGCGAGCAAAATTTGGCTGCTGCATAAGTTAGTTTGCTCGGGAGCCCTCCTTCCTGAGCTGAGGCAGAAAGGTTGAGCTGGAGGCTAAGAAACTGTGCTTTAGCTCACACTAACTCAGCTTAGAGGGAACACTGGCCTCGAGCATCCCTGACCAGTGTTTGTCCAGTCCCTGCTCCCAGCAGCCCTCAGTCAGAGCAAGAAGCAGCCAGGTAAGCTGCAGAGCCCCCCCCCCCCGCCCCGTAGTCCAAAACAGTCCAGTGGCACCTTTAAGACCACATTTTATTCAGGTACAAGCTCTCCCTCCTCTGCGAGGACAGATCTGCACGTCCCCCCCCCAATAGCTAGCAATCCAAAACAGTCCAGTGGAGCCTGAGTGGTGGGTGTTGCCTTCTGACACACTTTCAGTGATGTCAGGGGGTGTGGCATATGCAAATGAGTTATGCTAATGAGTTATGCTAATAGGCACCTGCACCTCTTTTTCTATGAAATGACACCTGTCTACCACCATTGTTCTACGGCTTCACACAAACCACCAGGCGCTGCGTGGAGCAAGGAGAGTCCCTCCTTAGCCTCTGTGGCGCTTGAGATGTTCTTAAGGGGCATTGATGTTGCTGCCTGAACCCGGGCGCCTCTTGGCTCCTGGCCAGGGTCCGTCTGCAGCACGTGAAGGGGACAGAAAGCGGACTTTGTGTGTGGCTGGCTGGCGAGCGAGGTCGAAGGGGAGGTGCGGCCGAGGCTGCTTTTCGAGACCAGCCCCCTTTGGCTGATCCTCGCCTCGGCCCTGCAGGTGCCACTGTGATCTGGCACTGCAGAACCAACACTGAGTCCCCGGCGGGCTCTTCGTGCAAAGGCGTGGCCTCCGTTCCAAGTCTCGAAGGTGCTCCTGGACTCCTGCTCTTTTCAGAGTGACACGGCTGCCAATCGAGCTCTAAGCCAATCGAGCTCTAGCCAGTTTGGTGGAGTGGTGAAGTGCGCGGACTCTAATCTGGGAGCACCGGGTTTGATTCCCCACTCCTTCACTTGCACCTGCTGATGTGACCTTGGGTCAGTCACAAGCTCTGGCACCGCTGTCCTTGAAAAAGAGCAGTTTGTGTCAGAGCTCTCTCAGCCCCACCCACCTCACAGGGTGTCTGTTGTGGGGAGGGGAAGGGAAAGGAGTTTGTAAGCCGCTTTGAGACTCCCTTGGGTAGTGAAGGGCCATGGGGTATAAATCCAATCTCTTCTTCTTCTTCTCCCCATGTGCACCTGCTGATGTGACCTTGGGTCAGTCACAAGCTCTGGCACCGCTGTCCTTGAAAAAGAGCAGTTTATGTCAGAGCTCTCTCAGCCTCACCCATCCTCACAGGGTGTCTGTTGTGGGGAGGGGAAGGGAAAGGAGTTTGTAAGCCGCTCTGAGACACCTTTGGGTAGTGAAGGGCGGGGGATAAATTCAATTTCTTCTTCTTTTCTTCTTAAAACAATCCAGTACTCAAAGTCGTAGTGCTGGTGATCGTCCTTCAGTAGTTCAGATGGGCATTTTGTATAACATACAGCCAATATTTCTGATTCCATGGTCTTCGGCATTGCGCGGTAGTGTGAAGCAGTCTCCAAGCAGGGGCCAGTCCACAGCCATAGATGTTGGTGGTAGTGGGGTAGAATGGTAGAAAGGTAGTGGGGTAGAACGTAGAAAGGAGGGGAAGGGAAAGGAGTTTGTAAGCCGCTCTGAGACTCCCTTGGGGAGTGAAGGGCGGGGTATAAATCCAATCTCCTCCTCCTCCTCCTCCTCCTCCTCCTCTTCTTCTTCTTCTTCTTCTTCTTCTTCTTCTTCTTCTTCCTCTTCTTCTTCTTCTAAGCTATGGAGTCTTGTGAGCAAAAATTCTACTTTGTGAGCTAGCGATTGGGCTGCTGCATAAATTAGTTTGCTCTGTAGCCATCCTGCCTGAGCGAAGACAAAAATCTGTGAGCTGGAGGCTAAACGACTATGAGCTAGCTCACACTAAACTCAGCTTAGAGGGAACACTGAAGTCGGCTACCCATCTTGATCAATCTCCTTTCCAAGCCATCTGCTCCCTCGGGACCTCCAGATGCTTAGGGGAACGGCGAGCGCGAGAGATGTCGCTGATGTCCCTTGATAGGTTAAAATAGCCGTTGGTTATCAGACTTGTGGAAGTCCTGGGTTCAGATGTCTCGTCCGCCAGAAACTTGTCATGTGGCCTTAAGAGAGTCACTCCCCTTGCCCTGTTTGCAGTAGGTGAAGAATGACATCAGCTTACCTCACAGGGCTTTTGTAAGGATTTCTCTGCTAATGAACATAAGAACATAAGAGAAGCCAATGTTGAATCAGGCCAGTGGTCCTTCCAGTCCAACACTCTGTCACACAGTGGCCAAAAATACCAGGTGCCCTCAGGAGGTCCATGTATGAATGTATGAAGACTGCTTTCACACACGCTAAAAAATGCAGTTTCAATCCACTTCAGCGACTGTTTCTGAGTGGTTTTTGCACACAGCAGAATCCAGTTGCAAAATGCATTGAAAGTTGATTGAAAGTGTGTTATTTAGTACTAGGAAAAAGGCCCGTTGTGGAAATAAATACAACGGCCTCTAGAAAGAGGCTCTGCGCGGGTGCCCCGGCCTTGGACACTCAGTGTCAATTTGCTGTGGCGACCTCAGCATGGTATAATGACACTGAGTCCACCATTTTCTTCAGAGGAACTGATCTCTGCTACCTAAAGAACAGTTGTAATTTTGAGTGATCTCCAGCCCTCACCTGGAGATTGGCAACTATGGTTCCCAAGAAGGGAATAGTTGGTTTGGAGGGTGGAGTCTATGGCTTTGTACCTGTCTGAGGTCCCACGCCTCCTGAAACCTCACCCTCTCCAGGCTCCATCAGTCACATCTCCAGGAATTTCCCACCTGGAGTTGGCAACCTTGTCTCCTACATCAACCTACCTTTATTTCCCCCTCACTCTTCAGCTTTCCACCCCCACACACCTGCAGCCTCTCCCGTGCTCTGAAGCCCTGACTGCTACCTCACATTGGCTGTCATACGGGGGCCACCTCAGCAGCATATAAGGATACAGAGCCCACCATTTTCTCCAGGGGAACTGATCTCTGCCGTCTGGAAAGCAGTTGTCATTCTGAGTGATCTCCAGCCCTTACCTGGAGATTGGACACATTTTACCTCAGAAGAGCAAACTGTTTAGAATGTTAGAGGCAAAAGTCAAATCAAGTCGCATATGCAAACGACCTCTGTGTTCCGAGGCAGAGGCCAATGAGGCTGCATATGCAAATAACCTCTGTGTTCTGACTGGCTATGGGGGGGGGGGAGGAACAGCAAACTGTTTAGAATGTTGGAGGCAGGACTCCGGCAAAGCAGCCAGTGGATAGGGAGACCCTCTGAATGACAGATCAGAGAGCGAACTGATTTTGGAGCGTGTGGAATGTTCTAGAGAAGTGCCACCACCATTCGGCTTTTATTTATAAGAGAGATGTGTGGAAGCCCTGTATATCATTCCCACTGTATGTCAGTCTCATGCCCTGGAAGCATGGCACATCGCACAAAGCTGCCTTCTACTGAATCAGACCCTTGGTCCAGCAAAGTCAGTATTGTCTACTCAGACTGGCAGCAGCTCTCCGGGGTCTTAGGCTGAGGTGTTTCACATCACCTCCTGCCTGGTCCCTTTTTTAAAGCTGGAGCTCATGGGGATTGAACCTGAGATCTTCTGCATGCATCTTCTCAGTGTCTCCTCACAGAACCTTGTCGGTGGGGGGGGGGCTGGTGTCAGTAGCACAGTAGCACCCCCAACCATCTACTTTATCTTATAAAGGGCTTTCAAGGGAGAAGGTAGAGAGGTGCCCTTAGGGTCTCCCATTGGCTAAACTGGCTCCCTGCCTCAGCTGAGCGGAGCCACTGAGAAGCTAGCTTGCTGCTATCTGCATAGTCCCTACTTCTTCATCTGCATAGCCCCACCCTGATTTCTGTTTCTTGGTCACACTGAAGTGTGACTATAGCCCTGTTTGCAGGTTACAGTAAACACACACATAACTTGCCTGTGCACACATACTTAACATAAGAACATAAGAGGCACCAATGCTTGATCAGGCCAAAGGCCTATACAGTCCAACACTCTGTGTCACACAGTGGCCAGAAATACCAGGTGCCATCAGGAGGTCCACCAGTGGGGCCAGGACACTCGAAGCCCTCCCACTGTTGCCTCCCCCAAGCACCAAGAAGACAGAGCATCACTTGCCCCAGAGCCCCTATCTCCCCGTTAGTGAGAAAGTGCTAGTGTGCATTGACTATAGAAATGAAACTGGGGACCAGTACCTGCATACACGTGGGGTTTAAATAAGAACATAAGAGACGCCAATGTTGGATCAGGCCAATGGCCCATCCAGTCCAACACTCTGTGTCACACAGTGGCCAAAAATACCAGGTGCCATCAGGAGGTCCAGCAGAGGGGCCAGGACACCAGAAGCCCTCCCACTGTCCCCCCCCCCCCAAGCACCAAGAAGACAGAGCATCCCTTGCCCCAGACCGAGAGTTCCTATCTATACCTTGTGGCTAATAGCCACTGATGGACCTCTTCTCCATATGTTTATCCAATTCCCTCTTGAAGCCGTCCATGCTTGTGGCCGCCGTCACCTCCTGTGGCAGTGAATTCCAGGTGTTCATCGCTCTCTGGGTGAAGAAGGACTTTGCATTCAGCTGTACGCATTCAGCTGTACACACATTGAATGTAGCGTGAGAATTACTCGAGGCACCTATAAAGAAAGAAGTCAAACTTACGTGGATTGTACATGCATTCACTGTCAGGTGTCGAGAGGGGGGAAGGCAGCGAGTTGGGGATCGCTGTCTGTATGAAAATATTAGTGGGGTTCATCTCTGTCAAATTACCTTGTTCACTAGTTGGAGTGATACCAATGGCACAAAAACTAAATTGCAACGTGTGTTTGGATGTTAGGATCGTGCACAGCAAACAGAATCAACAGTCCTGAAGCTGTAGCAGCGGCCTGAAAATAGAGCTGTAGAACCAAGTCTGAGTCCAGTGGGCACCTTTAAGATCAGCAAAAGTTTAAATCAGGGTATGAGCTTTCGTGTGCAAGTTACCTTACGAACACTCATTCTCTCCCCCCCCCCCCCCCGTGACTCCCGGTCCCAGGTTCCATTCCAGATTTCTTTGCTGCCTGTGCTGCAGTTTCTGATTTCCTCTTGGGCTTGGTTTTTTTGTGAATTCTTTCAGCACAGGGCTTCTAAGAACTGTCTGCCTGATAAGAGGGTGGTGTGTGTTTTTTTTTGGTGTGTGTGTGTGTGCACTTCAGGCCGCAAGACATGTGCTGTGTCCCAAGCTTTATTGAGGTTTGGAAACCATGCCCCCCCCTCCCAGAACTGCTGCTGCAAGGGCTTGCTGTGGTTGTGTTCTAATGGTGCCTTCCAGTTCCTGTGTCTAGGAATGTGGCTTTTCCAGTATTCCTGATTAGGGGGGTGGGGGGCTTGTGCATGTTCGGCCTGTATGCACAGAAGCTCAGTGCCCAATGTCCCGGCAAACATAGATAGGCAGGGGCAGAGCGAGTGCCCTACTTTCCAGGTGGGGATGAGGCCGGGGCACACTGTCCTGTTTCTGTGCGCATTGGCTCATATGCATGTATGCTGTTTGCAATACCCCTCCTAAGCTGTGGAGTTTTGTGAGCCAAAATCCTACTTTGTGAGCGACTGGCATTAATGTTGTGAGCGATCCCTTCCTGAGCAAAGGCAAAAATGTATGAACCAAAGGCTAAAAAACTGTGAGCTAGCTCACAATGACTTAGCATAGAGGGAACACTGGCCGTTTGCATGGAGCTTGTATTTTCAGACTCAAAAGAGACCCCAAACGGGCATTGTTATTATCTGAGATTAGCAGTCAATGTGATTGGACAGTATCACTTCAGATTACAGGCTCATGGACAGTTAACCCAATACAAGCACAAGATATACCATGAGATGGCAACCAATATAAACAGATTTCTTCTTTAAAGTTACCTACGAATAATACACTGGTGCTCAATGTAACATACGATCCTTGTTGTTTGTATCAATACAACAAATTACAACATAGTCTATTTCTTACAATAACCAATACTAACAAGAAACAGCATGTACTTTTGTTCCATACAACTTTGTGAAACATTTTTCAGCACATATTTTTTGCTTAGTACAGCTTGTGAAAGATTCTGACGGGGTCTCTCGGTTTATTTTCAGCCCGTTTCTTTATCTTTATCAAAGACTTCTCACACTTAAAGACCACATGAATGGAAGACTTCTGTAATGGCTTCTGTGGCATACTGCTCCTGTTTCAAATCACAAAGTCGTATGGAACAAAAGTACATGCTGTTGCTTGTTAGTATTGGTTATTGTAAGAAATAGACTGTGTTGTAATTTGTTGTATTGATACAAACAGCAGGGATCATATGTTACATTGAGCACCAGTGTATTATTCATTAGTCACTGTCATGATCTTGGCTGTGCCACCAGAGGCCTACTAGGCCCAGGGAGCCTGGCTAGCAGTAGGTGAGGCTGGGCCTACAACTCCCAGAAGCCCCTGAGAAGTTTTGAAGCCAAAATTGACCAATAGGCAAAGAGGAGGGCTTGGAATAAAAGATCTGAAGCAGCAAAAAAAGCTGTTCTTCTTCCCAGAGGGCAGAGCCAGAAGGGACTAAGGCTGCTGTGGGGGAGAGACCCTCATCCTGAGGGAAGGGTGACTAGTCTAGTGCCACTTGGAATAGTGAGCTAGGGACAGTATATATTTAGACGCGTTAAGGCATTTCATTTCTTTTCACCCGCTTACTATTATTATTCTGCGCCTTATTGTTTGACCGCCTATAAAATAAACTATTTTCATTGTTCACTCTGCCTGATCCTCACGCCTATTATTCGGCCAAAAGGGAGGTCTAAAAGTCTTAGGAGGGTACTCTAGGCCTTCTCAAGAGATCCTAAATCCGGAGTGGTGGCAGCGGCAAGTGACACCCCACCTAAATCATAACAGTAACTTTAAAGAAGAGTCTGTTTATATTGGTTGCCATCTCATGGTATATATTGTGTTTGTAATGTGACCGGACAGGCCTGTGGTCAGCATTAGCAACCTGGTCTGTTCCTGGGCACCAGCACCATACTTTCTGCTTGACGGACTTCAGGCGCAAGCATTCCCCATTCTCTCACTCAAAGCACTGGCTTTTGAGAGAAAGGTCCATGTCCCCTTTCCAGTTTGGAATGGTTAAAGGGCGGGGTGTAAATCCAATCTCCTCCTCCTCCTTCCTTCCTAGGAACCAACGGAGGATGGCTGGGAGCTCCTTCTTCAGGGGCCCATAGAATTGGACCCCTTGGTCCAATTGACTTGAAATTTGGGGGTTATTTAAAGGACAGGCACCAGCAGCGCCCCTGCAATGTTGGTGCTGGTACCTCTAAAAACACCCCCCAAAAAAGTTTCCCCATGGGGAATAATGGAGCCAAAAAATATTGGAAACCCAGAAACAACTCAGATCCGAATACAATACCGGTATTTGGAAACCAGGAATACCGATATTTTTTGGCCCCATTCTGTCCGCATCTGAAAAATATCATGTTTTTCTTTTGTTTGCTGCATGCGCGCGCACACACACACACCGCTTCTGGGTTCCCTGCTACAAATGCATTCTGAATTCCTTTTTTAAAATAAATAAATACATAAATAAATAAAATCTTTCAATTTATTAATCGCTCAATCCTGCAGAGCTTGCTGGCTCTGAGCGATTTACAGTTACTCCATTACACACGGGACTAACAATGATTCAAGGGGTAAGGGAGGACAACATATAATCTTTAAATCACACACGTTCGCAGCCGACAGGGAGTTTTGTTCAGCTGTAAGGTCATGCGTGTTCCAACGGCATTTTTCCCTCGGCGTGGCTTGATATCATCAGCTTTCTCCGGACTGCTTCAAGTTGCAGCGCAGCACTGCCACTGCCTGGCCGGACGGCCCATTACAGGCTTCCTTAATGCCGAAGAGTTCTTTCTAGGCTTTTTGGTCCTCCCCGCTGGACATTCCATTCGTTGGCTAACACCTCCCCCACCGGGGGGGTTTAGTGTGCCCACCCTCTCTAAGGAGTAGTACCCATTTTATCTACTCACTGAAGCTTTTGAACCGCTGGGTGGACGGCGAGCTGGGGACAAGGCTGGTAGCTCACACTAGCACGGGGCTAGAACTGACAGCAGCTCTGCTCAGCTCAGGTGTATTAACAAGAAGATAAATCCCCTGTGTCACCGCTCCCCTAATAATAATTTTTATTGATAATTCAAGAATATACAAAGACATAGATAAATCATTGTAAATTACAAAAATATTAGATGTCAGCTTATTGCACAAGTAGCAATGATATGATAATAATAAGCGTGTTTACTTCTTCTCTGAGAGGCTGAGCTCTTTTGCCGTTTCTGCCATTTGGTTTACTGTTGTCAGAGCAATGTTTTGATTCAGAATTCCAGTGGCCACGAGCAGTTTGTGGATCGGAGCAAAGCAAAGGTGCCGGAGTGTACGCTGGGCCACAGCCGTGCTCTCTCATCACGCACTAGGCCTAGAGCACAGTGGCAGCCATGCGCTGACCCACTTCTCTTGTGGGACCGGAAAGGAAAGCGGCTCGCCCTGGAAGCTCTGGTGGTTTTGTGGAAGTGTCGACTTCACGACTTCTGGTTTCTGCTGTTTGTCATAGTGAAACTGTCTTCGCTTCTCACATTCTGCCCCGGACGGCGTGCTTGCATGTCAGGTCCCCAATTCCGTCTCAACACGTGAGCAGACGGGTTCCTTATTCTTAGGGCTGACAGCTGCTGCGAAGAATTTTCAGTAAACTAATCTATGACCTATGAAATGGATGAAGGGGAAGAGTCTGGGTGTCGAAGGAAGAGCGCAGCGAACTTGGATCTGAACATACCGTAGCAACCTTTCGCTGTATGACCTGGCTGTATGACCTTGGGCAAGGCATAGTTCTGATAAGAGCTGTTCTTGAAAAAGAGCAGTTTCTGTCAAGAGCTCTCTCAGCCCCACCTACCTTACAGGGTGTCTGTTGTGGGGAGGGGAAGGGAAAGGAGTTTGTCAGCCTCTCTGAGACTCCTTTGGGTAGTGAAGGGCCATGGGGTATAAATCCAATCTCCGCCGCCGCTGCGTTGGGTGCGCACTCCCTGGTAGCAGTGACATGCCAAACTCCAGACAGCTTCTCTGAATCACCGAAGGAATCCTGAACTTGACTGATCTTTTGAAAGTCTATGAGATTCTGAAGGCCGTGAGAGAGCCCCGTCTCTGGCAGCTGTCCCCCAAATGAGGGCTGGTGGTGCAGGGGTGGGGTGGGGGTCTTTGGGGCTGGGGTGCAGGGAGCCCTTTGCTTACAGTGTACAGGGATACAAGTCATGGGTTCTAATCCCATTGAAGAAGAAGAGATTGGATTCATACCCCGCCCTTCACTCGAAGTCTCAGAGTGGCTTACAAACTCCTTTCTCTTCTCAGCCCCACCTACCAAGGTCATCCAGCAGCTGCAAGTGGAGGAGTGGGGAATCAAACCCGCGCACTTAACCGCTACGCCAAACTGGCTCTGACCTGAGAGTCCCCCCATTGAACATGGTGAGACTTGGTTTCCAAGTCTGCACGTATAGGACTGGGCCTCAAGTTTCAGTCTCTCTCAGTTCAGTCTTCATATCTGCAGCTTCGGACTGGCAGAGGGCAGAAACGTTCCGGAGCTGCTGTCCGGTTGAGCACCCAATGATCCACCAAGCCTTATCCATCCCACCCGCCTCAAATTGTTAGGTGACTGTGGCTCAGTGAGAGGGTGTGCGCGAGATGGGGCAGAGGTCACATGAACACATGACGCGGCCTTAGTCTGTCAAGGTCAGTATTGTCTCCTCACACTGGCAGCCGCTTTCCAGGGTCTCAGGCTGAGGTCTTTCACATCAACTCCTGCCTGGTCCTTTGAACTGGGGATGCCGGGGACTGAACCTGGAACCTTCTGCATGCCAAGCAGGTGCTCTTCCACTGAGCCACGGCCCCCTTTACAGCTCTCCAGGGTCTCAGGCAGAGGTCTTTCCCATCAGCACCCGCCTGGTCCTTTTCACTGGAGATGCCGGGGACTGAACCTGGAACCTTCTGCATGCCAAGCAGGTGCTCTTCCACTGAGCCACGGCCCCCTTTACAGCTCTCCAGGGTCTCAGGCAGAGGTCTTTCCCATCAGCTCCCGCCTGGTCCTTTTCACTGGAGATGCCGGGGACTGAACCTGGAACCTTCTGCATGCCAAGCAGGTGCTCTTCCACTGAGCCACGGCCCCCTTTACAGCTCTCCAGGGTCTCAGGCAGAGGTCTTTCCCATCAGCACCCGCCTGGTCCTTTTCACTGGAGATGCCGGGGACTGAACCTGGAACCTTCTGCATGCCAAGCAGGTGCTCTTCCACTGAGCCACGGCCCCCTTTACAGCTCTCCAGGGTCTCAGGCAGAGGTCTTTCCCATCAGCACCCGCCTGGTCCTTTTCACTGGAGATGCCGGGGACTGAACCTGGAACCTTCTGCATGCCAAGCAGGTGCTCTTCCACTGAGCCACGGCCCCCTTTACAGCTCTCCAGGGTCTCAGGCAGAGGTCTTTCCCATCAGCACCCGCCTGGTCCTTTTCACTGGAGATGCCGGGGACTGAACCTGGAACCTTCTGCATGCCAAGCAGGTGCTCTTCCACTGAGCCACGGCCCCCTTTACAGCTCTCCAGGGTCTCAGGCAGAGGTCTTTCCCATCAGCACCCGCCTGGTCCTTTTCACTGGAGATGCCGGGGACTGAACCTGGAACCTTCTGCATGCCAAGCAGGTGCTCTTCCACTGAGCCACGGCCCCCTTTACAGCTCTCCAGGGTCTCAGGCAGAGGTCTTTCCCATCAGCACCCGCCTGGTCCTTTTCACTGGAGATGCCGGGGACTGAACCTGGAACCTTCTGCATGCCAAGCAGGTGCTCTTCCACTGAGCCACGGCCCCCTTTACAGCTCTCCAGGGTCTCAGGCAGAGGTCTTTCCCATCAGCACCCGCCTGGTCCTTTTCACTGGAGATGCCGGGGACTGAACCTGGAACCTTCTGCATGCCAAGCAGGTGCTCTTCCACTGAGCCACGGCCCCCTTTACAGCTCTCCAGGGTCTCAGGCAGAGGTCTTTCCCATCAGCACCCGCCTGGTCCTTTTCACTGGAGATGCCGGGGACTGAACCTGGAACCTTCTGCATGCCAAGCAGGTGCTCTTCCACTGAGCCACGGCCCCCTTTACAGCTCTCCAGGGTCTCAGGCAGAGGTCTTTCCCATCAGCACCCGCCTGGTCCTTTTCACTGGAGATGCCGGGGACTGAACCTGGAACCAGGTCCCAGGTTTGATCCTGAGCATCGGCAGGTAAAGGACCTTGTGTGGCTGGTGTTGAGAAAAACCCTCCCCACCCCCACCCCGAGACCCCAGAAAGCTGCTGGGCCACACAGAACTTCATGGGCCACCTGTCTGGTTCCCAGAGAGGGCTTTGTGTGGGCCACACACACCCCTCTCCTGTTCTGGCAGGCAGCAGCAGCCTTCTGTTGGCTCACTGCCTGTGGCTGGGGGCCTTTCGGCTCAGCATCTGCCGAGACCACAGCTGCAGGGAGACGGGCTGGGGGGTGCCTCCAGCAGGCCTCCCCCCCACTTAGCTTTAGCAGCAGGGGGTTCTGAGCTACGTGGTTGATCCCGAGGGCCACAGCGTGACTCTCTGAGCACATGAAGCTGCCTTCCGTGGAATCAGACACACACACACACACCGGTCCGTCCATGTCAGTGCTGACTACTCAGACTGGCCCCAGCCCTCCAGGGTCTCGGGCAGAGGACTTTCCCGTCACCTGCTACCAGGTCCGTTTAACTGGAAATACCACAAATTGAACCTGGGGGCTTCTGCGTGGGGATTATTAGGAAGGGTATTGAAAACACATCAGCCAGTATCATCATGCCCCTGTATAAATCAATGGTGTGACCTCATTTGGAGTACTGTGTACAGTTCTGGTCACCACACCTCAAAAAGGATATTATAGCATTGGGAAAAAGTGCAGAAGAGGGCAACTAGGATGATAAAAGGGTTGGAACACTTTCCCTATGAAGAAAGGTTAAAGCGCTCGGGGCTCTTTAGCTTGGAGAAACGCTGGCTGAGGGGGTGACATGATCGAGGTTTACAAGATTATGCATGGGATAGGGCAGGTTGAGAAAGAAGTCCTTTTCTCCCTTTCTCAAAATACAAGAACTTGTGGGCACTCCATGAAATTGCTGAGCCATTGGGTTAGAACGGATAAAGGGAAGTCCTTCTTCACCCAGAGAGTGATTAACACATGGAATTCACTGCCACAGGAGGTGGTGGCGGCTACAGGCATGGACGGCTTTAAGAGGGAACTGGATAAACATATGAAGCAGAGGTCCATCAGTGGCTGTTAGCCACAAGGTATAGATGGGAACTCTCGGTCTGGGGCAAGGGATGCTCTGTATTCTTGGTGCTTGGGGGACGACAACAGTGGGAGGGCTTCTAGTGTTCTGGCCCCACTGGTGGACCTCCTGAGGGCACCTGGTATTTTTGGCCACCGTGTGACACAGAGTGTTGGACTGGATGGGTCACTGGCCTGATCCAACATTGGCTTATCTTATGTTCTTATGTCTGGGGCAAGGGATGCTCTGTATTCTTGGTGCTTGGGGGGGGCAACAGTGCAGGGGGCTTCTAGTGTCCTGGCCCCACCGCTGGACCTCCTGAGGGCCCCTGGTATTTTTGGCCACTGTGTGACACAGAGTGTTGGACTGGATGGGCCACTGGCCTGATCCAACATTGGCTTCTCTTATGTTCTTATGTCTGGGGCAAGGGATGCTCTGTATTCTTGGTGCTGGGGGGAGGGAACAGTGGGGGGGGGGCTTCTAGTGTCCTGGCCCCACTGCTGGACCTCCTGAGGGCACCTGGTGTTTTTGGCCACTGTGTGACACAGAGTGTTGGACTGGATGGGCCTTTGGCCTGATCTAACGTTGGCTTCTCTTATCTTCTTATGTTCTTATGGACTCTATGGCATCGAACCCCACTGAGGGCCCTGTCCTCTCCGGGCTCCTTCCCCGAAACTCCAGGAGTTTTCCAGCCTGGGTCTGGCAAGCCCACCCCCCCAATCTCCCACCGGTGGACAGGGGATACCTGGCAACTCTACCTGTAACAGACCCTTGGCCCTAACTTGAGCGAGACGTTTCCTTTTGCGGAAGAAGTCCCTTTCAGCTGCAAAGCGCAAAATATGCGGCCTGCTTTCCTGTCGAGCTAAATTTAGCTTCCAACTCAGTCCGAAGGGGCAATCGGACACAGAAAAGCACTCGTGTTGGGGGGGTTGATTCTCAGGTTGGATTGCCACTCCTGTTAGACTGTGGTCTTTATTCGAGACAACACAGAGACGCCAGCAGCTGACACACACACACGCACCCCGTTTCCTGCTTGTAAAGAGGAGCAAAAACTTGAACTCTGGGGTGTGTCCCTGCTTCCTCAGAAAGCCCCCCCCCCTCCGGCAAAGGCGTGAAGGTCTCTCAGCCGTGTTC
>NW_015167526.1:2838543-2944026 GCF_001447785.1 Gekko japonicus | reverse complement strand
GGAATGAAAAGGTGCCATGCAGCATGTTTCTGTTGTCGCTGAGCAAATCTCTGCTTCTTAAAAAATAAAACTGTATTGGGGGAAAATGCAGAGTTGCAAAAATTTGGTGATTTACTTTGCAGAAACGGAAATGTGATCTGTGTACGTTTTCAACGGTTCCCCTTAGATTTTGCTGCAGCGTCTCTTCCAGCACTGAGTCCATCTGTTGGACATGAGAAGAAGAGATTGGATTTATGCCCCGCCCTTCACTACCCGAAGGTGTCTCAGAGTGACTTACAAACTCCCTTCCCTTCCCCTCCCCACAACAGACACCCTGTGAGGTAGGTGGGGCTGAGAGAGCTCTGACAGAAACTGCTCTTTTTCAAGAACAGCTCTTATGAGAACTACGGCTTGCCCAAGGTCATCCAGCAGGTGCAAGTGGAGGAGTGGGGAATCAAACCCGGTTCTCCCAGATTAGAGTCCGCGCACTTAACCACCACACCAAACTGGCTGGTGAGGCAGGCTTAACTCAGGGATCTGGGTACAGAGGTACTGTGGAATGGACCCTGCAGACTGGTTCCACTGGCAGAGGTGTTTTCCTCTGTGGGAAAGCTCTTCCGTGCACGGAAAGTATCTGTGGGATCCAACCCAGTGTCAGCCACACTCTCTCCTCTCCTCGCCTTTACTTTGCTCTTCTTATTTATTTTACTTGCTATATGTATATCCCACCTTTCTTCCTAATGTGGAACCCAAGCAGCTTACATTATTCTCTTCTCCTCTGTTTTATCCTCACAACAGCCCTGCAAGGTAGGCTAGGCTTGGGGTGTGTGTGACTGGCCCGAGGTCACCCAGCCAGCTTCCATAGCAGTGTGGGGATTCGAATCTGGATTTCCTAGATCCTAGTCTGACACTTTAACCGTTACACCTGCTGTCTCTCTCTCTTTTAATTTTAAAATGTGTATTAATATTTTATAAGGTTTACAGCACAACTAGAAAATATTTGCAATCAGTGAGTTATAGTAATTGAGCCAGTTTGGTGCAGTGGTTAAGTGCGCGGACTCTAATCTGGGAGAACCAGGTTTGATTCCCCACTCTTCCATATGCAGCTGCTGGATGACTTCGGGCAAGCCACAGTTCTGTCAGAGCTGTCCTTGAAAAATTTCTGTCAGAGCTCTTTCAGCCCCACCTACCTCACAGGGTGTCTGTTGTGGGGAGGGGAAGGGAAAGGAGTTTGTAAGCTGCTCTGAGACTCCGAGTGAAGGGCAGGGTATAAATACAATCTCTTCTCTTCTTCCTCTTCTTAGTGAATATCCTAGCAGCAAGTGTTTTAATGTAGTTTTAATTGTATTATTTTATACTGTTGGAACCACCCCCCCGAGCCCATTAAGGGGAGGGTGGAATATAAATCGAATCAAATAAATAAATAAATAAATAAATAAACAAGACAGTAAATTGCATACATGCGCTGGCTCTCTTGAAGGAAAGATCAACTTTCTAGTCCTTGGTTTATGGAGGACTAGAGATGTAACATTTCTGGAAATTTTGAAGCTCGGGAAAAAACCCAGTTTTTTGGGGGGGAAACGGAAATTTTCGGAAAAATTGAAAAAGAATGCTACATTAGCACTTCTTTTTTCTTTTCCAGACTGAAAAGTCATTCTGTTACTTTAGGAACATAAAATATGACTATGGACATTTTTACTTGGCATGAAATTATCACAACTAGCATATTAAAAATATAGTGTATCCAAACAATTATTACAAACAGAATACCCACCCACATGCAAAAACAAAACTGAAACCTTTTTATTTTCTTCTGACAATAGCACCTCCTAAAGGAAGAAATGCATCTTGTTCTTGCATTGGAGAGTTCAGTTTGTAACCTAGGACTCGCTTGTCCTCAGTGCACAGAAATTAGATCAATCTGATACCATACATATTTTTTAGAAATGATTTGGAAAATATTTGAACACCTTGTCTTAAAATATTTTATTCATCATGTTAAAATAAAACCTTCCATAATCATTTTTTTCTTTTCTTTTTTCAATTTTTCCATTTTTTCAGAAAAAAACGGGGGGGGGACGTCCCCCCCCCTCCCGAATTTTTCTGTTTTTTTCCCGGGCCTTCACATCTCTATGGAGGACTTGTTGTTTCTTCGGCTCCCAGGTGTTGACAGGGGGCCGGATACAGGGATGGTGTTATTCCTCTGCTGAAAGAGCCACACTTTCTGTCCGTCTGTTTCCAGGTGCAATTCGAGTCCTGGTTCTTAACCTCTAGGGCCCTGATGGCAGCTCAGTCCCATGATATTTCTGCTACGGGGTCCCTCCAGGATCCAGCTTGTCGCCTGCTCTATTTAGCCATCTGTCCCCAAAGACTCAGGGTTCCATGGCTTTCTTGGGATCTGCTGGGGGGGGGGGGGGGGGGCGGGATGTGTTGTGTGGGGTGTGGGGGGGGGGGGGGGGGGGGAGAGAGAGAGAGAGAGAGAGAGAGAGAGAGAGAGAGAGAGAGAGAGAGAGAGATGAGTGTCATCCGCATATTGATGGCAGCTTGGCCCAGTTCCCTGGACAACCTCACCCCATGGTTTCATGTAGATATGGAAAAGCTTAGGGGAGAAGATGGAGTTTTGGGGGCTCCCAGAGGCCCGGGGTGGACAATCGGTCCCCCACCCCACCGTCTGAACCCTACCGCCGAAGCCGGGCCAAAACCACTGCAGACCGGGGCCTCCCGGTGCCAGACCCAAAAGGCGGTCCAGAAAGATACTGTGGTCTCAAAAGCCACAGAGGGGTCCGTGAGAGCTTATGGGGCGTCCGTCTCCCGTCCGTCTCCATCATGAGAGCAAGCAAGTCTGTTCCAGTCCCATGACCAGGCCTGAACCCAGGTTGGAACAGAGTCACATGTTGAACACACATCAAGCGGCCGCCTGCTGAATCAGACCCTCGATCCGTCAAGGCCAGTAGCGTCTACTCAGATTGGCAGCTGCTCTCTCCAGGGTCTTTCGCATCACCTCCCGCCTGATTCTTTCAACTGGAGATGCCGGGGATTGAACCTCGGACCTTCTGCGTGCCAAGCAGAGGCTCTTCCACTGAGCCACGGCCCCTCCCCAGATATCAGTTTCTGTGTGTTCTACTCAAGGAGGAACTTCGGCAGAGTTCCGCTGACCTCTCTCTCCCCCGGGGTTTCCCCCAGAAAGTGCTTAGAAAAGCACCGGCTTGTGACAGTCACTCTCTTGCAAAGGCAGAACCGAAAGAGAAAGATGAACACATGGGGAGAGGTCATTTGGGGTGTGTGTATGTGGACAAAATGGCTTTGGGAAGCAATTCTGTGAGCAGAGGAACCTCAACCAGTTGCCCTGGGGGCTGAAAGAACAAATTCTGACCCGGGAGATCCCCGGTGCCATTGTCTCCTTTGCCACTAACTTAGTGCTGCGGGATTGGGAGCATCCTGGCCTACCCTGCAGGGCCGTTGCGGGGAGTACAATAACGCAATGTGTAGGAAGCACTTTGAATGGAGAATGTGGTTATCGGCTTGGTTGGTTGGTTTGGTGTCGTGGTTTGGTGTCGTGGTTAAGTGCGCGGACTCTAATCTGGGAGGACCGAGTTTGATTCCCCACTCCTCCACTTGCAGCTGCTGGATGACCTTGGGCAAGCCATAGTTCTGTCAGAGCTGTTCTTGAAAGAGAGCAGTTTCTGTCAGAGCTCTCTCAGCCCCACCTACCTCACAGGGTGTCTGTTGTGGGGAGGGGAAGGGAAAGGAGTTTGTAAGGCGCTCTGTGGCTCCCTTCACTGAGTCAACCCATCTCCTTTTGGGTCTTTGGTGCAGTGGTCAAGAGTGGCAGACTAATCTGGGAGAACCAGGTTTGATTCCCCACTCCACCACTTGCAGCTGCTGGATGACCTTGGGCAAGCCATAGTTTTGTCAGAGCTGTTCTTGAAAGGGCAGTTTCTGTCAGAGCTCTCTCAGCCCCGCCTACCCCCCAAGGTGTCTGTTGTGGGGAGGGGAAGGAGTTTGTAAGCCGCTCTGAGACTCCTTTGGGTAATAAAGGGCGGGGTATAAATCCAATCTCTTCTCCTTCATCTTCTTTTTCTGTGGTGGGTTTCTGGAGAGGTTTCCCTGGTTTTAGTGCCGTTGGCTCCCTTTGGTAGCAGTCTGATGTCTTTGACCTCTGGAAAAGTTAAAGGCTTTGCCATCATTTGCCCGCGTTGTTTTCTTTGCCCTCGGACACCCCCCGGAAAGTGTTGCGGTGGCTGAGAAGGCAGCTGGATTCCAGCACAAAACCTTCCCAAAATGACAGCCCCCCCCCCCCCCCCCCCCTGGGGGAAACAAACAATTTCTCCAGCCTCTGGGAGAAACATACTAGTTCGGTTCCAGCTTATTTCGATCTCTGGTTGAGTCAGAGCTGCTTTCATTTCCACCTCTCAAAAGCTGTTTCCGTGGCTTGTTCCTGCTTTGTTGTTTCTTTGTCACCTTGTGCAGTTGGTTTGTCATTTGCCGTGTCGCACGTTTGGGCCGCCGTGCAGGAACTGCAGAGGTAAAGACGGACGCCGTGGTGGATAAACCGGTTTCAAACTGGTTTTGCTTTTGTAGGACGACAGATTTAGAGTCCAGTGGCACCTTTAAGGCCAAAACTCAGCAAAGACTGTGCTACAGACAATTATAAAATATCTCAAATAATGTTTATATATTTTTTGTTTTCTATTTTTACAGTTTATTCACCATATATTATTTATCACATAAGCCTTAATACACAGAAAGAATCATATATGAAAACGTCTAAGTATCGTCTCTTAATATATCACAAAAGATATCGCACAATCCCTTTATTAATATCAGTCCTCCTTAATGATACAAAAGTTTTAAGAGGGAGGGCGTCTTTAAGTCTATGTTGAACTGGTGCTCATTCTTCCTCCAACAGCGGTCCAGATATCCTCCTGTTTCAGTGTCTTCCTCGGTGAGTTCAACAGATATTTCCAAGCACAAGGTTGCCAAATACTAACATAAAAGGTAGGAAAAACAAAATAGGTTACAGTACTAGCAGTCTCATAGTGGACAGAGTCTCAAGAAAGTGAAAAGTTCTTCTTCTTGTTGTTGTTCAGTTGCACAGTTGAGTCCGACTCTTCGCGGCCCCATGGACTAGATCACGCCAGGCCTTCCGGTCTTCCGCCGTCCTCTGACGTTTGCTCAACTTCATGTCCGTTGCATCTATGATACTGTCTAACCATCTCATCCTTCGCCGTCCCCGTCTTCTTTGACCTTCAATCTTTCCCAGCATCAGGGTCTTCTTCTCCAGTGAGTGCTCCCTTCTCATTGGGTGGTCAAAGTATTTGAGCTTCAGTTTCATTATCTGGCCTTCCAGGGAACAGTCGGGGTTGGTTTCTTTTAGGATTGACTGATTTGATCTCCTTGCAGTCCAAGGGACTCTCAAGAGTCTTCTCCAGCACCATAGTTCAAAAGAATCTATTCTTCGGCGCTCGGCCTTCGGCAAGAAAAGTTCTTCCAAAATATTTATCCAAATTTGTCAATGAACGCTGCAAAAAGTCTCTCTTAGTGAGCTCAAAGCTTCCTCCAAAGTGAAAAGCACGTTCAGTCTCTCCTTAACCTTGCATAGTTATATAGAGCACCATAGGCATGGCTAATTAAAGGGACATAGTCCTCCATTAAAAGCCCTTCATCCGTATTAGAAATAAGTTTTTTGAGACTCTGTCCTTACATTGAAAGAGTATACATGCAGTAATTCACACACAAAAAAATCTAATAGATTCGATAAAGTGTGTGTGCACACGAAAGCTCACACCTTGAATAAACCTTGGTGGGTCTTAAAGGTGCCCCCACTGGACTCTGAATTTATTCTACTGCTTCAGACCAACTCAGCTGACAATCTGGATCTAGCTTTTGTAGAGGTGAAGAAGTGCATTTTTCGTTACGGAACTGCTACGCAATGTGGGCTTTGCCTCCTGGTGTTCATCCCCCCCTCCCCCCTTAGCATGCAGTCTCTCAGCAGAGTTCAGCCACAGCTAGGGGGTTCCAACTCCAGCCTGGGAATTTCCTGGCGGTTTGGGGGGCAGTGCCTGTGGAGGTGGGTCGGAGCTTGGGGAGGGATCTCACCTAGAATCCATGGGACACCATGGAGCCCGCCCTCCGAGACCGGCCATCTCTGTCGTCTGGAGATCAGTTCTCATTCCAGAACTCCAGGCCCACCCTGGAGGTTGGGGTGACACGATCGAGGTTTACAAGATTATGCGTGGGATAGATCAGGTTGAGAAAGAAGTCCTTCTCTCCCTTTCTCACAAGACAAGATCTTGTGGGCACTCCATGAAATTCCTGAGCAGTCGGGTCAGAGCAGATAAAAGGAAGTCCTTCTTCACCCAAAGAGTGATGAACACATAGAATTCACTGCCACAGGAGGTGGTGGCAGCTACAAACATGGACGGCTTCAAGAGGGAACTGGATAAGCATACGGAGCAGAGGTCCATCAGTGGCTATTAGCCACAGGGTATAGATAGGAACTCTCAGTCTGGGGCAAGGGATGCTCTGTATTCTTGGTGCTTGGGGGGGGGGACAGTGGGAGGGCTTCTAGTGTCCTGGCCCCACTGCTGAGGGCACCTGGGTTTTTTGGCCACTGTGTGACACAGAGTGTTGAACTGGATGGGCCATTGACCTGATCCAACATTGGCTTCTCTTATGTTCTTATAAGAGGGAATTGGATAAGCATATGGAGCAGAGGTCCATTGGTGGCTATTAGCCACAAGGTATAGATAGGAACGCTCGGTCTGGGGCAAGGGATGCTCTGTCTTCTTGGTGCTTGGAGGGGCAACAGTGGGAGAGCTTCTAGTGTTTTGCCCCACTGCTGGACCTCCTGAGGGCCCCTGGTATTTTTGGCCACTGTGTGACACAGAGTGTTGGACTGGATGGGCCATTGGCCTGATCCAGCATTGGCTTCTCTTATGTTCTTATAAGAGGGAATTGGATAAGCATCTGGAGCAGAGGTCCATCAGTGGCTATTAGCCACAAGGTACAGATAGGGACTCTGGGGCAAGTGATGCTCTGTATTCTTGGTGCTGGGGGGGGGCAACAGTGGGAGGCCTTCTAGTGTCCTGACCCCACTGCTGGACCTCCTGATGGCACCTGGAATTTTTTGCCCCTGTGTGACACAGGAATGTTGGACTGGATGGGCCACTGGCCTAATCCAACATTTGGCTTCTCTTATGTTCTCGTGTTCTTAACCCAAGCCACAGTGTCTCGCAACTTCTTCCTTCCTTTTGTGCATTTCACGTGATGGAAGGAGACGTTCGTGGGAGATAAACTTGTAGTGGGGGGGCATTGAAGGAGTCACCACTGCCAAGGGGGCCACTGGCGGAAATCTGTTTCTCCCCCCCCCCCCCCCCGGCACGTATATCAGCTCACATCTCCTGATATGCTGCGTTCCAGAAAGTGACTGTTCTCCGCAGTCTTCCCATAGTGACCATTATTCCTCGGTGCATCAGCATGAAGATTATCAGGTACTGTCTGGTCAGTTGCTTCAGATCTGACTGTCGAGAGAACCACAATGTCCCCCCACCCCCCAACGAGCCAGCAGGAGAGAAATCGTCCCTACAAGTCCCTTCCGGAGCACCGCTTCTGTTCCCGCTGCAGCCCTCGCCGTTGCTTTTTGGACAGAGAGCCGGTCGTCTTTCTGGCTCAGCCGCGGCAAACCATCAAAGCGTCCGAAACCGGAGAAAACGGCAGGTCCTGAATCAGTGTTTCCTCTAAGCTGAGTCAGTGTGAGCCGGCTCACCGTTTTTTACCCTCCGGCTCACACATTTTTGTCTCAGCTCAGGAAGGACGGTTCTGGAGCAAACCAATCGATCCCGCAGCCAAATCGGTCGCTCATAACTTTAACGCCAGGTGCTCCCAAAGCAGAATTTTTGCTCACAAGACTCCACAGCTTAGAGGGCGCACTGGTCCTGGTGGGAGCGAAACCAGAGAAGGTGGCAGGTCTAAATGGGAGCCTGTCGAGCTCTTGGGGGGCTCTGTCGGCCTGTTTGTTTTGCACGTTCAGAGGGACACCCTGTTCTGTTCTGCCGCTCAGCCACGCCGCCGAGTTGCTCACCGGCTCCTTTTTTTTATTATTATCTCTCCCAACCAACTGCTTTCCCTCCCCCTCCCCACCCTGGCGTTGTTTTCCAGGCCTTGCATTTGAGGAACTGCGCAGCATGGCGAATGCCAAATGATTTCTTTCCTGTAGATTCCCCCCCACCCCCCCGTTGCTTTGCTGGACCGAGCCTTGTTCCTGGGTGGACAGCCAAATTCAAATAGGCCGACTGTAGTCTACTTCGAGGCTTAGCAAGGGCAGCAGGCTAGGCATAGTGGCCCGGTTGCAGCTTTGCTTTTGTCCTTGTAGCACTTTATGATATTCAATCGGCCAGCTTGGTGTAGGGGTTAAGAGCGCATACTCCGATCTGAGAGAACCGAGTTTGATTCCCCACTCCTCCACGTGCAGCTGCTGGTGTGACCTTGGGTCAGTTCTTTCAGAGCTGTTCTCTCAAGGGCAGTTCTCAAGAGAGCTCTCTCAGCCCCACCTACAGGGTGTCTGTTGTAGGGAGGGGAAGACAGAGTTTTGGACTGGATGGGCCATTGGCCTGATCCAACATTGGTTTATCTTATGTTCTTATAGGAACTCTCAGGCTGGGGCAGGTGATGCTCTGTATTCTTGGTCCTTGGGGGGGTGGTCAACAGTGGGAGGGCTTCTAGTGTCCTGGCCCCACTGCTGGACCTCCTGATGGCCCCTGGTATTTCTGGCCACTGTGTGACACAGAGTGTTGGACTGGATGGGCCTTTGGCCTGATCCAACATTGGCGTCTCTTATGTTCTTATGTTCTTATTGTAAGTCTCTCTGAGACTCCTTCAGGTAGTGAAGGGCAGCGTAGAAAACCCAGTCTCCTCCTCCTCCTCTACTTCCAAAGATCCATGTAGTTTAGATTTGAACTCTGGCCTTCAAACCCAGTTGCAGAAGTATTGGATGAATATCTTGGAAGATGTACCCCCCTGGGTGACAGATGGCTTGTAGAAAAAGGCTAATGGGGAGAGGGTGGCCTGCGGAAAATGAAGCCAGCCCGCGAGGATGCTGGGAGTGGGCGGCCCCTTTCCTCGGGCTAAAAGGGACCTTCGCAAGAGACCCCTCACGGCTCCAGGCCGCCCCTTCCCCCTCTCTCACTGAAGTCCCCCTAACCCACTACACAAGCCATCCCTGATGTCTCCGAGCCTCCTGTCTCCTTGCCTCTATTGTGTTCAATGCTCCCTCTAAGCTGTGGAGTCTTGTGAGCAAAAATTCTACTTTGTGAGCTACTGGCGTTAAAGTTGTGAGCGAGCGATTTGGCTGCTGCATCAGTTAGTTTGCTCCGGAGCCCGCCTTCCTGAGCTAAGACAAAAATCTGCGAGCTGGAGGCTAAAAAACTGTGAGCTAGCTCATACTAACTCAGCTTAGAGGGAATGCTGGTTGTGTCTCTAGGACTGCTGGGGAGGCACTAGGGTCGCCAATCTCCAGCCGGGGCCTGGAGACCTCACGGAATCACGGCAAATCTCCAGATGACAGAGATCGGTTCCCTCCTGCCCACCTGTGTTCTCCAGCAGCTGATTAAAAGTGGCAGACTGTGGCTGGTACTGGCGGGAGTAGGGATGCCAACCTCCAGGTGGGACCTGGGGACCCCCCAGAATTACAGCTCATCTCCAGACAACAGTGATCAGTTCTCCTGGAGACGTTGGATGCTTTGGAGGGTGGACTTTATGGTGTTGTACCCCACTGAGGTCCCCGGCCGCTCCAGGCCCCCATCCCCAAATCTCCAGGAGTTTCCCAGCCTGGATCTCGCAGCCGTAGCCCCCCATCCCCCACCCGTGGCCAGGGTGGACCGGCCAACTCTACTTGGGCCGTGACTTGAAGCAGATTTGCCTTGACATTCTGGCTGCGAAGCCTTCCTCTTTGGAGGAGGAGGAGGAGGAGGAGGAGATTGGATTTATACCCCGCCCTTCACTTGGAGTCTCAGAGCGGCTTGCAAATTCCTCTCCCTTCCCCTCCCCACAACAGACACCCTGTTGTGGGGTAGGTGGGGCTGAGAAAGCTCTTTCGAGAATGGCTTCTGCGAGAACAGCTCTGAGAGAACTTTAACTGACCCAAGGTCACCCAGCGGCTGCATGTGGAGGAGTGGGGAATCCAACCCGGTTCTCCCAGATTAGAGCCAGTTTGGTGTCGTGGTTAAGTGCGCTGACTCTAATTTGGGAGAACTGGGTTTGAGTCCCCACTCCTCCACTTGCACCTGCTGGGTGACCTTGGGCAAGCTGTAGTTCTGACAAGAGCTGTCCTCGAAAAAGAGCAGTTTCTGCCAAGAGCTCTCTCACCCCCACCCACCTCACAGGCTGTCTGTTGTGGGGAGGGGAAGGGAAAGGAGATTGTAAGCCCCTTTGAGACTCCGAGTGAGGTGTGGGGTATGAATCCAATCTCTTCTTCTTCTCTTCTAGGCGGGAGTAGGTACCGCCTCTTCCCGTATACGCCTCAAAGAGCTTTATGCTCTAGTAATCAACATCTCCTGGCGATCCCTGGCCCAAAGGACGTCCACCTAGCCTTGACCAGGGCCAGGGCCTTTTCCGACCTGGCCCCCACCTGGTGGAACGCGCTCCCCATCGAGATCAGGGCCCTGCAGGATCTTACTCAGTTCTGCAGGGCCTGCAAGACGGAGCTCTTCCGCCAGGCCTTTGACTGAGGCCGCGGGCGTCCACATATGGCCTCCCCCGAGGTTGCCGTCTCCTACCTACTGGCCACCCATCTGCCAGCAACTGGGCTGGAATTTGCACCACCAGCTAGAACTACTGATTTTAAATGTTTATAACGGAATGCTTTATTGTGTTTTAAACCTTATTGCATCCCTCCCCCGCTCGTTTTTCTCCCGTTTGGTAGGGTGGGGTGGGGAGCTATCTTTTTCTCTTTAAACGCTACGAAATTGACTCACATTCATAATCGGTCATTCGACCTCGCTTTCATTTCGTTTCTACCGCGTGATCTCCTGCGCTCGTCCCGGTCAGCGTCACTAAGTCCATACGGTCTCACAGCACGGAGAACCGTCGGAACAAAGAGGCGCCTCAATTCTCAGGCATTCCGCCCTCGAAGAGGCGACCTCTTATAAGTTCCATGGCCAGGGTCCCTTCGCTGGGCCCCTGGGGAGGTTTGCGAGCCTGCACACCCCCTTCTTCGGCTGGAGCGCAGCTTCACCCCTGGGAGGTCCGGGAGGTGAGTCTGCAAGCGCGCTGCCATAAACCGGAAGTCCAGGTTTTACATTGTTGTACAGATGCGTTATCGTTAAATAAATAAATTACAAAAACACACATACACACACACAAAAAAGGGGCCCCTGGCCTCCAACTTTGTTCTGTTGCTTCAGACCAACAAGGCAAGCCCACCTGAATCATAAGAACATAACATAAGAACATAAGAGAAGCCAACGTTTGGTCAATGTCTTCATGAGAAGACAACACTCTCTGGAATGGACAACAGTGCCGGGAAGAGTTGAAGGCTGCCGGAAAACAGGAAGAACCCAGCATGAGACGAGTTGACTCCTTCAGGGTAGCCACAGAGGGCCCGCCCTTTGCAAGACCTGAGCGAGGCAGTGAACGATGGGACGTTCTGGAGGACATGGATTCAGAGGGTCGCCACACGTTGGAAGCAACTTGGCAGCACTTAACAATGCACACTCTCTAGATCACGGGTGTCGAACTCATTTGTTATGAGGGCCGGATCTGACATAAACGAGCCCTTGTTGGGCTGGGGCCACGTATGTCATAAAATGTAATGCTAGGTAGCAGAGATACAAACTTTATAAAGGACACAAACACAGTGGAATATTTTTTAAACTTTAAATCAAACATGCTTTAAACCCAAGCACCCTTGTGATATTTTGTCTATTTAACACTCTCTGATAACGGACACCTCTTGCTCTGAGTTATTGCAGCAGCAGAACTGGAAAAGGAAGCAGGAAACAGCCAGGGCCTTGCGGCCCTCCGAGGGACTGATCCGGCCCCCGGGCCGCATGTTTAACACCCCTGCTCTAGATTATTAAATTAATTTAAATTCATGGCCTTGCCATTTGGAACAAATGATTTCCCGGCCCCAAGTTCCTTGCCAGCGCTCTTCCCACCCCCCACCCCCCAATGGACGGTCTGCTTTTCCTCTGCCCCCTAACAAGGAGGGAACATTGTCCCCGGACCAAGGCTGTTGGAAGAGCAGAGCTCTGAGCAAATGCAAGGTGGTGGTGGTGGGAAGAGGCGATGGGAGACACCCCTCTTGGTTCGGATCCTGGGTTCATCTGTGATCTGAGTCCCGTTAGCGGTTCCCCGCCAAGACCAACCCCCTCCCCCCCCCCGGACAGGAGAAAAAGCAGACGGGTCTGAGGTTCCTGCAGCCTCAGAGCTCAGCCGCTTGTGACTCAACATCCCTGAAGCCCGAGAAGGATGTGAAACTCGGAACGAGAACAGCACGACCAAGACGGAAAGCAGAAGTTTAGCTATTCCCAAATAGGCCACGGAGAGGGAATATTTGGGGGCTTTCAGCCTCATCCGCTTCTCGGGGCAAAAAGGAGGGGGAGGAGATTGGATTTATACCCCGCCCTTCACTACCCAAAGGTTTCTCAGAGTGGCTGACAAACTCCTTCTCCTTCCCCTTCCCCTCCCCACAACAGACACCCTGGGAGGTAGGTGGGGCTGAGAGAGCTCTGACAGAACTTGTAACTGACCCAAGGTCACCCAGTGGCTGCATGTGGAGGCATGGGGGATCAAGCCCGGTTCTCCCAGATTAGAGTCCGCGCACTTAACCACTACACCAGACTGCCTGGCACACTTAACCAGTACACCAAATCCGAATGTGCGTCTCCCCTTCCAGGATGCCTTTATTCCCTCCATTTTCACCCCACCTTTCTCCTCAGTGGAGATCCAGGTAGCTTACGTCGTTCTCTTTTTCTTCCATTTTTATCCTCACAACAACCCCGTGAGGTAGGTTCGGTGGAGGGTACGTCCAAGGTCACCCAGCGAGCTTCTGTGGCAAAATGGGGATTCATACCCGGGTCTCCCAGAGGCTAGCCCAACACCACGGCCACTCCATCACACTGGCACTGCGGCCTGCCTGAGCATCCTCCCTAAGGTACTGGGGTCCCATGACACCGTCCACGTATCTTGGGCTTCTCAGAGTCGGGGGGGGGGGACAGTCCCTGCCGCTGTGGCATTTGCAGCTGGCGTTCGGGAGGGAGCTCTCTCCCACATGCCTGTCGTTTCCCAGTGTGGTGTAGTGGTTCAGTGTGTAGACTCTAATCGGGGAGAACCGGATTTGATTCCCCACCCCTCCACTTGCAGCTGCTGGATGTCCTTGGGTCAGTTACAAGTTCTCTCAGAGCTGTCCTCGAAAAAGAGCAGTTTCTGTCAGAGCTCTCTCAGCCCCACCTACCTCACAGGGTGTCTGTTGTGGGGAGGGGAAGGGAAAGGAGTTTGTAGGCTGCTCTGAGACTCCGAGTGAAGGGCGGGGGTATAAATCCAATCTCCTCCTCCTCCCCCTCCTCCTCTTCTTCTTCTTCGTCCCCAGTTGTGGAATCTCCCCTCCCATGGGAAGAGAACCCTGCAACGGACAGCCGGGTAACCTCTCCCCTCCCCAGTTTAACGGGACAAGGTCGTGTCCTTGTGCAGGGCCAGGTGGCGCTGGTGGGAAGAATTGTACACATTGGGATGGAAGCGTGGGCTGAAACCAAGCGAGGGCCGGAAGAGAGAGAGAGTTGGAAAGCCCTGCAGATCTGAGGCCTCCTCTGGTAGATTCGTCTAAATATTTATTTATTTCCATTATCTATAATCTGCATTTCTCACGGAAGCACAAGGCGGGGTCACCCCGTGGAAGTCACACGAACACGTGAGTCGGCCTTCGGCTGAACCAGACCCTCCGTCCACCAAGGTCAGTCTCGTCTGCTCAGATGGGCGGGGGCTCCCCAGGGTCCCAAGCGGAGGTCTTTCTTATCACCTACTGACTGGTCCTTTTGCCTGGCGATGCCGGGGATTGAGCCTGGGACCTTCTGCATGCCAAGCGGAGGCTCTTCCCCTGAGCCACGGCCCCTCCCCTATGCAGTCAATAGGACGAGGCCTCGACTAAGGGACGTAAATACGACTAGGATTGCAGAAATCAGAAGCAAAGCGAACCACGGCATGCGAAAAATGCAGAAAACAGGATTGCAGAAGTAAGAACATCAGAGAAGCCAAGGTCGGATCAGGCCAATGGCCCATCCAGTCCAAAACTCTGTCACACAGTGGCCAAAAATATCCGGTACCCTCAGGAAATCCAGCAGTGGGGCCAGGACACGAGAAGCCCTCCCACTGTTGCCTCCCCCCAAGCACCAAGAAGACAAAGCATCACTTGCCCCAGCCTGATAGTTCCTATCTATACCTTGTGGCTAATAGCCACTGATGGGCCTCTGCTCCATATGTTTAGCCAGGGGTCATTTCCTGCGGGAGCGCACAGGAGCGGAGCTCCGGCAGTAAGGAGCCCAGGGGGCGGGCACAAGCAACAAGCCCCGCCCCCTGCTCCCCACAGCCCTCAGTCGGGCCACGAGGAGCAAGAAGAAGTAGCCAGGTAAGTTACAGAGCCCCCCCCCCCCCAGCCCTCCTTCAGGTACAAGCTCTCCCTCCTCTGTGAGGGCAGATCTGTGCATCCCCCCCAATAGCTAGCAATCCAAAACAGTCCAGTGGAGCCTGAGCGGTGGGTGTTGCCTTCTGATACACTTCCGGTGATTTCAGGGGGTGTGGCATATGCAAATAAGTTATGTTAATAAGTTATGCTACTGAGTGCACCTCTTTTTCTACGAAATGACCCCTGTGTTTATCCAATCCCCTCTTGAAGCTGTCCATGCTTGTAGCTGCCACCACTTCCTGTGGCAGTGAATTCCAAGTGTTAATCACTCTTTGGGCGAAGAAGGACTTCCAGTTATCCATTCTAACCCGACCACTCAGCAATTTCATGCATTCTTCTCTTGTGAGGGAGAAAAGTACCTCTTTCCCGACCTGCTCTATCCCATGCATCATCTTGTAAACCTCGATAATGTCACCCCTCAGCCGTCATTTCTCCAAGCTAAAGAGCCCCAAGCGCTTTAACCTTTCTTCATAGGGAAAGTATTCCAACCCTTCTATCAGTGCAGTGAGAGCAAGACAAAAACCGTACAGCAACAGATAATCCGTCCCCTACCCTGCCGTGCACAGCCCCCGTCCTTTACCGAAGCGTCTCTCTGAGCCCCTGTGTCACAGCTACAGAGCTGGCCAGGTTCCAGCGGGTTGTGGATTTGGACCATCTATGCAAACGGCACCTGCAGGAGGCCCTACTCAGAGGAGGAAAGCTGTTGTAAGTCCTTTTTGTCTTGTTCTATCCACTCCCCACCCCTGAGGCCACCAAAGTGCCTTGTTTTTGCTTGACCAGCTGGATCAGGGAGGAAGGGAATTGCCCTCGAGGGAGGAAGGTGCTTTTGAGCTGTTGGGTGTGCACATGTGAAAATGATACTGTTTGGGCTGGGAAAACCTGGCCTCGCTCACACCTTTAGGTGCACCCCCACCCCCGCCCCAAGCAAGCCCACACAAAGTCCTCCTTGAACATACAGGGCTTCCTTGCTGGCTGGGCCCATACTAAAGCAGTATCCCTTTTGAAGAGAAGAGGTTGGATGTATACCCCATGGCCCTTCACTACCCAAAGGCGTCTCAGAGCGGCTGACAATCTCCTCTCCCTTCCCCTCCCCACAACAGGCACCCTGTGAGCAATGTTTCCTCTAAGCTGTGGGATCTTGTGGGCAAAAATTCTACTTTGTGAGCTACTGGCCTTAAAGTTGTGAGGGAGCGATTTGGCTACTGCATGAGTTAATTTGCCTTGTAGCCATTCTTCCTGAGCTAAGACAAAAAATGTGTGAGCTGGAGGCTAGAAAACTGTGAGCTGGCTCACACTAACTCAGCTTAGAGGGAACACTGCCTGTGAGGTCGGCGGGGCTGAGAGAGCTCTTTTGTGGACTGCCCTTGAAGGGACAGCTCTGAGAGAACTTGTGACTGACCCAAAGTCACCCAGCTGGCTGCATGTGGAGGCGTGGGGAATCAAACCCGATTCTCCCAGATTAGAGTCCACGCACTTCACCACGACACCAATTTTGCTCATTCTGATGCCTTCAATTTTTGCCGTGTGTGTGTGTGTGTGTCCTGTACGACCTCTGCTTTCTCATCATGTGTCTCATTTAGGGACAAGGGAATCCATCTTCCTCCCATTTCCTGGACAGGGTGTGTGTGTGTGAGAAGGGGTGTGTGTGTTCTCCATCACTGAGCGGTTTCCCAGATGCTGAAATCCCCAGCAGCTGTGCAGCTTCCTGTAACTACAGGAATGTTTTTGGCCGGTGGACCTTCTTTCTCCAGAAACTTCCTCCACCCAGCCCCACCGCCCTCTCCCCCTCCCTCCGCCCACCCCGTCCGATGGGGCGCATCTGCCAGGATTCCGCACAGCCTTGGCCTTGGCGCTCCCGCCAGCCACCGGTGCCCTTTTACTAATGGCGCTGACCGGATCCGCTTGTTTCCTTGCCTGCTGGCGAAAGGCAAGTGAGTCACGGCTGCTCCTCTTGGCCAAGAGCGTCTCCGAAGGCTCCCGGCATGGAAAATCCGAGCTCTTCATCGGCTGGGGCTGCAAACTGTCTGTCTGGTAAACCGCTTGCCTGGGCCTCCTGCCCTCCGTGCGTCACTTGCGCCCAGCCTTGGGAATGGCCCCTTTCGTGCAGCGGATGCCAGGCCTCCAGAGCCCAAAGCAAAGAACTGAGCCAGCTCCTGCCTTTTTCCCACACTTCTCGGAGTGAGGGACTGACTGGGAAGACCGTCTCCTGGTGCCAAATGCTGCCCATCCCTGGCATGGGGTAGGATCCTGCGTCTGCACCTTATGCCGTTTGGAAGGAATGTATCGGTGTAGGTGATGGCAAGGGATGACAAGCCCACGGACGGGAGCATTGAACAAGAATGGGCTATTCCGACCCAGAATTTGGGTATCGAGTTCCATATTGCGAGTGTCTTAGTTAGAGCCAGTTTGGTGTCGTGGTTAAGTGCGCAGACTCTGATCTGGGAGAACCGGGTTTGATTCCCCACTCCTCCACTCTCACCTGCTGGATGACCTTGGGCAAGCCATGGTTCTGATAAGAGCTGTTCTTGAAAAAGAGCAGTTCCTGTCAGAGCTCTCTCAGCTCCACCTGCCTCACAGGGTGTCTGTTCTGAGGAGAGGAATTTTTTTTTAATTTATTTACATGTGATTTGTATACTGCCAGCGGCCCGGGCGACCATCGACTAGACTCGAGCAAGCTGTCATTCTTTCCTCTCCTTCGGAGCGGCGCGTCTTCCTCGGGCGCAGCCTCGGCCAACGTCCAAGCGGCTCCTGCCGCGCTGCGTCCCGCGTCCTTGCGTCACTCCAGCTCCGACTCCGTCTCCGACTCCGACTCCATCTCCGCTCGATCCAGTCACCGCCTTTTCCTGGGTCGCCTCTGACTCTCCGACTCTCCGCCGCCATTTCTTTTTCCTCTCTGCCGCTGCTGCCGCTGCCGCCGTTCTCTTCTTCACATCATTGCCAATCACCTTCCCAGCACAAGGCCAGGAGGAGGGTGCCCCCTGCCACCTAGGGCAGGTACCCATTCCTCTGTTATTAATTAGAGCCGCTGGGTTGGCAGGAGCTGGGACGGGGGACGGGGGGCTCAACCCGGCCGTGGTGGGGGATCGAACAGCCATACTGGCTGTTCGCCACAGATGTTAACAGCAGGTGTTGTATTGCCTGCGCCACCGCAGGCAATACAAAGGAAGGGGAAGGGGTTTGTAAGCCGCTCTGAGACACCTTTGGATAGTGAAGGGCGGGGTATAAATCCAGCTCCTTCTTCCTCTGGAGGCACAACAATAGGGTACAGAGGCCAAGGCCTGAGAGCCAGTTTGGTGTAGTGTTTAAGTGCGCAGACTCTAATCTGGGAGAACCGGGTTTGATTCCCCACTCTTCCACTTGCAGCTGCTGGATGACCTTGGGCAAGCCGTAGTTCTGACAAGAGCTGTCCTTGAAAAAGAGCAGTTTGTGTCAGAGCTCTCTCAGCCCTGCCTACCTCACAGGGTGTCCGTTGTGGGGAGGGGAGAGGAGTTTGTAGGCTGCTCTGAGACTCCGAGTGAAGGGTGGGGTATAAATCCCTCCTCCTCCTCCTTCTTAAGTCATGACCTCCAAGTGGGCACAGGGTTAACTAAGGGCGCTCTTCCACCAGGCTTTCGATTAGGAGCCGCCTTAAACACCAAGGAGTGACCCTGCGCCCTCAGTCCGTCCTGCCACATAAATTACTCGCTCAGATTGAGCCGATGTGAGAACACCACCAGGACTATCACCTAAGTAGTGGTACAGTTGGATTTAGGAATCTCTGCCCTTTAATTGTTTCCGGCACGTTCGAAAATGGATACTGATTGTTTATGGATGTTTTAAATTGTATTTATATATGCATTTCACGGTAAGCCGCCCTGAGCTCGCCTCGACGGGAAGGGCGGGGTACAAATCGAACTAATAAATGAATAAATTCCCTGCCTACCATTTTTCTTCTGTCCTTGACACAGAGAGGCCTCCATCTTTCTGTGTTATACCTCTGAAGATGCCAGTCACAGCTGCTGGCGAAACGTCAGGTCCTACAATGCCAAGACCACGGCCGTACAGCCTGTAAAATCCACCACAACTAATAAATAAATAAATAAACATCTCAAAAGCTGGAGTGGATGAGTAGGATTGGTGGGCCGGGTAGAGAACTATGGGTGGTGCCACGACCAACGCTCCCTCTAAGCTGTGGAGTCTTGTGTGCCAAAATCCTGCTTTGTGAGCTACCGGCATTAGAGTTGTGAGCGAACAATTTGGCTACTGCGTAAATTAGTTTGCTCTGGAGCCCTCCTTCCTGAGCGAAGACAAAAATCTGTGAGCCGGAGGCTAAAAAACTGTGAGCTAGCCCACCCTGACTCAGCTTAGAGGGAACACTGGCTGTGACCATCAGAACGGACTGAGCAGAGAACGTAGAAGCCACGTTTTGCATAATGCACACACCCTGTGGAGGGGCCGTGGCTCAGTGGCAGAGCCTCTGCTTGGCATGCAGAAGGTCCCAGGTTCAGTCCCCGGCATCCCCAGTTAAAAAGGATCAGGTAACATGTGATGTAAAGGAGCTCCACCTGTGACCCTGGAGAGACCCGCTGTCAGTCTGAGTAGACAATACTGACCGTGATGGACTGATGGTCTGCTTCAGTAGAAGGCAGCTTCAGAGAACGGGGGGGCGGGGGGGCTCAGTGGTAAAGCATGTCCTTGGCATGCAGAAAGTCCCAGGTTCAATCCCCGGCATCCCCAGTTAAAAAAGATCAGGTAACATGTGATGTAAAGGAGCTCCACCTGAGACCCTGGAGAGAGCAGCTGCCAGTCTGAGTAGACAATACTGACCTTGATGGACCGAAGACCTGATTCGGTATGATACAGCTTGGGATGGGGAGGGGCCGTGGCTCAGTGGTAAAGCATCTACTTGGCATGCAAAAGTTCCCAGGTTCAATCCCCGGCATCTCCAGTTGAAAGGAGGAGGTGATGTGAAAGACCTCCACCTGAGTAGACCACAGCCATGTTGTTGTTGTTGTTCAGTCGCACAGTCGAGTCTGACTCTCCGTGACCCCATGGACCAGATCACGCCAGGCCCTCCTGTCTTCCGCCATCCTCCGGAGTTTGCTCGATTTCATGTTCGTTGCCTCGATGACACTGTCTAACCATCTCATCCTTTGCCGTCCCCGTCTTCTTTGACCTTCAATCTTTCCCAGCATCAGGGTCTTCTTCTCCAGTGAGTGCTCCCTTCACATTGGGTGGCCAAAGTATTGGAGCTTCAGCTTCGGTATCTGGCTTTCCAGGGAACAGTCAGGGTTGATTTCTTTGAGGATTGACTGATTCGATCTCCTGGCAGTCCAGGGGACTCTCACGAGTCTTCTCCAGCACTACACCATGAGAGCCAGTTGGGTGTAGTGGTTAAGTGAGCGGACTCTAATCTGGGAGAACTGGGTTTGATTCCCCACTCCTCCACTTGCACCTGCTGGATGACCTTGGGCAAGCCATAGTTCTGTCAGAGCTTTTCTTGAAAAAGAGCAGTTTCTGTCAGAACTCTCTCAGCCCCACCTACCTCACAGGGTGTCTGTTGTGGGGAGGGGAAGGGAGATTGTAAGCTGCTCTGAGACTCCCTTGGGTAGTGAAGGGCGGGGTATAAATCCAATCTCCTCTTCTTCTTCTTCTAATTCAAAAGCATCTATTCTCCGGCGCTCGGCCTTCCTTATGGTCCAACTCTCACAGCCATACAGTACTACTGGGAGTACCATCGCTTTGACTATGTGGACTTTGGTTGGCAGGGTGATTTCTCTACTTTTTACTATGCTGTCTCGGTTTGCCATCGCTTTCCTCCCAAGGAGCAGGCGTCTTTTAATTTCAGGGCTGCAGTCACCATCTGCAGTGATCTTGGATCCCAGGAACGTGAATTCTGTCACCGTTTCCACGACTTCCCCTTCTGTTTGCTAAGGAGTGATGGGGCCGGATACCATGATCTTAGTTTTTCTGATGTTGAGTTTCAAGCCCACTTTTGCACTCTCCTCTTTCACTCTGAGCAAGAGGCTCTTGAGGTCCTCTTCACTTTCTGCCATTAGAGTGGTATCGTCTGCATATCTGAGGTTGTTGATGTTTGATGACTGCGGCCATACAGCCCAGAAAACCCACAACAACTAAAGTTCTAACCTTGATGGGCCAATGGCTTGACTCTGTATAAGGGAGATGCCTGCATCTGCTCAGTTTCGCTTGCAGAATTCGCTTGCTCTGTTGTTGTTTTCTAAAGTATGACATTCGGTGTTTTTTTAGCGTGGATGATTCACAACCCTATTCATCTTTCAGCATTTGGGACCCATGTGTTGGCTAGAGGGAGGGGAACACATGGGATTGTGGTTGGAAGCAGATGGGGAGAAATCGATGCCTCCCCCCCCCCACCACCACCACAGTGCCTACCCTGACCAATGCTCCTTCGAAGCTATGGAGTCCTGTGAGCAAAAGTCTACTTGGTAAGCAGTGAGCCACTGGCATTAAAGTTGTGAGCGAGCGATTTGGCTGCTGCATAAATTAGTCTGCTCTGGAGCCCTCCTTCCTGAGCCAAGACAAAAATGTGTGGGCCAGAAGCTAAAAAACTGAGTTAGCTCACACTGACTCAGCTTAGAGGGAACACTGACAAACTCGTCGGTCTGGAGAGACCAGCCGGAACAGGCCAGGGCCGGGAGCGCGGAGGCAGCTGGAATCGGGGAGGTTTTTCAACCTGGGCCAGCGAGGACGGATGGAAGCCATGTACTTTTCCGAGCCAGGATCCCGGCCAGGGGAAACTGTGATGGTGTGCAGAAACCAGCGGGGAGGGGGGCGGAGGCGGCTGGCCTCAGAGAGCTCCGTCCGGAAGTCAGGGCCGGTTCTTATTTCTCCCGCCGGGCAAAGCGGGGGACCCTCATTCCTTCCCCAGTCCCCGTTTCCCTGGATCCAAACCCAGGATTTAATCAGCCTCCTAACTTTACGGCTGCGCAAGGGCTGCCCCGTGCCAACGGGCTGCTCTCTTTCCTGGCACGGTGGCTGAGAACGGGGGCGGGGAGTGGAGGCCAACTTCTTCATCTGAGTTCCTTTGGAGGAGCAGAAAAGGGAGCTGGTGGAGGGGGGTGGTCACGGGAACCCGGAGCTGCAGCCGGGAGGTCTGGGTACTCCCCACCGTGGCCGGCGCACCGGGAAAGAGAACTAACACAGCCGATCCGTGACCGTGGCAAAGGAACCGGTGCCCTTTGGCGGCCTGCCCCTTGGCACAGGGCGTGCCACCTTGCCAGTCCGTTGTTGCCAGTTGGCTTGCTGTCTGTCTGGAACGTCGCTCGCTCTCCGCTGCCCAGTCGCCAGCCCTGGGGTGACGCAGACCTGTGGACACTTTCCAGACCGGCATGTGCACACGCGGGCCTTTGGCGAGACTGCATGCTCGCGGGGGGGGCGGCCTCTCTGGTTGCCAGGCAGACCAGCCCAGGCTTCTTCAGCCTCCTTGGGGAGGAGACGAGTGCCAGAAGGTGCTCCCTCTTCACAAAGTGAAGGCACTCTACACATGCCTAGAAACCCTGCAGACTTTTATGATCTGCGGCTTGTTTTGACTGCGCAGATTTAAGGACTGGATCTGCTTGCAGTGTCTCTGTTTGTAGTGTCTGTTTGTTGTACAAACACTCTGTAGTGTCACCAAACTGGAGAGCCACTTTGGTGTCTTGGTTAAGTGCGCGGACTGTACTCTGGGAGAACCAGGTCTGATTCCCCACTCCACTTGCACCCGCTGGATGACCTTGGGCAAGCCATAGTTCTGTCAGAGCTGTCCTTGAAAAAGAGCAGTTTCTGTCGGAGCTCTCTCGGCCCCACCTACCTCACAGGGTGTCTGTTGTGGGGAGGGGAAGGGAAAGGAGTTTATAAGCCACCCTGAGACTCCTTTGGGTAGTGAAGGGTGGGGTATAAATCCAATCTCCTCTTCTCTTCTTCTTCTTCGTTGCATCGAAAATACTGTCTACCCATCTCATCCTCTGCCGTCCCCTTCTTCTTTTTCCTTCTTCTTCTTCTTCTTCTTCTTCTTCTTCTTCTTCTTCTTCTTCTTCAGAATATCTTGAGAAGGTAGCCAGTTGAGAGAGGGGGACAGGAATGCAATGCCATATTGGAGTGCCTCTGAGCATGTGCAGAATGCTTTTTCTGGCAGAAGGGAGCTTTTTTATTTTTTAAAAAAACAAGGTAACATCCAGATGGGCTGAGGGGAGCGTTACCTATGAGGAAAGGCTGAAGCTTCTTTGGGGTGGGGGGGACGAAGAAGGGTCATGAAAGGAAGCTTATGAACGAGCAGACAGAACAATGTTCGAGTCCATCAGGCACCTTTAAGACCAACAAAGTTTAATTCTGGGGTATAAGCTTTGGTGTGCAGTCACACTTCTTCAGATACATTGAAACTGACTTCGCCAACCATTACATATAAGTAGAAAGAGGGTGTGGAGGGGTTGGTCCCCAGGAAAAGCTAAATGGAGTCAAGATGTAGAAGTAACTGAGCGATAAATATAGCTAAAATTGGATTAAAGCACTTGGGAAGACCTGTGAATAGCAGCAAATTAGCATACCAATAATAATAAAAGAGTTAACAAACATGTGAGAACTGAATGACTTAGTGAGATAAGAACCCAATATCTCTGTTAAGCCCTGGGGGTTCCATTGTCCCTATCCTGAGCGTTATAACAACTTGCCATTCAGTAATCTCCTGTTCCAGTCTGTTTTTGAAATTCCTTTGCAGTAAAAAAGCTACTTTGAGGTCCCCCATTGAGTGCCCAGGGAGGTTGAAATGTTCATCTATAGGTGACTCTAGATGTCAGATTTGTGTCCATTTATCCTTTGGCGTAGGGTTTGCCCGCTCGCCCTGTGTAGAAAACTGAACAAGCAGGTTGTTTATTTTATATAAAACATTTATTAGCCGCCTTTCTTCATTACGGAGCTCAAGGCAGCTGACAAGGGAGATAAAACACATACACTAAAAACACAAAAACCAAAATCACAACTCAGGCCTATGGAGAGAGTAAGCGGAACTTTCTCCTCTTATATTTGTCAAATGTGGTCACCCAGTGAGGCACAAGGTAGACATAATCCCCCCCCCCCAAAAAATAACCCCTCTTGTAATTTGGTTACAGAGCTCGCCGCCCCAAATGTGGTGGTGGTCATTAGTTTGGATGGCTTTATATGGTTGGTCAAAGTTATGAAGAAAAGATCCATCAATCACTGGCTGCCCTGATAGCTGCCTAGAGCCTCCGTGTTCAGATGCAGTATACCTCTCAGTGCCGGGTGCCGGTCCTCGCCTTCATGCCCTTCATGGAAGCATCCGCCTGGCTGCTCTTGAAGGGCTGGACTTAGAAGGCCCCAGGACCATAGCTATGGCAGGGTTTGGGCAGCACTGCCCTCTTTCTTAAAGGCACAGCCCCACAAGAATTTCTCCTGTAAATGCTTTTTTTCAGTCATTTTAAAACATTTTTTAAAGGTGTGTGTTCCTTTAAGCAGAGTGGGGCGCTGTAGTTGACTAATTCCCACTCTGAGCAAGGGGGTTGGAGTAGGTGACCTCTAGGATACCTTCTATGTCAAGAAACTGGTCTCCTTTAAAAGAGTCTTTCTGCCCAAGTGTTGGCTTTCTTGCCTATAGAAGTCGTTGCCCCCACCTGTCGGCTTGTTATCAGAATTGTTGCTCAGGCTGGCAGAAGTGATTAACTTGCAGCGGTTGAGAACAGTGTTCCCTCTAAGCTGAGTTAGTGTGAGCCAGCTCACAGTTTTTTTAGCCTCCAGCTCATAGGTTTTTGTCTCAGCTCAGGAATGATGGCTCCAGAGCCAACTAATTTATGCAGTAGCCAAATTGCTCACTCGCAACTTTAATGGCAGTAGCTCAGAAAGTAGAATTTTTGCTCACAAGATTCCACAACTTAGAGGGAACATTGGTTGAGAACTGTCATCTCAAGTGTTTGACAGCTTGCAGTTTAGAGGTCTATCCCGGTCACAGCTTTCTATTGGCTAAATGGCTTTTCTTTCTGCACTGAGAACTTCAGCCCCATCAGAAAAAGATTTGCCCCACAAGCCACAAAATCCCGGCTACCGGCCCGAACTACTCCAGCCGGGTGGTCATGAGCCCTGTTGGCACAGTCTGGGGGGGTCCTTGTCTAATCTCTGGGGTGACGCTACTCCGGGCTCACCGCAGTTTCTTCTGCCTCTTCTTGCAGTCTTCAAAGCCAAAGCTGCAGACCGTCTGCTCGGCCGCCCAGGAAATCCGACGGTGCACTCGCTTGGAGATGCCCGATAACATCCACACCTTTGTGCTCAAGGTAAGGAGAAGACTGGCAGCACTTGGTCGCGTGTGCCTCGTGGGTCCCCACCAATGCAGGAAGGAGGGAGGGATGGACATTCCTAACAACATTGTCTGGGCGGCTGCTGTCTGGAGGCGGAATCCCAACCACAGGGGCTCTGTTGTCGAAGCAGAATAGCCCAAACTCCTGGGGGCTTCTGGGAGAATGCTAAAGGCAGGCGCTTGGTGCCCCGACAGTCCCGATGGGCATCATTTGAACTCAGTCGTTATTCAACAGTTGCTCAAATATTGTAGAAATGTAGAGTTTTAGCAATTTTGTAACTATTAAATACAGTTTAAACATTTGATATTTTATATATTTTATTAGTACCTTTCTTTGTATTGACATTATTGAGGTAATGGTAATTGATTTGTGCTGGTTTTATACCGAATAACTGATTGTAATTGATTTGTGCTGGTTTTATACCGAATAAACTACTCTTGAACTCAGTCGCAGCAGCACCTGGTTTTGGTTCCGCACTGTCAAGAGTCCGTTAACTGCACGAATCCAACCAAGTGGGGTCTGGCTGGCACTGCAGTGTTTCCTCTAAGCTGAGTTGGTGCGAGCTAGCTCACAGTTTTTTAGCCTCCGGCTCACATATTTCTGTCTTAGCTCAGGAAGGATGGCTCCAGAGCAAACTAATTTAGGCAGTAGCTCACAACTTTAATGCCCGTAGCTCACAAAGTAGACTTTTTGCTCACAAGACTCCACAGCTTAGAGGGAGCATTGGCTGGTAGACCTTTCGTTTGCAAGATCTGTCGGTCTTTTGGCTGCAGCGGAGAGTATTGCTACCCTCCTGATGTATTTTATTCTGCCCCTTCTTTCCACCTCCCCAGGTGAACACCTCCACAGACGTCATATTCGAGGCTGGAGATGAGCAGCAGCTACATTCTTGGATGTCTGAAATTAAAGATTGCTTCCGTCGGGGGTAAGGCCTTACTTGGGGCTGCGCGTGTGAGATAGCCCTGCAGAAGTTAAACTTCCTGAGAACCTCTCTCTGCTTTTTAAATCAGCAAGATTCTAGTCCTCATGGCTCCAAAAATAAAGTTGCCGTGTGTGCGCAATGCCAGGAGAAATCTTAGATGCTACAGAGCCCCGGGGGGGGGGGGGTGTTCCATCACCCTCTGTAGTTCCTTGCGGTTCCCCAAGAAAGAACTGCAGGATTGAGCTAGATGTGAATCCAGGAAACCTTAAGAGGGCATCAAGATTTTTCAGGTATGAGCTTTGTAGACGCAAGACTCCATCTGTCAGAAGGAATTAGAGTTGCTGCAGGATGGTAAACAAATATTGCAGATAGAGCGAGACGGGCAGCCGTGTCAGTCTGTCTGCAGCAGTGGAAAAAAACAAGAGTCCAGTACCACCTTAGAGCAGGGGTGTCAAACATGTGGCCCGGGGGCCGGATCAAGCCCCCGGAGGGCTTCCATCAGGCCCGCAGTGGAACCGGCCACCTCCTGCTTCCAGTTCTGCTGCTGCTGCTGCAGCATCATTGCTTGCTTCGCCAAACATTCTTAATCCCTCAGCCATTTCATGTTTTTAACCTGGGTCCCAGACTCAGAACTCTGAGCATGAGATTTCTGTGGTGGATGTCAAGACATCTAAAGTAGGTTTGTAGCTTACAGAGCTAATGTTTTAAGCTTGTTTTTATTTTAAGGGGGGAAAAACCCCACCTTTGTGTTTGTGTCCTTTGTAAAGTTTGTATCTCCGCTACCTGGCATTACATTTTATGACACACGTGGCCCGGCCCAGCAAGGTCTCGTTTATGTCAGATCCGGCCCTCGTAACAAATGAGTTCGACACCTCTGTCTTAGAGACTAACAAAACGTTTGCCACACAAGCCCCAAAATCCCGGCTACGGGCCCGCACTGGGTTGCAGAACTATAGTTACAAATGGCAACCACATTTCAGGCTGGAAGCCCTTGGATCCATTCTGGCGAGAGGGGATGGGTGTTTCCTTGCTCCGGAGGAAAGCACCACTGTTAGTGGAATGGATGGGCGGAATCCAGCTCTCTCCCTTTTTTCGGAACGCTCTCCTTGCCTTAGGTCTCCTCTCCTCCCTGTGCGGAAACTTCTCCGTATCAATTTCCCCCTTCCTTGCTGTGCTGGGCCTTTCGTGGCTGCGTTGTCTCTCCTGCTCACGGCCTCCGTGGGCTGCTTCGAATCTCCTTTCAGACACCGAAATCTCATTTCAGGGTGGCCGGGGGGTCAGCATTTTCTCTCTGGCCTCCTTCACAGGGCTGTTGTGTGGATTACCATGATTGTGTGTGTGTGGCACTTTGAGCCCTGCAAGCACAGCGCTTTATCTCCTGGCCTGTTCAGTCCGTATGCAGAACATATCCTAAGGGAAGCTGGATTCGATTTCGATGAGGGTGGAGTGAAAAGTGGTGGAAGGGGCATTAGCTGTTTGAGATACGCAGGCGACACCACATTACTGGCAGAAAGTAGCAAACTGCGGACACCCCCCCCCCCCAAAAAAAGACAAATCTAGATCAAATCAAGCTTGAGCTCTCCCCTAGAAGTTAAAATGACTAAAAGGACTTTGTGGGCAGTGCTCCCTCTAAGCTGAGTTAGTGTGAGCCAGCTCACAGTTTTTTAGCCTCTGGCTGACACATTTTTGTCTTACCTCAGGAAGGAGGGCTCCGGAGCAAACTAATCTATGCAGTAGCCAGATCGCTCGCTCAAAAATTTAATGCCAGGAGCTCACAAAGTAGAATTTTTGCTCACAAGACTCCACAGCTTAGAAGGAGCATTGTTTGTGGGATGCTTGGTTGGGCTTGGCCTCTTGGGGGTATCTTCTCCTTCTGGCATCTTTCAGCAAAAAAGAGAGTCAGTTTGGTGTCATGGTTAGGAGCGTGGACTCTAATCTGGGAGAACTGGGTTTGGTTCCCCACTCCTCCACATGCAGCCAGCTGGGGGATCTAGGGTCAGTCACAAGTTCTCTCAGAGCTGTTCTCTCAGGAGCAGAAAGAGCTCTCTCAGCCCCACCTACCTCACAGGGTGCCTGCTGTGTGGAGGGGAAGAGAAAGGAGATTGTAAGCTGCTCTGAGACTCCTTTGGGTAGTGAAGGACGGGGTATAAATCCAATCTCCTCCTCCTCCTCTTCTTCTTCTTCATGGAGGCTTTCGTACTTTGATCACATCATGAGAAGACAGGAGTCACGAGGAAGAAGAAGAAGAGATTGGATTTATACCCCTCCCTTCACTCGGAGTCTCAGAGCGGCTTACAAACTCCTTTCCCTTCCCCTCTCCACAGCAGACACCCTGGGAGGCAGGTGGGGCTGAGAGAGCTCTGACAGAAACTTTTCAAGGACAGCTCTGACAGAACTGTGGCTTGCCCAAGGTCATCCAGCAGCTGCATGTGGAGTAGTGGGAAATCAAACCCGGTTCTCCCAGATTAGAGTCTGCGCACTTCACCACTATACCAGACTGGCTCTCGAAAAGACAGTAATGCTAGGGAAAGTCAGAGTCGGCAGGAAAAGAGGAGGACCTAGCCCAAGATGGATGGACTCCATCAAGGAACCCACAAAAGGCCCTCTGTTTGCAAGACCGGAGCAAGGCTGCTAAGCACTGGACATTTTGGAGGTCCTTAATTCATAGGGTCATCCTGACTTGGAAGTAACTTAACGGCATGTAACACACACACACGAGTGTCACAAATGCCATGTATTCTTCTAAGACAGAATGCAGAGCACCAACCATCTCTTTCTCTCCTTCTCTCTCAGGTCAGATCTTGAACTGAACTCAGAGTCACTCTCAGAAGCCGTGACCGCGAGCCCCACAAACAGCAGCATCGACTCTCTTAACCAAGGTACCTGCAACCCCAGCTTCTGGGTCCTCCCGCTTCGCTCCTTCCCCCTCTGGCATCTTTCGGCAAAAAAGTAACGGAAGCCAGAACTAGGCCCAGGCTGTCGAGCCTTCTGGAAGCACGTGCAGGCTATCAGCTGGAAGCTCCCCAGAGTCCAACGACACCGCCATTTAAAATGTAGCGTTAACCTTAGTTTTAATTGCATGCATGTGGCGGGTACACATGACGGGGCCTTTTTGGGGGCGGCCCCGCAATTACAGAAGTGCATCTGGCCCCCTCCCTCTCGATCTTCAGAAGGCAGCTGAAGGCGTTTGTATTTAGGACCGCATTTGGTTACGTTTAGTAGCAGTCCTGATTTGGGATGCTAAAATCCTTGTTTTTATGTTTTATAAAATGTTTTTATGTTATGTATTTTATTTTATTTTATCTTATGCCCCTGTATAAATCAATGGTGCGACCCCATTTGGAGTACTGTGTCCAGTTCTGGTCACCACACCTCAAAAAGGTTATCATAGCATTGGGAAAATTGCAGAAAAGGGCAACTAGAATGATCAGAGGGTTGGAACACTTTCCCTATGAGGAAAGGTTAAAGTGCTTCGGGCTCTTTAGCTTGGAGAAACGAGGACTGAGAGGTGACATGATCGAGGTTTATAAAATTATGCTTGAGATAGAGCAGGTAGAGAAAGAGGTACTTTCCTCCCTTTCTCACAATACAAGAACTTGTGGGCACTCAATGAGATTTCTGTTAGAATGGATAACAGGAAGTCCTTCTTCACCCAAAGAGTGATGAACATATGGGATTCACTGCCACAGGAGGTGGCGGCGGCCACAAGCACAGACGGCTTCAAGACGGAATCGGATAAACATCTGGAGCAGAGGCCTATCAGTGGCTATTTAGCCACAAGGAATAGATGGGAACTCTCGATCTGGGGCAAGGGATGCTCTGTATTCTTGGTTCTGGGGGGGGGGTCAGTAGTGGGAGGGCTTCTAGTGTCCTGGCCCCACTGGTGGACCTCCTGATGGCCCCTGGTATTTTTGGCCACTGTGTGACACAGAGTGTTGGACTGGATGGGCCACTGGCCTGATCCAGTATTGGCTTCCCTTATGTTCTTATGTCGTTTTATCTGTGTCGCAAGCCTCCTTAAACTCCATAAGGGAGAAAGGCGACTGATACACATCTTAAATAAATAAATGCACTCCTTTCCAGCTAGAGCCGGGGTCCCCGACCAGTTCGAGCCTGCGGGTGCGTTTGGAATTCCGAGACGGCACGGTGGAATTTCCGAGCGGCAAAATGGCTGCTGCAGGAGGCCAGCCAGCCATGAAACGATTGCCACAGCTGAGCTTGAGTCGCACTGTGCAGATCCATGTGCTGGGGCGGCAGCTGCTGCCAAGGCAATTTTCTCAAAAATTCTGCACAGCAAAATCTCCAATCAGAGCCTTGCTGGGCAAAAGCCCTCCCTGGCCCCACCCACTTCCTCAAAACACTTGGCGGGCACCAGAAAAGGAGTTGACGGGCAACCGTGGCACCCGCGGGAACCCCATGATTGGGGACCTCTGAGCTAGAGCCTTTTGACAAGTGTTGTTCTAAGAACATGAGAAGCCCATGTTGGATCAGGCCAATGGCCCATCCAGTCCAACACTCTGTGTCAGACAGTGGCCAAAAATACCAGGTGCCCACAGGAGGTCCAGCAGAGGGGCCAGGACACTAGAAGCCCTCCCACTGTTGCCCCTCCCCCAAGCACCAAGAAGACAGAGCATCCCTTGGCCCAGACGGAGAGTCCCTATCTATACCTTTGGGCTAATAGCCACTGATGGACCTCTGCTCCATATGCTTATCTAATTCCCTTTTGAAGCCATCCATGCTTGTAGCTGCCACCACCTCCTGTGGCAGTGAACTCCATGTGTTAATCACTCTTTGGGTGAAGAAGGACTTCCTTTTATCCATTCTAACCTGACCGCTCAGCAATTTCATGGAGTGCCCACAAGTTTTTGTATTGTGAGAAAGGGAGAACATTACTTCTTTCTCCACCTGCTCTATCCCAGGCATAATCTTATAAACCTCGATCATGTCACCCCTCAGCCGTCGTTTCTCCCAGCTAAAGAGCCCCCAGCGTTTTAACCTTTCTTCATAGGGAAAGTGTTCCAACCCTTTTATCATCCTAGTTGCTGTTTTCTGCACTTTTCCCAATGCAGAAAGGAGAAGGGGGGTTAGTCTAACACCAGGGGCCTCAAGACGAAGTCAAAGAGTAAAGTTAAAGGTTGAGGCTGACATGGGTTAGAGCAGTGGTGGCGAACCTAAGGCACAGGTGCCAGAGGTGGCACTCAGAGCCCTCTCTGTGGGCACGCGTGCCATCGCCCCAGCCAGGCCCAGACCATCATTAAAGTGTCAAATTCTCTGCCAAATAATTTTAAGTAAATGAAAGCATTTGGGATTGCTTTCCTTACTTTGTTTGGGTCATCTTAAGTTAATGTATGAGTTGTTTTTTCTAAAGTAAAACCTCAGTATTCAGGTTAAATTGCCGTGCTGGCACTTTGCGATAAATAAGTGGGTTTTGGGTTGCAGCTTGGGCACTCGGTCTCTAAAAGGTTCGCCATCACTGGGTTAGAGGGAAGAAGATCCCTGTTTGACATGTATTCCAGGACTGGGAACCAAGTGCATATAAATTTAGAGTGTAACTTGCCGGACTTATGAGAGTATCCAAGAGAGCTCGAAATCTTGCTCATAATGAATTGGTCCCAGATTGTGTTCTACCGTGTATCAATCATTGGAGGCTTCGGGGAGTTCCAGACCGTTGCTATTGTCAACCTAGCCGCCGCTAGTGATGTCGCTGCAAGCGCCGTGGGTTTAATGCTCTCAACCGTTGAGTCAACCAAATTTAGGAGTGTGAATTCTGGGCTGATCGGTAGCGTTTGTGATGCGATTCTGTTTATTTCCTGTATGACCTGCCAAAATCGTTGCAGATTGTTGGCATTCCCACCAACCATGTAAATAGTCACCTGAAGCACCACAGTTTCCCCAGCACAACGCGTTGTAGTTCGCGTTCATACGATGAAGTCTGTGTGGAGTGCCGTGCCAGCGTGTTGTCATTTTGAAAAATTGTACTCCCAGGGCGTTTCTGGTGCTCTCAAAGAAGAGGGCGCTCTCAAGACGATGTCCGTCTCCCTTGCCCGCGTCTGGAATTCTCGCTTTGGTCCTCCGGCGGGTTTGAAATGTCACACGGCAGTTCTGTCCTCTGACTGAGCAGGGCTCCCACTTTCCTCCCTCCCAGGCGCAACGCAGTCCGGCCCCTCGGAGCAACCCTGCCCGAAGACAGACCAGTTCCTGGCATCCTACCCCTGGTTCCACGGGCCCATTTCCCGCGTCAAAGCTGCCCAGCTGGTCCAGCTGCAAGGACTGGAAGGTCACGGGGTTTTCCTCATCCGGCAGAGCGAAACCCGCCGGGGAGAGTACGTCCTCACCTTCAACTTCCAAGGGAGAGCAAAGGTAAACCACCCGCCGGCAAGGACCGGGGAATTGTTTTCCTTTCGCTGAATCAGCGGATAACGCTGAGAATAAGCACAGAGCCTGACTTCCCAGGCAAAATCTGCAGAACTGGATTTCAGGAGGTGATGGCGGCTACAAGCATGGACGGCTTCAAAAGGGAATTAGATAGGCATATGGAGCAGAGGTCCATCAGTGGCTCTTAGCCACAAGGTATAGATAGGGGCTCTGGGGCGAGTGATGCTCAGACCAGCTGAGCTCTGAGCAGGAGCAGGAGAGAGAGCTGTGAGAGAGGTGAGTGGGTTTCTTTTACTTGCTTTCAGCGGAGAGAATTCAGCTAAGGATATTTTGTGGGAAAACTGTGTTTAGCAGTGTGTGGAAGCACTTAGAGTTCTTGCAGAGTCCTGGCTGATTGAGTGTGGGAGAGGAACGGGCATTGTTTGACTGGGATTGCCTGTAATTGAGAGGAAGTGGAAGGGGCATTGTTTTGCCTGTGATTGAGTGCCTGGGTGAATTTGAATTTGAATAGCTGCTGCCTGACCTCTGCTGGGGGAGGCCTCTATTTAAGGAAGCACCTTGGCAGAGGCACGAGCCTCTGGCACGAGCCGAAGGGTGAGCTAAAGGGCTCTTTGCCTGTGGCTCTTAGCCTAGGGACTCTTAGACTAGGGGCGCTGTAAGAAGCCCAAAAAGAGCCAGAAAGACAAGGCCCTAGGCTCTTTGTCTTTCCCGTAAAATAATTTGACTTGATAACAAAACCCACATAAATACCAAGGGTTTAAAAGGGGGATTATATTTATTTATTTTAAAAGAATTATGAAGCCAGAATGCCAGCAGGGGGTTGGGGGCTATCCAGTGTTTTGCACGGAGTGTCACATGTATGACTATCTGCCCACTGGGCAGAAGTCTTGGGTGTGTCCTCGGTGCAAGGAGCTCCTGGTTCTCAGGGAACGTGTGTGCTCCCTTGAGGCCAAGGTGGCTGACCTGGAGAAGCAGAGACAGTCAGCTAGGCACACAGAAAAGACTCTCGGGGACTTGTTAGCTTCGTCCCACTCTGGATCTGGCAGCCCCGCTGCTGTCAGGGAGCATGAGGGTCTAGGGGAAACAGGGCACCATGCTGAGGATAAGGGGAATGTGCCCTCAGAAGGGACCTCTTCCCCAGCTGGTGAGCGGCTCTCCTTTTGCACCAAGGAACCATCCCTGAGCAGGGTGGGAGGGGGGCTCTTGGTAGTGGGTGATTCGATCCTTAGGCAGGTAGACAGCTGGGTGGCGAACCCGCGTACTGACCGTATGGTGACTTGCCTGCCTGGTGCGAAGGTAGCGGACATTACGCGTGTTTTAGATAGGCTGGTAGATAGTGCTGGGGAGGAGCCAGTGGTCGTGGTGCATGTCGGCACCAACGATGTGGGGAAATGCAGTCGTGAGGTCCTGGAGGAGAAATTTAGGCTGCTGGGCAGGAAACTTAGGTCCAGGACCTCCAAGGTAGCCTTCTCAGAAGTGTTACCTGTTCCACGCGCAGGGCCGGAGAGACAGGCAGAGATCAGGAGTCTCAATGCGTGGATGAGACGATGGTGTAGGGGGGAAGGGTTCAGGTTTGTTAGGCACTGGGATACTTTTTGGAACAAGAGGGAGCTGTACAGGCGAGACGGTCTCCACTTGTCCCGAGAAGGAACCAGGCTGCTGGCACTTAAAATCAAAAAGGTGGCAGAGCAGCTTTTAAACTGAATATTGGGGGAAAGCCGACAGGAGATGAAAAGTCTCTGGTTCGGGTTGGCTCATCTGAGAGAGGTGAGGGGGTACCGGTTGCTTTTCTACAGGGAGGTGGATTGAAATTGTCCACAGAGGCCATGGCTGGTGACATGGACTGCCGGACAACGACTCGAGATAGCAAGAGGAAGGATGCAGGCTTAACTTGTAAGGGAAATTACAGCTGTTTCTATACAAATGCTAGAAGTGTCCGAGGTAAAATCGGGGAGTTGGAGTGCTTGGTGTCGGAGGGAAAAATAGACATTGTGGGTATTTCTGAAACTTGGTGGGATGAGGAAAATCAGTGGGACACAGTGATTCCCGGTTATATATTATATCGGAAGGATAGGGGGGGAAGGGTTGGAGGTGGGGTAGCTCTGTATGTCAGAGAGGGTATAAAGTCTAGAAAGATTGAGAGGCTAAGTGAATTGGATTCGCTTCTGGAAGTTCTATGGGTTGAAATAGGGGGGCCAAAAGGAAACTTAACACTGGGAGTTTGTTATCGCCCACCAGATCAAAAGATAGAGGAGGATTATAAAATGATGAATGCCTTAAAGATAGCAACTAGACAAAAACACTGTGTAATAATAGGTGATTTTAACTACCCACACATTGATTGGGTCAATATGTGTTCTAGTCGGGAAAAAGAGATTGAGTTTCTAGACACTCTAAATGACTGTGCTATGGAGCAGATGGTCACGGAACCTACCAGGGGAGAGGCGATCCTTGATTTGGTCCTAAGTAACACTCAAGACCTGGTGAGAGATGTAAAAGTGATTGCACCGCTTGGAAACAGTGATCATAATGTTGTTGAGTTCATCATTTGTACAAATAGAGAATTGGCCAAAAAGACTCACACAACCATTTTTAACTTTAAAAGGGGTAATTTCTCTGATATGAGGGGACACGTGGGGAGGAAACTGAAAGGAAAAGTAGAAAGGGTCAAAACAATTGGGGAAGCTTGGGATCTATTTAAAACTACGATCCTAGAAGCTCAAAAAATATATATTCCGCAGGTTAGGAAAGGCACAAACAGGTATAGGAAAAAGCCTGCATGGTTAACAAACAGAGTAATGGAGGCTGTAAAAAGTAAAAAGAATTCCTTTAAGCAGTGGAAAGCTAGTCACAGTGAGGCTGATAAAACGGAACACAGGCTATGGCAAATAAAATGCAAGTCTGAGGTCAGGCAGGCAAAAAGGGAATATGAGGAGCATATAGCAAAAAACGTAAAAACCAACAATAAAACTTTCTTCAAATACATTAGAAACAGGAAACCAGCCAGGGAGGCAGTGGGGCCCTTGGACGACCAAGGGGTAAAAGGAGTATTGAAGGATGATAGGGAAATGGCTGAGAAGCTAAATGCATTTTTTGCCTCCGTCTTCACTGTGGAAGATGAGAAGTGCTTGCCCACTCCAGAACCACTGATTTCAGGAGGGGTGTTGGAAGACCTGAGTCAGATTGAGGTGATGAGAGAGGAGGTCCTAAAACTGATAGACAACTTAAAAACTGAAAAATCACCAGGCCCAGATGGCATACATCCGAGAGTTCTGAAAGAACTCAAATGTGAACTTGTAGATCTCCTGACAAAGATATGTAATCTTTCCTTAAAATCTGCCTCCATTCCTGAGGATTGGAAGGTAGCTAATGTCACTCCCATCTTTAAAAAGGGTTCCAGAGGAGATCCGGGAAATTACAGGCCAGTCAGTCTGACGTCGATACCGGGTAAATTGGTGGAAACCATTATTAAGGAAAGAATTAGTAGGCACATAGATGAACAAAACCTATTGAGGCAGACTCAGCACGGTTTCTGTAAGGGAAGATCTTGTCTCACTAACCTGTTAGTGTTCTTTGAGGGGGTGAACAAACATGTGGACAAGGGGGATCCAATAGATATTATTTACCTTGACTTCCAGAAAGCTTTTGATAAAGTTCCTCATCAAAGGCTCCTAAGTAAGCTCAAAAATCATGGGATAGAAGGACAAGTCCTTTTATGGATCAAAAACTGGCTAGTTCATAGAAAACAGAGAGTGAGTGTAGGTGGGCAATTTTCTCAGTGGAGGGTGGTAAGCAGTGGGGTACCGCAGGGATCAGTACTTGGTCCACTGCTTTTTAACTTGTTCATTAATGATTTGGAGATGGGAGTAAGCAGTGAAGTGGCTAAATTTGCGGATGATACAAAGTTGTTCAGGGTGGTGAAAACCAGTGAGGATTGTGAGGCACTCCAAGGGGATCTGTCAAGGATGGGCGAGTGGGCGTCAACATGGCAAATGGGGTTCAATGTGGCCAAGTGCAAGGTGATGCACATTGGAGCCAAAAATCCTAAATATAAATACACATTGATGGGGTCTGAACTGGCAGAGACTGAGCAAGAGAGAGATCTTGGAGTTGTAGTGGATAACTCACTGAAAATGTCGAGACAGTGTGTGACTGCAATAAAGAAGGCCAATGCTATGCTGGGGATTATTAGGAAGGGTATTGAAAACAGATCAGCCAATATAATAATGCCCCTATATAAATCAATGGTGAGACCTCATTTGGAATACTGTGTGCAGTTCTGGTCACCACACCTTAAAAAGGATATTATAGCTTTGGAAAAAGTGCAGAAAAGGGCAACTCGAATGATAAAAGGGTTGGAACACTTTCCCTATGAGGAAAGGTTAAAGCGCTTAGGGCTCTTTAGCTTGGAGAAAAGACGACTGAGGGGTGACATGATCGAGGTTTATAAGATTATGCATGGGAAAGAGCAGGTAGAGAAAGAGGTACTTTTCTCCCTTTCTCACAATACAAGAACTCGTGGGCACTCCATGAAACTGCAGAGCGGTCGGGTTAGAATGGATAAAAGGAAGTACTTCTTCACCCAAAGAGTGATTAACACTTGGAATTCACTGCCACAGGAAGTGGTGGGTGCTACAAGCATGGATGGCTTCAAAAGGGAATTAGATAAGCATATGGAGCAGAGGTCCATCAGTGGCTATTAGCCACAAGGTATAGCTAGGGGCTCTGGGGCAAGTGATGCTCTGTCTTCTTGGTGCTTGGGGGGGGTCAACAGTGGGAGGGCTTCTAATGTCCTGGCCCCACTGCTGGACCTCCTGATGGCACTGGTATTTCTGGCCACTGTGTGACACAGAGTGTTGGACTGGATGGGCCTTTGGCCTGATCCAACATTGGCGTCTCTTATGTTCTTATGTTCTTATGTTCTTATGTCTTCTTGGTGCTTGGGGGGGGGCAACAGTGGGAGGGCTTCTAGTGTCCTGGCCCCACTGCAGGACCTCCTGACGGCACCTGGTATTTCTGGCCACTGTGTGATACAGTGTTGGACTGGATGGGCCTTTGGCCTGATCCAACATTGGCATCTCTTATGTTCTTATAAGAGGGAATTGGATAAGCATATGGAGCAGAGGTCCATCGGTGGCTATTAGCCACAAGGTATAGATAGGGACTCTGGGGCAAGTGATGCTCTGTCATCTTGGTGCTTGGGGGGGGTCAACCGGGGGAGGGGTTCTAATGTCCTGGCCCCACTGCTGGACCTCCTGATGGCACTGGTATTTCTGGCCACTGTGTGATACAGAGTGTTGGACTGGATGGGCCTTTGGCCTGATCTAACATTGGCATCTCTTATGTTCTTATGTTCTTTTGTTGAGTTCTAGAAGGAGATGATACTGGATTTATACCCCACCCTTCACTATCCGAAGGAGTCTCAGAGCGGCTTACAGTTCCCTTCCCCTCCCCACAACAGACGCCCTTGGAGCAATGCTCCCTCTAAGCTCTGGAGTCTTGTGAGCAAAAATTCTACTTTGTGAGCTCCTGGCATTAAAGTGGTGAGCCAGCGATTTGGCTGCTGCATAAATTAGTTTGTGCTGGAGCCCTTCTAGAGCAAAGGCAAAAATGTGTGAGCCGGAGGCTAACAAACTGTGAGCTAGCTCACACTCACTCAGCTTAGAGGAACACTGCCTGTGAGGTAGGTGGGGCTGAGAGAGCTCTCTCAAAAACTGCTCTTTCCAGAACAGCAGTGAGAGAACTTGTGACTGACCCAGGGTCACACCAGCAGCTGCATGTGGAGGAGTGGGGAATCAAATCCGGTTCTCCCAGATTAGAGTCCGCGCTCCTAGCCACTACACCAAACTGTCTCTCAGTACCAAACTGGCTATCAGCCCAGAGGTTCTAGGCTGCACTGTCAGACCAGAAGTTCTCCAGTCCACTTTTATCTCCAGTTTTTAAAACAAGCAACATTATGAAAGTCCCAGCAACTACGGGGGAGAGTCTAGGCCCTCTAGTTTGACGGGAAGGACTTCTAGATCTTCTGACCGCAGCAGGATCTGCCTTGGGTCCTGGGAGAAGAAGAAGAAGAAGAGATTGGAATTATACCCCGCCCTTCACTCAGAGTCTCAGAGCGTCTTACAAACTCCTTCCCCTCCCTCTCCCCACAACAGACACGCTGGGAGGTGGGTGGGGCTGAGAGAACTCTGACAGAAACGGCTCTTTCAGGAGCAGCTGTGCCAGAGCCAGTTTGGTGTAGTGGTTAAGTGCGCGGGCTCTAATCTGGGAGAACCAGGTTTGATTCCCCACGCCTCCACTTGCACCTGGCTGGATGACCTGGGGCAAGCCGTAGTTCTGATAAGAGCTGTCCTTGAAAAAGAGCAGTTTCTCTTAGAGCTCTCTCAGCCCCACCTGCCTCCCAGGGTGTCTGTTGTGGGGAGGGGAAGGGAAGGGAGTTTGCAAGCTGCTCTGAGACGCCTGTGGGTAGTGAAGGGCGGGGTAGAAATCCAATCTCTTCTTCTTCTGAGAGCCAGTTTGGTGTCGTGGTTAAGTGCGTAAACTCTAATCTGGGAGAACCGGGTTTGATTCCCCACTCCTCCACTCACGGCTGCTGGGTGACCTTGGGCAAGCCATAGTCCTGATAAGAGCTGTTCTTGAAAAAGAGCCGTTTCTGTCAGAGCTCTCTCAGCCCCACCTCCCTCACAGGGTGTCTGTTGTGGGGAGGGGGATGGAAAGGAGTTTGTAAGCCGCTCTGAGACACCTTTGGGTAGTGAAGGGCGGGGTATAAATCCAATCTCTTCTTCTTCTTCTTGTGACTGACCCAAGGTCACATCAGCAGGTGCAAGTGGAGGAGTGGGGAGTCAAACCCGCTTCTCCCAGATTAGAGTACGTGCACAAAGGTGGGGGTATAAATACTGAAAATAAATAACATTAGGAATTGGGGGGGGGGCTGTCTAGAAAGTGGCGTTTTCTAGTGGGAAAAGAGAAGGCACGTGGGCTCTCCCTCTTCGGTCTGTGCGGAATCCCCACAACAGAGTCGGTCACCGTTGGGTAACGTGTCCCCCTTCTGCTTCCTTGGCAGCACCTGCGGCTCTCGCTGACGGAGCGGGGCCAGTGCCGCGTCCAGCACCTCCACTTCCCCTCCATCATGGACATGTTGATCCATTTCCAACGGTATCCCATCCCTCTGGAATGCGGGGCCCCCTGCGACGTGCGCCTGTCGAGCTACATGGTGGTTGTCCCGCACACCCAAGGTGAGAGGGGCGAGGGGGCTGCTGGCGGGGCCGTCTCGGGCACGTGGCCTTCTGTGGCCAGCGGGGCGGGGTGCGCAGCGCACTTGCTGGAGAGTCCCACTGGCTCCAAGTAACTGGGGAGGAAAACCCCCTCCCTGTTTGCAGCAAGGGTTCCTGCTTGCTCTTCCCTTTGGCTGCTCAGAAGGAAAGCGGAAACTCCCGACTGCAGTGGGACCGGCGGTCGATTTTGTGTGTGTGTGTGTGTGTGGAATGTGAATGGATCTTTTACAACCCACACAGTCCTCCCGCTTTGGCTTAGGTACGCAGCAGAGCGTGGGTGCCTCTTTTCTCTTTGGGAGGGGGAGTCGTAGCTCAGCTTTCCAGTCTGCGGGTTACAAGAACTGACTACGGACAGAAAACACGCAGAGGTCGTAGGAAAAGGCCTCGTACCTTGAGCTGGTTTGTTGTGAATCAGACGGGTCGGTCCACCAAAGTCAGTCTTGTCTACGCAGACTGGAAGCGGCTCTCCAGGGTCTCAGGTGGAGGTCTTTCAGCATCTCCTTCTGCCTGGTCCTTTGAACTGGGGATGCCGGGGATCGAACTTGGGGCCTTCTGCATGCCAAGCAGATGCTCTGCCACTGAGCCATGGCCCCTCTTTACAGTTCTCCAGGGTCTCAGGTGGAGGTCTTTCAGCATCTCCTTCTGTCTGGTCCTTTTTAACTGGAGATGCTGCCGGGGATTGAACCTGGGACCTTCTGCATGCCAAGCAGATGCTCTGCCACTGAGCCACAGCTCCTCTTTACAGCTCTCCAGGGTCTCCGGTGGAGGTCTTTCAGCATCTCCTTCTGCCTGTTCCTTTTAACTGGAGATGCCGGGGATTGAACTTGGGGCCTTCTGCATGCCAAGCAGATGCTCTGCCACTGAGCCACGGCCCCTCTTTACAGTTCTCCAGGGTCTCAGGTGGAGGTCTTTCAGCATCTCCTTCTGTCTGGTCCTTTTTAACTGGAAACGCTGCCAGGGATTGAACCTGGGACCTTCTGCATGCCAAGCAGATGCTCTGCCACTGAGCCACGGCCCCTCTTTGCAGCTCTCCAGGGTCTCAGGTGGAGGTCTTTCAGCATCTTCTCCTGCCTGGTCCTTTTAACTGGAGATGCTGGGGACTGAACCTGGGACCTTCTACATGCCAAGCAGATGCTCTACCACTGAGCCACAGCCCCTTGCAGCTCTTTAGTGTCTCCGGCTGAGGTCTTTCACATCACCTGTGTCACCAGATAACTGGAGATGCCGGGGATCGAACCTGGGGCCCTCTGCATGCCAAGAAGATGCTCTGCCACTGAGCCACAGCCCCTCTTTGCACCTCTCCAGGGTCTCAGGTGGAGGTCTTTCAGCATCTTCTCCTGCCTTGTCCTTTTAACTGGAGATGCTGCCAGGGATTGAGCCTGGGACCTTCTGCATGCCAAGCAGAGGCTCTACCACTGAGCGACACCCCCTCTTTACAGCTCTCCCGGGTCTCCAGCTGAGGTCTTTCAGCATCGCCTCCTGCCTGGTCCTTTGAACTGGGGATGCCGGGGACTGAACCTGGGACCTTCTGCATGCCAAGCAGAGGCTCTGCCACTGAGCCACGGCCCCCTTTACAGCTCTCCAGGGTCTCCAGCTGAGGTCTTTCAGCATCGCCTCCTGCCTGGTCCTTTGAACTGGGGATGCCGGGGACTGAACCTGGGACCTTCTGCATGCCAAGCAGAGGCTCTGCCACTGAGCCACAGCCCCGCCTCACCGCCCTTTTCTTGGTACTGGCATCAGCGGGGGAGGCCGGCAAAGAGCTGCATCTGTCAAGGCAGTCAACGGCGAGGGACCTTTCTTTGTCAATTAAATGTCATTTCTTTCTCAGATGATTGGTAGGCCAGCAATGGCCACCGGAGGCATGGGAGCGTGATGAAGGTGCTGAGGCTTTGGGGATGGGCTGCGTCTGTCACTCGCTCTCGGGACAGCAAGAAGAAGCAAGTGGGGAATAAAGGATCCATTGGGCGTCCTGTCGCAGCCGACGTAGGGCGACCCCTTAGGGTTTTCAAAGCAAGAGACGTCCAGAGGTGGTTTTGCCTTTTGCCTGCCTCTGCGTAGCAACCCTGGACTCCCTTGGTGGGTCTCCCATCCAAGGACTAACTAACCAGGTCCAACCCAGCTTAGCAAGAGACGTTCAGTGCAAGGGACGTTCAGAAGTGGTCTGCCATGGCCTGCCTCTGTGTAGTGCCCCTGGACATCCTTGGTCTCCCATCCAAATACTAACCAGGGTCATCCTTAGTAGCTTCTTGAGTAGGGGTGTGCAAAAAAAAAAATTCCCACCATAGAGAACAATGGAGGGGATGGGGGCAACCTGTTTGGGGGCCCGTAGAATTGGACCCCCTTGTTCAATGTTCTTGAAACCTGGTGGGTATCTTGGGGAAAGGCCCCAGCAACTACCCTGCAAATTTGGAGCCTCTCCCTCAAACCACCTCCCCTCCAGCCCCCAGAATATACCCTATTTTTGCCATGGACTTCAATGGCCCATAGGATATAATGGGGCCGAATTGCTACCGAAATTCGGCGGCAATTCAGCGGCAAGCCGATTCAGACCAGAGAATCTGAATCGGCCCGCAGCATCCCGAAAGGGGCCCGAATGGGCCATTTTTGGGGATGCATTCGGTTCAGACGAACCGAATGCACATCCCTACTTCTGAAATCTAATGAGATCAGGCCAACCTGGACCACCTAGGGCCGGGTGCCTCTTCAGTGCCACCCCAGTCCTGTCCGTAGTTGGCAGCGGCACTTGTTCCTCCAGAAGAGGTGAAAAACGGTAGAACACTTTGTGCCAAAGGGAAACCGGAGGCAGAGCTGTTGCGCCAGATGTGTTGTTGACGGATGCAGACTGCGGGTCGTCCTGATCCAAGACCAGACAGGGCCTCTGTTCCTTTCCCCAAGAAACATGCCAGCACGGTGTGCGGGCAGGAGCCCCACGTGTGCGTCTGGGTGCAGAACGCAGCTTCCCGAGCCTCGATCGCATTTTTTTAAGGAAAGCGTCTGACCCTCTTGACTAACACAGTCCGCGTGGGCAGGCATTGCGAATTCAGTGCCGTGGCTGAGTCAGACGGTCAGCGAAGGTAGGAGGGGGCCTCCAGTTCTTTTCCCTTCTCCGTAACTACCAGAGCTGGGGAGGGGTAGTACAGGCAGGTATGCTGCAGTTGTGCGATTTAGCCCGGGTAGGCAAGGAGGACCTGACGTCAGAACTTTATTTTTGTTTTAAGCTTCGAGTTCATGGGCACCGTGCCACAGAAATAAATAATGTATGGTTAGGTGGATGCGAAATGTGGGTTATAACATAGATCTGTCACAGTGGAGTTAAATATTGAAAGTGAATATTAAGTTGACTAAATCTGTTTCATTCAAAGAAAATCTATATAAAATGTTCTATAGATGGCGTCTAACCCCAGATAGATTAGCTAAAATGTATAAAAACATGGGTAACAGGTGTTGGAAATGTAACAGTCATGTTGGACCATACTACCATATGTGGTGGACATGTAAAAAGTTCATGAATATTGGATTGAAGTACATGCTTTCTTACAGTCAGCCTTGAATATTACAATACCTTTTAAGCCAGAGACATTGCTGTTAAGCTGTTTTACCAGATGACTTAGATAAGAACCATAGATACTTTATTTCACATGTTATAACAGCAGCCAGAATTTCATTCGCAACGACATGGAGGACATTGAAGATCCCAATGTTCTATGAGTTGATATTGAAGTTTATGGAAGGTGCTGAAATGGACAGATTCACAAATATATTAAAAGGAAAAATGGAAGAAGAATTTATGGGACCTTGGAGGGCGTTTTATGACTGGTTAAAACTTAGGTACTGAGAAAATGAGATTAAATGAAGAACAATAAGAATGATAGATGTAGTAGTTGTGAAGTTCAATTGAGAAGACTTGCATGCAGAATATTAAATTGGATTTGTGTGTGTATGTGTGTATATACACACACACATACACAGGGGTCATTTCGTAGAAAAAGAGGTGCAGGAGCTCATTAGCATAACTAATTAGCATAACTTATTTGCATATGCCACGCCCCCTGACATCACCGGAGGTGTGTCAGAAGGCAACACCCACCGCTCAGGCTCCACGGGACTGTTTTGGATTGCTAGCTATTGGGGGGGGGGGGCTTGTACCTGAATAAAACTTGGTCTTAAAGGTGCCACTGGACTGTTTTGGCTCTGCAACTTACCTGGCTGCTTCTTGCTCTGACTGAGGGCTGCTGGGAGCAGGGGGTGGGGCTTGTTGCATGTGCCTGCCTCCTGGGCTCTTTACTCCACTCCTGTGCGCTCCTGCAGGAAATGAGCCCTGTATACACACACACACACTTCTGTATCTTTCCTTTTCCCCCTTCCTTCCCCTTTCCCTTCCTCTGCACATAAACTAATAAAATTCTTTTTAAAAAAGAAAAGAAATGAGGATATTTTCATTCTCCATTTTTCTTCCACCACCTGCAGGCTCCGGTAACCTCGTCCCACCTTCCTCCTCCATCCACCGCTGTGGGCCAGAGTTCAGCCTCGTCCAGCTGCCCCCAGCCGGCTTCCCACAGCTCCACCCGGCCGACGACCTCACCCGCAGCTCCTCGGAGGAGCAGATCTTCCACCTGGTGCCCCCACCGGAGGAGCTGGCCAGAGGCTTGTGGCACAGAGGTAGCCTGTCGGGGCCGCCCGGCGCACCCGCCGCGCACCGCCCGTGGGACAATGATTACGAGACGGACTCGCAAGGCAGGGTCCACTTGCGGGCGGTCAACAACCAGTACACGCCCCTTTGACACAGTGGGACATGCTAGCCCCCCCTCCCCCCGCTTTTGCACAGGACTCTTGGCCAACATTTCAGAAAGCCAAGAGACACGACCGTCCCCCCCTTCCTTACTAAAGGTGGGTATGCGTTTGGTAAGCTAGAGTGAAGGCTCATCCCTCCACGGGGATGACCCTACAATTTGGCCTGTTACAGGGCCAGTCCTCTTGGTAGACTCCCCCTCCCCACTCAGTGCATTCTTCTTCATTACTGGGGGTTTTTTTTGCACATCGCTCTTTTGCTTCAGTCAAATTTTGGTCTCCATCGAATCCCAGATCTTTGGGGGTGGCCGGGGGACATTCTGACCCCTGTCTCCTAAGTCTGTCTGCACTTCCACAGTCTTAGCCCTTTTTTCCCACACCGAGTGACTTTCTGGGCTCTTCCATGAATCATCGGGGCTGAAGTCATTATCGCTCAAGGTAGCAATACAGCCATACGTTCTTTGCAAAACAAAAAGAGCATTGTCTCTCCAAGGGCTTTCACACACACCCTTGCCTTAACTGTAGGGAACGACTTATGAGTTAGTGGCAGCCCCAGCTAAGAAACATCCTTTCCCACACCTCCTAAGAGGGGCTCTGCTTACTTTTGAGCCACATCTGCCTCCCCCGCCCTCCTGGCTAGAATACGGCAGCATTAAATGGCCTTGGCCGAACCTTCAGGTTGTCCTTCCTCTGGAACTGAGCACCTGAAGCTGCCTTCCAAGGAATCAGGCCCTTGGCTCATCAACAGTACTGTCCAACGCTCCCTCTAAGCTGTGGAGTCTTGTGAGCAAAAATTCCACTTTGTGAGCTCCTGGCATTAAAGTTGTGAGTGAGCAGTTTGGATCCTGCATCAATTAGTTTGCTCTGGAGCCCTCCTTCCTGAGCTGAGACAACAATGTGTGAGCCGGAGGCTAAAAAACTGTGGGCTAGCTCACACTAACTCAGCTTAGAGGGAACACTGGTACTATCTACTCAGACTGGCAGCAGCTCTCTCTGGGCTGAGGCGGAGGTCTTTCACACCACCTCCTTTTTAACTGGAGATGCCGGGGATTGAACAGAGACTTCCTGCATGCCAAGCGGATGTTCTGCCACTGAGCCAGGGCCCCTCCCCAATGCAAGGTTAAAAAGTAGTTTCCATCTGCCAGGAGAGTGTGGGAACCCCTAGTTTAAAAGCAGCCAGGTTCCACCCCTTGGGAGTGATGATTTCATTGGACAGCTTGAACCGGTATGGAAATGTAGCATTCCCCCGATTTCTTTACTCGGAAGGCTCGTCCCAATCAGAGAGTTCTGCACGAACATCCTTAGAAGCCTTGCCCACCAGGCAGATGTCTCCTCCTTGCCCATGAAAGTGACGTTATTTATGCTTACATAGAAGCAAGCTTTTATTGAATGTTGTGTGGCCCACTCCTGCATGAAATGCATCGGATGGGGCGACACGGCTCAGTTTTCAGGGCTCGTTTATGTAACTTTTCTTTTAAAGGAAACAGATTTAGGGGTTAAAGTAGCAAGCTTGTTGCATACAATCTGGCTCCCTGATTATACCCCTTTCCTGCAAAACTGTTTGCTCAGCACAAGCCAAGTGGAAGAAGATGGTATCGAATATCGAATAGCCTTTCAGGGCGCAAAGAGTAAAAACAGGTGGCTTACCTGTAACTGATGATGTTCTTTGGGGTCACCTGTGCAGCCCCACGCCTCGAGGTCGTGCGCAGGCGCCCAAACCCATGTGTGGGACTGCACAGAGACCACAAAGAAGATCTGCTCAAATACATACCTCATTCGCGGCACGCCGAGCAGCTCGGGAAGCAGCTCTCAGCTCAGCCTACAGAAGAGGAAAGGTAAATGTGGAAGATGCTGCGGCGTTCCTGCCGACAAGGGTGTTTCTTTAGAAAGATGCCAAGAGAGGGAAAGCACCTGCTCAGCCGCTCAGCTTTGGTCCAGCCCGTGCAAGAGACGAGATGTCAACCCGACCTCCCTTCTTTGGAATGAACGTTTGGGGATGTCCTTTCCAAAGCAGGCGAGAAGGCACCGGCGTTGTCGTCTGCTGTCTGCTCCACTTACAGAGGATGCACAAGTCAGAAAGTTCAGAGGCCTTGGCTGCACAAACAGTTTGTTTCCAGCTCCAGGAGATTGGATTTATACCCTCACCTTCACTACCCAAGGGAGTCTCAGAGCGGCTTACAAACCCCTTTCCCTTCCCCTCCCCACAACAGACACCCTGTGAGGTCGGTGGTGCTGAGTGACAGAAACTGCTCTTTTTCAAGAACAGCTCTGAGAGAACTATGGCTTGCCCAAGGTCATCCAGCAGCTGCAAGTGGAGGAGTGGGGCATCAACCCCGGTTCTCCCGGATTCGAGTCCGCGCACTTAACCACGACACCAAACTGAAAGGAGCTCATCTCACCTGGCCGGTCTATCACGCTTGATGCCTCATGCCAGGGACACCAGAATTGCCTTCTGTGAATTAGATAGTAAGAAAGCACCCGCCTGTGAGCTGCAGTGGTCATTCCATTATGTGGCACCTTGCACACGTGAAGACAAGTTTCAGAGTGTAGCTGTGTTGATCTGCCGTAGAACAGATTTTAGCCCAGTAGTGCCTAAGAGAACAACTCGAGTTTCAGGATGTGAGCTTGTCTTGAAAGCTTACACCTTGAAACGCCTGTTGGGTCTCTTAAGGCGCTACTAGACTAAAACCCTAACTGTGCATGTGAACTTGCCTTCTGGGAAATGGCTGTGACATGCCACCCCCTGAAAGTAATTGGCCCTAATGGCTTTTGAATATGGCCAGGATCCATTTTGACATGTGCTTAGAGGAACCAGGAACACACAGCATGTAGACCAGAGAGAAAGGACCTCAAAGGTATTATGTCCCCAATCCAGGTACTTCGTGCAATCAATGCCTGCCCCCAATACAGCCGTTCTTGTCGGGGCTCACTATTACTGGGTGTTGAGACCAGTGTTCCCTCTAAACTGAGTTAAGTGTGAGCTAGCTCACAGTTTTTCAGCCTCCAGCTCACACAGTTTTGCCTTAGCTCAGGAAGGATGGCTCCAGAGCCAACTAACACGCAGGAGCCAGATTGCTTGCTCACAGCTTTAATGCCAGTAGCTCACAAAGTAGAATTTTTGCTCACAAGTCTCCACAGCCTAGAGGGAGCATTGGTTGAGACATCGCAAGGTAAAGTTCTGTTCAGCAGAGGCACAGGGAGGGGAACAGGCTATTCAGAAGAACGTCCTCTTTGCATGTGTTCAGGGACACAATGCCGTCTACTTGAGAGACCATTTTGCCAGCAGATCGGAACGTGCAGTTTGAAACAAGGTTCCGTGTGTTCATCTGTTGGCTCCTCGAGTCTATCCCTGAAGGCAAATAGCTTTATCAAGAACGAGGTGTAGAACTTCCTCCATTGCAGGTCTCAGCCTTTGTTTTTAAATCCAAGAAAGAAACTTTGCAGATAACAAGCTTGCTACTTTAAAGAAATGGGAAAAACAAAACAAAACCGTATGCCTGTAAAGGAAATACACACACTATGTGTGTTTAAGCGCGTCCTCTTTTCAATCCTGTATAGTAGAATTTTTCTATATATTGTTTCTGTATGTATTGTATGTGTAACTTATTCTTGAATACTATTAAATACACAGATCTGCGCCTGCAGTAAATAAACTGTTTTTAGAGATTTTCAGCGGCGGGTCCCAGTTATTTCTTCCACCACCAAGCCATGCCCCATCGTTCTACGTAGAGATTGAAAGAAAATGTGTGCATGTTCCGTGCTGTCAAGCTACTTCCGGCTTATGGCGACCCTCTGAATTAATGTCCTCCAGAACATCCTGTCGTTCACAGTCTAGCTCAGGCCTTGCAAGCGGAGGGCCTTTCTGGGTTCCCTGGACTGAGTCCATCCTCTTCCCCCGCCGCCTTCAACCTTTTCCTAGCATGATTGTCTTTTCCGGTGACTCTTGTCTTTTCAAACAGAACACCGTCTAAATATACCTTGGGAACAGATTTCACAAACTGAAGCCTGTGCCTTAAGCCCCGAGTACTAAGGTTACTCTTGAGAGTCCCTTGGACTGCAGGAAGATCAAATCAGTCAATCCTAAAGGAAATCAACCCTGACTGTTCCCTGGAAGGCCAGATAATGAAACTGAAGCTCAAATACTTTGGCCACCCAATGAGAAGGGAGCCCTCACTGGAGAAGAAGACCCTGATGCTGGGAAAGATTGAAGGTCAAAGAAGACGGGGACGGCAAAGGAGGAGATGGTTAGACAGTGTCACAGATGCAACGACCATGAAATTGAGCCAACTTCAGAGGACGGTGGAAAACCGGAAGGCCTGGCGTGATCTGGTCCATGGGGGCGCGGAGAGTCGGACTTGACTGTGCGACTGAACAACTAAAGTTACACGATAGCATTCCCGCGGTCATGCATAGCTGCACCTCCAAACACCGGTGTACCCAAAGTCCTTGTGTGAGGGCCGCTTAGATAGCATTTGGAAGCCACGTCCTCTATAAATGTGTCTAGTGCTTTTTAAAAAAGAAATTGCTAAATGGAACCTTGATGTACAGAAACGGTTATCTTCCATTGCTCTGTTCTCCATTTTATCCTCACAACAACCTTGTGAGGGAGGTTAGGGTGTGTGCGTGCGCATGTGTGCGTGTCTGTGTGTGTGTGTGTGTGTCTCTCTCTCTCTCACCCAAGCTAGCTTCCACAGCAGGGCAAGGATTTGAACCCGAGTCTCCCAGATCCTAATCTGACACTTTAGAACCTCTACCCTCTGCTAGTCTCTGAAAATCAGATGTCAAGAAAGGGAGGGGAGGGGAGGTCAGGTTGTTCACATCCCACAGACATCTGGCTGCTCACTGCTGGAAACCACACACTGGGGTGGACGGATATTTGGCTTGTTGATTCTTACGTTACATTCTTAAGCGCACATCTCTTGACACATAAGCTGTCCATTAAGTTAAGAGTGGACAGAAAATCCTACGTGCAAGGAACCTTGAGCGACTTGTTCACAAAACCTACGCCGCCTGTAAGTTAGAATCCTCAAGTTGGTGGCCTTGTACCCAGTTGCCTGCTACAGTGAGGTACTTCTTAATTTCATTTCATTTATTAGGTTTAGAAGCCCATAAGCCATACACCTTTAAAAGTTTACAGGTTTAGAATTACAGCAAAACCAAATTTTGCCAAGTCTGTTATGCAGTTAAAACAGAAAACTATTCAACAGGAGTCTCAGTCTTGCAGGTTCCGGGAAGGGTGAGCATTTCAGTAGCCGTTTCCTCAAAAATTCCCCTCTCCCAGCTGTATGTGGGAGAGGGAGCCTACAGCCTCCAATGAACAGTCACAGAAACGCTGATGAACAGGCATACCCTGGAACCGGCCCTTCATCTGTGCAGAAGGAAACAATGGGCCACCATGTATGCTCTTCTTAATTTGGGGATGGTTAGCACATACAAATAGAGCAGTTCAAATTTCGTTCAGTATTTAACCCCTAAGTATGATGGTGAACATTTCCGCTCAATGGCGATTAAAAGTGAATTGCAATCTTGGTCTGTAAGCTTCCCGATGAACATCACTCTTTTTTTTTTGGTGTTAATTTTCCAGTTTCGTGTAAGCCCAGTTGCTTTAAGTTTAATATCCCCTGCAGATTTTTGTGGAAGCTGTTTCTAAGGCAAGCTTACTCTCCAAAGAGTGCCAAGTGGATGCCCCCTCCTCATCTACAAGCTATTAAGGGGTGGGGGAAGCCAAGTACAGCCAAGCCAACCCGTTGAAACCAGGCAGACACCAGACAGAAGGTCAGTTTTTAAAACTTTTTTTATTTTTAATTTTTTTTTAAAGTTTTTATTTTATATTATCTACAAAGTAAAAGTTTCCTCTTAACTTAAAAGTTACACCAACCACTGCCTTACAGCAGTGATTTCCCCCTCATCAAACATGATTTTATAAATAATAAATCCATATCTGTTTGACGATTAGAATTTGACTTTACTGAACCTCTTTCAAGTTTAGTTAGAAGTAAAAGGGATTTTTCTCTTGATTTCTTTTTAGTGAGAATAGCAGCAAGAATCACTCTCGTTACTTCTTTCTCTAGCGGATGAATTTATAACTCTGAAGGGTTGTTTTAAAAAATAAATAGCTTTTCCAGTTTTTTTTTTTCCTGCAAGCGGAACCGGGGCAAGGTGGGGGGGGCTTTTTTGACACAACACATGGAATTATGGAATTGTCCCACAAGGTTTTTACATGCCTTATTCTCAGTCCAAATCTCTCCCACTGCAAGGTGAACTGTTAGCATTCCTATCAGCTGTTATGAGAATTCCCCCCCCAACAAAAATAAGTGAAATACTAGAATTTTTCCCCCATTTTGTTTCGTTTTGTTTCTGTGCTTCCGGAGTCGGTAGAAGCAGGAGAAGGAAGGTATTTGGCCTAAAAAAAAGAAAACGGGATCCAGCCTCACAGTTACTGCAGGTCAGCTTTACAGCTGCTGTTGATGGTGGGTTTGTACTGCAAAGGAAGGAGAGAGAAGACGACGACGTCAGAGAAGCGATCGCAGGCCCATCAAGGACATTGACAGAGCAAAGCAGGACAACTCTTGCATCTAGACAAACTCTCAAGGGAGCGAAGGCGGTGGTCCCCGCCCAGTCCCCTGGCGTTACACTCTTGTCCACAGCTCTGGGTACCAAAACTGTTCACAAGGACTAGGGAATCTCCCCCACCCCCACCCCAAAATCCAAAAGGCATGAGCCTCAGTGACTGCTCCTTCAATAAAGCAAAATTTAAAAAGAGGGCTTTTGACCAAACAAGCATCTCAAGGCCCATCGCTCAATGGCCAGAAATGTGATTTCAAAAGGGGAGAAGAGGAGGTTGGATTTATACCCCATGGCCCTTCACTACCCAGGAGTCTCAGAGCGGCTTACAAACTCCTTTCCCTTCCCCTCTCCACAACTGACACCTTGTGAGGTAGGTGGGGCTGAGAGAGCTCTGAGAGAAACTGCCCTTTCAAGGACAGCTCTGACAGAACTGTGGCTTGCCCAAGGTCATCCAGCAGCTGCAAGTGGAGGCGTGGGGAATCAAACCCAGTTCTCCCAGATTAGAGTCCGCGCACTTAACACAGAGAGAAAGTAAAACAATTTTTTTGGGGGGGGGGGGGGCAGGATTCAGCCCAGGATTCAAAGGCCTGCTCTAGATATATCAAAGACTGGATAACAGCGTAATGTATTTTTAAGAGCTTTTGTACCTAACACCACCAGGCATGTTGAAGGAGGGTAGGAGGAAACGTAAACCTCCGTAAACACACCCAGGGCTGCAGAGAAGGCAGAGGGCACGTCTTTGCAAAGAGCTATCCTGCCTAGAGGACAAGTGGCCCGGCCACACACTGGTCCGTGCAAAATCGAAAACCCAGAACAAAATCCACGTGACGCAGTTTATTACGACCAGCCAAACAGACACATAGCCCTGTGTTTTGGGAGGACATAAACTCTCTGGGCTTCGAGTCTCTTTTTTTGGGGGGGGGGGGGACACGGGCGGACACGACACACAAACCCCACACATCCACACCCATTCCTCCCCCTCCACGAGCTGTCATGGTTATGTCACACATGTGCCTCTCTCACCTGAAGGGTGCGCCATATAGGGAAAGTGTGTTGCTGTCGAAACTGGAATGTGCTGTAGGGCACTCTGCGCAATGGCGGCTTGGGCTCCACCGGGCGGCGGCTGGGTCGTCATGAGCATCATCGGAGCATGGGCAGTTGGGTGAGACGGAGCCATCCCGGACTGCACATGGGCCTGAAACAAAGAGCTCTTAGGTCACAGGGTCATGGGGAATCAGAATGATAGCGTTGGAAGGGGCCTCCAGGGTCATCTAGTCCAACCCCCCTGCACAATGCAGGAAATTCACAAACACCTCCCCCCCCACACACACTCCCAGTGACCTCTGTTCCACGCCCAAAAGATGATAAAAAAACCCCCCCTCCAGGATCTGCAGCCAAACTGGCCTGGAGAAAAATGGCTTCCTGACCCCGAAGTGGCGATCAGCATGTTTTTGGGCGCGTCAGAAAGGGCCACAAGAACTAAGCAAGGAGGCGGCCCTTCCTGTCCTCCCTTCTCACGAGGTGCCTCCGTTCATAGAATCGGCACTGCTTTCAGATGGCCACCAAGCCTCTGTTTGAAAACCTCCAAAGATGGAGAGCCCACCACCTCCCGAGGAAGCCTGTCCCGCTGAGGAACTGCTCTGTCAAGAAAACCAAAAACTCTTCTGATTTCATTTCAACCTGTTGGTTCTGGTCCAACCTTCTGGGGCCAACTCCTGGCCACGGCCCTGAAGCGGCTGCATCAGAGGGACAAAAGCCGACGGGGACCCCAAAACCACTGGACGCTGGGGTGTTCTTGTATCCATCTGTGTATGTACTGTGTACGTCTGAGATTGTACAGACTTCTTGAAGGGACCGTGGGGTATCCTGGCCAGGCTCCACAGCCAAACTAGAACACATTAGGCTCAGAAGGCGAGCAGAACCCACTTCTACAACTGTGCTGAAGATGTACGACCACCTTGCTGACACTAAGCCAGTCGGCTGCCCAGTGTACCTGTGGGACTTTCAGGCTGAACAGAGGCAAGAGTGAAACAAAGGGGCTTCCCAAAGAAGCAGAAGAAGAGATTGGATTTCGACCCCGCCCTTCACTACCCGAAGGACTCTCAGAGCGGCTTACAAACTCCTTTCCCTCCCCCTCCCCACAGCAGACACCCTGGGAGGTAGGTGGGGCTGAGAGGGCTCTTGACAGAAACTGCACTTTTTCAAGAACAGCTCTGCCAGAACTACGGCTTGCCCAAGGTCATCCAGCAGGTGCAAATAGAGGAGTGGGGGAATCAAACTCTGTTCTCCCAGATTAGAGTCCGCGCACTTAACCACTGCACCAAACTGGCTCTCTAGGACACGAATTAGCCAGCCTTCAGTTTCCCTGTGTAATGCTTTGATGCTCAACACAAAAGTGGAACGAGAGGACTCCTCTTCCGCGGCAGGCAGGTGTCAACTCGAGCGCTGCAGCGGCACGAGCCCTGCTGCCCGGTGACTCCCATCATGGCTTCCCACACAAAGCGGCCTCTGGAAGGGCAGCCACTTGAGGAGAGCGACGACCTGCTCTCCCAAACCTGGCTACTGACTCTGGGAGCGAGAGCTTCCTCCACCCACCCCACGGCCCTGCTCAGCTATGAGCACAAAACGTACCGGCCTCTCTTCATTCTCCCAGCTTGAGCCTCAATTGACTTCCACCTGTCACCAGCTCCCTCCCATATAATTTTAGCAACTCACCCATCCCGAGTCCGAGGGACTCCAAAGCACTCACAAAGACAAGTCGCTGGGCAGAGATTACAACGTGTGCACAAAGCCCCTTCACGTTCCAAGCAGCTCCCTGATGCCTCAGACTCGGCCAAGGACCAGGGCTCCCTCTAAGCTGAGTGAGTGTGAGCTAGCTCACAGTTTTTTAGCCTCCGGCTGACACATTTTTGTCTCCGCTCAAGAAGGATGGCTCCAGAGCAGGCTAATTCATGCAGCAGCCAAATCGCTCGCTCACAACTTTGATGCCGGGAGCTCACACAATATTTTGCTCACAAGACTCCACCGCTTAGAGGGAACATTGCCATGGACACACCACGCCTCCACGAGGGCTCCCTCGGATCAAAGCTACCTGGCATCCGTCTTCTCGGCACAGACCCCGAGAGAAGGAGACATGGCTCCTCACCACCTCTGCCCCTCCCCAGCGCTAGGAAATGCCGCCGGGCAAGGTCACCACCACGGGAGACATTTCGTTACCTGGGGGACGTGGGCCATGTGCGGTGGGTTGGTGTAGGCAGGCTGGACGTGGGAAGGATGGATGGCGAAGACTGTCTGCTGTGCCGTCGGGAAGCTGCTCTGCGGAGACTGTGCGTTCGAGCCGGGGGTCATGGAAGGAGGGGTTGGCGCGAGTCCGGTATGGTAGATTGCCGATTGCTGCTGTGCATTTGTCAGGTGGAGGGCCTGGGCGGCCTGGTGTTGATGCGGCTGCAGAGGGAGAGAGAAACATGGTATCCACCTTGCAGCAATCACCATGGGACTGCCACTTTCTGACGGCCACCGCGTTTACAGATCCGGTGCCGCGTCCCTATTTCCCTCGCCCACACGGCAGCCGCCAGCTGAAAGTAGGACAGGATGAGGCAGCTTCACACACTGGGGAGCCACAGGAACACTGGCTCGTCTCCCTAGAAGTTGTCACGCTCACAGAGGTTCACCTGCTTGACACAAACGTGTCGAATTCGGCATTACAGGTGGAGGAAATCTCATGTGCATGTCTCCACCCCCTTGTAAGATGTGAGGGTTGCTCTTTTATTGGAATAATCCCCTTGGGGCAAGAGTTCCAGTCCTGGCCCTCCCTATGGCAGCACCTCAATTGCGGAATCACTCCCCCAGTGGAGCCCGTAGGCAAGCCTGCCGCCTGGCTGGGACTGCAGGTTGAGACACTGCAACACCACTGGTATTTCCGTCTTTTAAACTTCCTTATCCTGCCCTGCCTCTTCAGACTCAATGTGGCCAAACAGGGCAACAACCAGGCTGCAAGAACTCAAAACATACCAGTCCAAAAAGCAAGATTAAAAGGCACAAATTAAAAAGAACTTATACATTTTTAAAATGCAGAATTAAAAAAAAAAAAACAACCCAATGCTTCTGCTCCCCTTTATCTTTTGAGCCGTATGTCTGTAGATGGTTCCCATTTTATCTTTTGCATTGTGCAAAGAGCAATTTTAAACTAGAAAGGGGGTACAGGTGCGTGTTACAATAAAAAGACACGTTGGGCTCTGACTTGCAGCAAACATGGGTCCACCAGGGTGACTAATCCCAACGGAACCAGCAGAGTCCTTTAGAGATGGGCTGGGGACCAGTTCCTACTAATGTACCGCCCCAGGCAGGCAGAATCAACCCAACGTCCTGCGCAAGAGGCAGATGACAGAGCAGGCGCTCGGCCAATCGCACGCACCACGTACACCGACAGGCTTAGTCTTTCGTGCCGGTTTCCGGTCGTCCGCCTTACCTGCACTGGGCTGGGAGCTGGATGGCTGCCCCCATGTTGGTTCTGCTGCTGCCCCGTCGGTGTGGCAGAAGGCTGCGGGTGTGGCGGATGTGGGTGCAGAGTGGCACTGGGATGGGCATACTGCTGTGCAAGAGAGCCAGTAGAGACTGGGCGGGAGGGAAAAAGGAAAACAGAGACTTGAACACACCAGCAGTGACGGCACACCCCTCTCCGTCCTCCGCACCTCTCTCCATCGCCTTCTTAATGGCGTTTCTTACTTCACATCTGGCTGACATTCAAATTGTTTAAAAATCCACCATCGGGCCCTATTCAGTCCCACGGTCATGTGGCAAGCTTCACACCTGAGAGGGGACAGGAATCTTCCAGCCCAACACTCCAACCACTAAACTGGTGAATCACAGATATTTTATGTGGAGCGGTGGGGTGCAAATGTAAATCAGTAAGACTGAGCCCCCTCTACCTTTATATCCTACCTCTTTACTCCCCTCTGTGACTTTATGTTACTGCCACAAAATTCCAAGTTACCTGGGGGAACATCTCTTGCTCACGGTGCTCATGCATGATACATTCAGAACAAACAAACATACTTTAAAGATAGTTTCAGGCGGGTACCTGCACTGGTCTGCAGGAGATGAGGAAGATTCGAGTCCAATAGTACCTTCAAGACTCGATGAGATTTCCAGGGTCAAGGTATTTGACAAAGGGAGCGTTGCCTCTCGAAAGATTATACCCTGGGAAACCTGGCTGGTCTCTAAAGTGCCCCTGAACTAAAATTTTGCTTCTGTTCTGGGCGCAGTTTTTGCTAGTGTCTCACTCAAACCACAGACCTCATCAAAGGCACAGAGTACCAATTATCTTGCTGGTAGAGAAAGTCAGCACGAGGCGGCCCATGGTCAGCGCTGACCAGACCCCACAGTGACTTTTAAGCAAGACCTGGACAAGTGTCGAGTATTCCAGGACCGAGAAACTGCAGAAAAATCACTATCGTGATGTTTTGCAATTCACATAAGGACGTGGAAAAACAACAGACACCCAAAGGAAAGACCTCCCATCTGTCACAGACCAGTTAACCTGAGAAGTCTTTTGGGGAGGGGGGAAATATGCCCTGTGATGACCACTAACCTCAGCTGTTCCTCTGAATACATCCTTAGCTACAAGCCAAGCCAAATTAAGCTGATCTGCCTCTACTTATACCTCTCCCCTACACCCGCAATCCAACAGGTTTCCAGTAAATAAGTAACTGGGGAATGGATGCTCGGTTATGTGGAGCACTACGGCACATAAGGGACTGTACAACGACATGTCAGCAAGAGGAAAGAGAAAACGGCAACAGAAGTAGATGCTTTTAAAGAGGGCAACAGAATGCTGAGAAGGCACAAGTTCTACCATAACCCAAAAAGAGGTCAAATTACCAGGGCAGCAGGAAGTGTAGAAAGAAAGGGAGGCCGGGGAAGGAGAGGCCAGCCAAATTCAACACCAGTTTAGATTTTCTGCACACAGGCACTGCACACGAATCCAGTGGCAAGTGACTGAATGAAACCATAATCGGCACATGATTCTGCCATTCCCAGTAAGATGGCAATAATGATATTGGCCTTTGATTGAATGACAGCAAGCAAACCACTCTTAGCGTAAATACATTCAGAATTATGAAAATGCATGTTACAAGAGTACAGTGGAATCCATCTTTAAAAGGGGGGGGTGTCTGCGAAAAGAATAAGCTTGTTGAAAGGATTTCAAGTGCACCAAACCAAACACTGAGACTGCATTATAGCCCTCTGAATAGAGGCAGTGGGTCACCACCCCATTTCTGGGGCAGCTTTTTACAAAGTCTATTGGATTCCCAACCAGTGTTCCCTCTAAGGCGAGTGAGCGTGAGCTAGCTCAGTTTTTTTGCCTCCGGCTCACACGTTTTTGTCTGAGCTCAGGAAGGATGGCTCCAGAGCAAACTAATTTATGCAGCAGCCAAATCGTTTGCTTACATCTTTAAAGCCAGTGGCTCACAAAGTAGAATTTTTGCTCACAAGACTCCACAGCTTAGAGGGAGCATTGTTCCCAACCCCTAATAAAGAATATGAATACTTGGGGTTCCTGCCACAATCTGCAGATCAGCAAAACCCTACAAGTGTGAGGAGAACTCTTCTTCCCTAGGTAAGGCTCTGAGAGACTCTAGATCTTCTGGTTTGCTTGAAAAAACACAAGGGACAAATTCCTTTGGGAAAGCTAGAGGATCATAATTATGCAGTGGAATCCAAGCCAGAGCCCTTGCCTTTTCAAAGTGAGCTGTGCCGTTCTCAAGACTGAGTACTTCAATAGCATTCCAACTGTGCCAGCACAATGTGTGAAAACTGTGCCCTCTTCCTGGAGTCCTCCAAACCCAGTTCTTGCCCTTCAGAGTTGTGCTCTCTTCAGATACTTTTGTACTTTATATACCTTTGGACCACCACAGTCCAAATTTTACAGTTCCCATCAAAACTGACCCAGTCTAGGTGGCCCACCTAACTTCTCCCTAGACAGAAATGAGTCTTCCTCAGACAGCTATGAGCATACTTTGCTGCCAACAAAAAAGCTCCCACTAAATTTGATCTGGTTTGATGCAAAGTGAAAGAGTAGCCATTCAACAAGCCTGTTCCCTCTGACAGATTCTTTCAAGTTTACTGTACAAATCAATGTTAGTACAAAAAAACCCAACTCACTGGCAAAGTAGAAAGAAGGGCCTGTCTCCTTGCTGTAGGGTATTTTGGGGCATGCTGAATTTGGGGAAATAGAAAGGGAAATTAGCTGCGTACCATGAGATTAGAGCGCCACTTCCAGTCTCCTGGAAAGGTTAAACAGTCAATGATTGTTTTCATGCACACACCAATTTGCAATTAAGAATAAATTAAAAGATTTTCAGGTGAATTCAGATGGCAAAAGTTGGTCTTCATCAACATTAAAATGTCAACTACTAAAAAGGTGTTCCATATAACATGAAGAATAAAGATCAGAAATTTAACTGATTTACAGTGAAGACCAATACGTTATTCTTTTTTATGGAGATGGGGACAGATTAAAACCCAGAAAACTGGATTCCTCGATATGCAAAGCCCCCTTTCCCCAACACATTGCTGTTTAGCACACCACATTTGAACAGGGAAAGAAAACCACAGGAGGTTAGAGAGAATCAGACACAGAAGAACGCTGAGTAAATATGAAGCAGAACCAGGATCAAGCACAGGAATACACTTTAGCTGGGTTTTCACTTCAGAAGTCAAGTTTTAACAAAGGCTCTGGGCATTAATGGTGAGCATGAATTACTTGTTTATACACACACTTAATCAGAAGGAGTCTGTTACAAACATATAATATATCCTACTGCCTGATACAACGTGCTGACCACCAATGAACTACCAGTTACTGCAAATGCCCTTTATAGATTTTGCTCTAGTGGAAATAATCCACTCACAGTTTAGCCTAATCAATATCTCACATGTATTATTTCAGTGACCTGAAGAGCAAGCACCTGTAAGGCAGATCAGTTTTGTTTTCGCCATATTGCAGACTGGATAGTTAGTCTGGGAGAATGCAAACGGCTGGCTGCCACTTAATAATATGACAGCTGAGGTAATAGTGGGTGCCAAAGTTCTAATTCTAAAATGCACTCCCTTAGTGTATGGCTGATGGCACTGCTCCTCAGCATATATCGCCACCAATCAGAAGGCAAAGCCCGGGTCCCGCCCACACCACAACTGCTGCGACAACCTGGTCTTTTGCATATGGAAGCTGATTGGACTTCACTCCATTCCACACCTCAAACTCCCCCCCCCCCGCAAGGCAGTTGGAATGTCAGTTGCATATGGAACCTGCTGTATTCTGGTGGTGTGCAGGTCCCAGGTTCATGTTTTAAAAGCAGACTGACACTGTTTGCCCAAAGCCAGAGCACTCTCCCAGAGCCTCTTTCTAGATCCCGTTGTATTTATTTCCACAACGGGCCTTATTTCTAGTATTTGAGTAAAGGACTTTCGGGCTGAGAGCTCATTCTCGGCCACCACACTCCGGAAAACGAACTTCCAAATTTTTCCACTGCTACAAGTAATTGCATTGCTGCACTTGGTCAGAAAGGCATCAGATCACATAAAGCCCAGCTGGTATGCTGCCTATTACAACACAGAGCACGTATTACCGAACCCTGCAAATCACATACGTGACTGACTGTCTAAACCTCAGAGGAAGTTCAGCTTCCTACGAACAGCAGCCTGTTCCAAGGTTTTGACTGTAATAGCGTGCCAAAAACACACGACTAGATGTTAAAATGGAAAGAAACAGTGGTCGGGAGAATTTCTCAATGAAAACCAAGCCTCCCTTTGTAAGTGGCTGGATGTTTCACCAAGCTGAGCACCCCATTAGGCCAATACAGGCTGTTTCCAGGCCAGCTATATACTTCGCAACCCTTCTTCGTGTGCAGAGGGACTCCGATCAGCCCCCTACTCAACTTGCACCATGTGCTCTCCATAAAGCCCACAAAAGCTCCCTAACATTTTGCCAACGAGTCGTCCTGTGGCTGCCTCGGCCCTCTGAGTCATGATCAAAAGCTGCCCAACAGAACCTTGGGAGTTCTTCTGGGCCAGAAAAATCAAGACTGTTTGTTTAAAAAAAAATAATAATCAACATAGGCCCAAGTATCCAAGGAGGTCCTTAGAACCGCTTGTAACTGTGTGGTCTCCTACCCAGACATTAAGTGCAGCAGTTGGGAGTGCAACCATTCCCTGCCATACTTCCGGTCTCCTCGAATAGGCTCCTAGAGAGCAGCTCCTCTGCTACAATTCAGCGTAAGGCAGTCCGGTCATTCTTTTGTAAAGCTGCACTACTGTTTGCAAAGTGGTAGAAGCCACTGGTATCTTTGTTTTCATCTATATTTGAGTATATAGCTTTATAATACAGTTAAAGTGCTTTTAATACACTGATTGCTACCCGCCTTGGATGTACAGACAGGCAGGATATGAACAACACTGAAAGAGGAAGTAAACCTCTGAATGCTGGGCCCAGGAGGCAACATAAAGGGAAGGCCTCGGCCTCTATGCCCTGCTGTTGGCCCTCCAGAGGAACTGGCTGACCACTGCGTGAGATAGACTGGATGGACTACTGGTCTGATCCAGCAGGGTTCTTATCTTCTGAAGGATGCTGTGTATGGCTGAGTCTTGCACAGCACTGAAGCGACATGATTCTGATAAGAGGGATCCCCTCTGGAGATTCCCTGGCTACTTCGCAGCCATGCACAGCATTCTCTACAGATGTGCCCATCCCTTTACACTAAAATGGCAACGTGCCTCACTTGCCTACTTACTCTCCCTGCCTTTCCGCTTCTGAACAGTGTTCCGGCAGACGAGGGCAGTATGACAGGTGACCTAGTGCCTTTCCCAAACGAAAAGCTTCCTCCAAGCAGAACAAGGACAGGATCCCAAAATAACAACACAAATGATAGGAAAACCTAATATTACTTAAACAATGTTTGCGGTCCCACCCAGGAAGCGGCCCACAAGGTGCTTATGCTATTCAGAGTCCGCCTTTCTCACTGCAACTCAAGCCACATTACATAAGGTCAGTATGGTCAACAGTCCAGAATCCATTCACTGAACAACTACACAGGCTGCTGTAAGCCAGCATGTCTGTGATTATTATTTTACATATTTTTATGCCAATCTTCTACCCTATCACAGTCCATAAGGTGGCGAGCATAAAAAAACCAGAACATTTGAGCAATTAAAAATAAATATAGTTAAAACTAGGAGTAATGCCCGTTGTGGGAAGGAATACAATGAGATCTAGAAGGAAGCTCCAGATGAGTGTCCCAACTGTGGCTGGTGGGGCGGCAGAGGGAAGTGGAACATGGAGGGAGGCAAGCCATGTTTCTTTCCTTCTGCTTAGCTATAAGGCAGGGCTGTCTCAAGTCATTTTGCTGGCCCAAGTGGGTAGAATGGGAGGACAGCCTCATGGTAACAGATAGGGTTCTCTCCACCTCTGACTTATTTTTTGAGGGGGAGGGGGGTGTTAAAGATTGTCAAAGCCGCATATCTCCACTGAGAGGTGCTGCTGTGTTAGTGGTAATGTGGTGGTTAAAGATCTGCAAGTAATGACAGAGAGAGAGAGGGAGAGGGAGGGAGGGAGAGAGAGGGAGGGAGGGAGGGAGAGAGAGAGGGAGAGAGAGGGGGGGGAGAGAGAGGGGGGAGAGAGAGAGAGAGAACTGGCTCTCCATGAGAAATTACAGTTCTAAATATGCCATTAAGAGTCAGATTTTTGTCCTAGTTGCTCAAGGAAAAGGCATTTCTACAGCCCTTGCAGTGTTCAAAGCAGCCCTGTAAGGTACACCGGTATCATCATCATACCCACAAGCCAGAAGGGCTGAGCAATTGGCCTGCATCAGAAGTGAGATTTAAGTGAGGGTCCTTCTGGGCCACAGCCCGTTCTCTTAGCCATCCCATTACACCAGTTCATACTTGACAACAGCCCTTCATTCCAGGCTCTAGTGACTGCGGGACACCTTAATAGGTTGTCATGGATTTTGTCTGCCCTCAAACACAAAGCACTCCATTTCTTTGCCCCAGCCTGTAAAACCCAGCCCCCCCCAGCACAAAGGGGAGGGGGTCTTAAAACACCCAAGCCGAACAGAAAAGGTTTCCTACCATACATCGTGTGCGTCTGCTCATGGGCACCATACTGCGTAGCTGTGGAAGAAACCAAGCCGGGCTGGGGGTGCGTTGGTGGTGCCATCATCCGAGCGTTACCCTGTATTACGGGGCTGTAGACGTGGGGGTGCTGCCAAAGGGAGAGCGCGGAAGACAGAGGATCAGTATTCCTTGTATGGAAATGCAGCCTTTCTTCAAACTAGCAAGTCCCTCGGAAAAATAGGCCAAAATGTTTAGCCACAAGACTTTGCCTTTTAGAGGCGGACTCTGGTGTTGCCCATTATAAACAAAAGCTCGATGACCATGCCAAAACTCTCCTCTGCAACAGATCTGCTAGCTCCTACGGGTTGCTGGCCTCTTGGCGGCACAATACGGGGGCTCTGTTCCATCACTAGCTAACTGAACCTCCTGAAGGCAAAGGGCTCTCCATTTTCAGATTCCAGCAGCAGAAGCAGCAGGTAGGGGCCATGCTGCACTGCACCTGTTCGCTGTGATCGAGGGAGTCTCTGAGATAGTTCACGCAACTGCTTATGTGACAGAGGAGGGGTGCATGCATATACATGCGGCACCATGCAGTACAGCTCTGGGTGACGGTTGTCGTTGCGTTCTAACATATTCGCTCAAAATGTCAAACAAACTGAAGTCTATAGGAAGGATGTTAGGAAGGATATAAAACTGCACGAGACAGGGTGAGAGAGCACCTGTCCTTCAAGCAGAAGGTCCCCGGTTCAGTCCCTGGCATCTCAAGTTTAAAAGATCTCAGATGGCAGGTGGGGGTGGGAATGTTTTTCCCCCTGCCCTATGTGCCCCAAAGCCACTGTCCATCACAGAGGAGAACCCCGAACTAGATGGACCAATGGACCGACTCCGTACAAGGCCGCTTCATAGGTACACACGTACGACTGCTGTTGTTATGCTACTGTGCCATGTGCTGGGTGTACGGAGAGTTTTTACCCAAAGGGCACCCAGCCGATTACACTCAGGCACGCCATCCCTCCACCGTCCTTGTAACTTCACATACTTCAGCCGTCTTCTGCACTTTCAGAAGGAACACTAAGAGCCGTCTTTACATTCATTTAGATGGAAGAGCACCTAGAGTTGGGCTACACGTCTCCATCATGAACAAAGGAAAATAAGGCAGTCTTGAGACATTGCTGTACAATAAGACAGTTTGGAGGCAGCATTGGCTGAGAAGTTCCTGTGGCTGTGCCTCTTTGGGGAGTCCCCCTTTGCAGTCCTGATGAAGGGATCAAAAACTCATTGAATAATCTGGAGGATGAGTTGACGGCAGCCTCTCTCTTATTGTTTGTCTCAAGTCCTAAGGACTGGATCCACTGGCTGACTGCAACGTACTTTATATTGTCCATCTTAAGTCTTAAGAAGTGGATGTACTCGCTTTATTTGAAGATCATGTTTTTCAGTCCACTGAAATTGTGAAATTGGAATCTGTGAAGTCTTTCTTTTGGGAGTGCCAAGTAGTAAATGTTAAGATACTGCTTTAAATCTCCAGCCTATTTCTTGTATTGAATACTGTTGTATATTTGAGAAATATTTGAAGCCTTATATGATGTTAAGTCATACATGATTTATTTAAGACAGGCCTTAGACATGGTTTTGCTTCCTGCCCTGTACTAAATGCTGACCGTTTGCCTGTTTCAAAGACGTTAAAATGTAGCACTTGTGTGAATGCTCTGGCATTTTCAAAGGGTCTCACGTACACGGTTGTGCTGTAAACCTGACAGCAGCTCTTTAAAGGAGGGTGCTGCTGTCGTTATTGTTGTGAGATAACGGCTTGACTAAGATCACCGTTTTGAGTTCATGGCGGAGGTGAGTCTCAAAGCTCAGTCTTTCAACCACCGCGTTACATCAGCTCTCAGATCAATCTACTACACCGATATCCGGCCTTCCTTCCTTCCTTGAACTCAAGGCATCGTCCAGAAGGCACTACCCCAGCCCAGACCCTATCAGCTTCAGCCCAGTTGCTGCAGCATGTGCCTTCAGACTGTGGCCTGAGACAAGGCCCAGAGGAATACAAAAAGAGTTTCTATTTCAACGCTCCAACACCTACAGAGCTGTCAGTCGCCTTGGCAGTTATGTGAGGAGACCCGGAACCTAAACCTTTGTAGGTTATCTCCTATGTTGGCATATTTATTCCTTCACTGTTTCCTCCCCTTAATTACATCAAAACAACTGTTGACCTTATAACCTTAGCTTGTTATTTAGTTTTGTCTTTGTGTATCTTAACACATCATGGTGACGCTAATGGGCTGTTCAGCCTCTGTCTATAAGTCTGCACTGTTACCTCCCATTCCGATGTATTTGAAAAAGTGTGCCTTGCACACAAAAGCTCATACCTTGAATAAACCTTTGTTGGTCTTAAAGGTGCCGCTGGACTCAAAATCTGTTCTACTTTGTAGGTTCCACGTATCTCACACCCTGGTCAGAAACTAGTTTCATGGGAAGGCCACACTGAGTTTCAGCTTGGGGTTTCCACAACAGAATACAAACTGGGTTTTTCTAGTACTGCCTTCTACAACTTGGATTTCAAGGAGCCAAAGCTGTTGTCAAACAGAGATTATGGGGCACCTCTCCAAATGGACAGAACACGAGCCTCACACCTTTCAGTGGTGAGAAATAAAAAACTAAATTTTGCTCCGTCCAGTTACCTTTATTCAGGGGTCGTTTCGTAGAAAAGAAAAAGAACTCATTAGCATATGCCACACCCCCTGACATCAGGGGCCCGGCAGTGGACCTGCAAGGCCGGCGGGAGTGCGAGGAAGCCCCACCAAGGCCCTCCCTGGCTCCAGGCAGGCAGGGGTGGGGAGAGGCGGGGAGGAAGCGACTTACCCTCCCTCTTCTCCTGCCTCCTCCTGGCTGAATGAGGGCCGGAAGCGGGGCGGCTGGAAGCAGGGGGCGGGGCTTCGTCATGTGCCCCGCCCCCCGCACCTCACCCGGGGGATCTGTGTTCCCCCGTGATCCCCCCGAAATGACCTCTGCCTTTATTCATTAGAACGCCCAAAAGCACCGCAGAGCTTTTACCTTGGCACGATTAAATGTTCTCCCATCTGCCCTCCTGCAAGGGAGATATGCTCACACCCCACACGCAAGCCGACTCCAGTCCTTGTAATTCTGCACAGGTCGAGACAATTGAGCACGTTCTTTCATCTTGCCGGTTTTATCACGAGATTCGTTCTGAATATATTACGCCAATAATCGTTGCCTACCCAGGCAGGTCAAATCAGTTTTATTCTACTCTTCTTTTAGCTGATATTTGTAATGAAACTACTGCCAAGGTAGCAAGATTTTGTGCTCTGGCTATCCTAACCAGACAGAAGACTATTACTTCTTAGGAAATTTTAAAATCCATGTTGTCTCGACTAAAATTTTACCTGTGCCAACTGCCTGGCTGTATTTCACTGTTAACTATATGTAACCTTTTAAGGTATTTGCTGATCTTTGATTGTAATAAATCGAGCTGAATTGAGTTTCCGCTTGTGAGCCAAGGCCCTTCGTTCCCACTATCTGGATTGTCGGCAAATCCTGTGGCCCCAGTCACCGTCCTCTTCACACCTCTTCCTCCTCAGACACTCCCCCTCACAGAGGCAGGTTTGGGCCTCCAGTTCCTGGCTCCTAACACAACATAACGTGGGACAGATGTTCTGCAGCTTGAGGTTTGCCCCCACAACCGCTGGCATCCGCCACTTTCTCTGAAGTGTTACGTGGCAGTTCAGTTTCCCCAGAGCGGTCAGCGTGGCAACATGCAAAGTGAGCCTCCCACGGCCGGGGCAGAAGGGGGCGCCGCAAAGAGCACAGCTGAAAGAAGTGCGAGGCATACCTGAGACTGATAATGTGGCACGTGCTGAACTAGAGGCTGATTGGGGAACTGCTGGGGGCTGTAGGTGACGTACTGCGTTGAGTAAGCCGGCGGCGTGGCTACGATGGGAGCGCCAGCGGCAGAGGCCGGGTGCATCATGGCGTTCTGATGGTGCTGGTCTTGCCGCTGCTGGGGCATGTTCGATACTGCAAGCAAAGGACAGAGCGCACCTTAATGAAAGCACCTTTCCCGAAAGAGAGAGAGAGAGAGAGAGAGAGACGCTTATGCTCCAGAAACACATCAAACACAGGCCTCTCCTTTCAGTTGGGACCAATGTTCCCTCTAAGCTGTGGAGTCTCGTGAGCAAAAATTCTACTTTGTGAGCTATTGGCACTAAAGCTGTGAGCAAGTGATTTGGCTGCTGCATAAATTAGTTTGCACTGGAGCCCTCCTTCCTGAGCTGAGACAGAAATGGGTGAGCCGGAGGCTAAAAAACTGTGAGCTAGCTCACACTAACTCAGCTTAGAGGGAACACTGGTTGGGACAGAGGGTCATCCGATCGTGCGTGTTGGCTTGGAGGCTATTGCACAGGGGCTCGGCGAAAACTAGCCCAGCTCCATACTTGTGCTCGAACACAAGCAATTTCTTACTGGAAGCCTCACAAGAACCTTTACCTCCCATGAGAGAACTGGGGAAGAACTACGATTCGGTCCCCAGCAGAGCAGCAAGAGAAGCAGAAACGTCTCACATCAAAACTTCATGTGGAAATGTCAACCGTTGGCTAAGCTCCTGTATTAAAAGAGCACTCCGTTGTGACAGATATACAGCAGCCGGTGCAGGGAAACTAGAGAAAAGGGTTCTGAGGACTACATCCAAAAAAAGATTACCTAAGACACCACAGCGTTTTAAAATTAGCTGGTTCCGTGAATATGCCATCTTAAAAAGAAATCATTTGTATTTTTCATTTAGATTACAAAAACAAACAAACAATGCACACGACACTGAAGTGTAACGTGGCATTACATTTCATGAGTGCCTAGTTTGTTCTATTGACTTTTATTTTGTGGGAAGAACGTGGCTACTGAAACAAGGCTGCAGGGGGTAGAGGGTGAGGAGGGTCTTGAAGGACAAAACTCTGGAGGCCCCTGGTCAACCTGAAGGCTCCAGGAGCCAGGAAAACTCAGCTATCTGTTTTCAGGTGACGTTTGGGTTGGGGTCCAGATCAGTGTTCCCTGTAAGTCGAGTGAGTGTGAGCTAGCACACAGTTTTTTGGCCTCCAGCTCACACATTTTTGCCTCGGCTCAGGAAGGAGGGCTCCAGAGCAAACTAATTGATGCAGCGGCCAACTCGCTCGCTCACAGCTTTAATGCTCACAAAGCAGAATTTTTGCTCACAAGACTCCACAGCTTAGACAGAGTATTGGTCAAGATGGGAGGACCCAGGGAAGAATCTTGGTCTGGAGGCTCAAAGAAGAAGAGGAGGAAATTGGATTTATACTGCGCCCTTCACTTGGAGTCTCAGAGCGGCTTACAAACTCCTCTCCCTTCCCCTCCCCACAACAGACACCCTGGGAGCAGTGTTCCCTCTAAGCTGAGTTCGTGTGAGCTAGCTCACAGTTTTTTAGCCTCTGGCTCACACATTTTTGTCTTCGCTCAGGAAGGGATGGCTCCAGAGCGAACTGATTTATGCAGTAGCCAGATCGCTGGCTCACAACTTTAATGCCAGTGGCTCACAAAGTAGAATTTTTGCTCAGAAGGCTCCACAGCTTAGAGGGAGCACTGCCTGGGAGGTAGGCGGGGCTGAGAGAGCTCTCTCGGGGACTGCTCGTGAGAGAACAGCTCTGAGAGAACTTGTAACTGACCCAAGGTCACACCAGCAGCTGCGAGTGGAGGCGTGGGGAATCAAACCCGGTTCTCCCGGATTAGAGTCTGTGCACTTAACCACTACACCAAGCTGGCTCCCTACACCAAACTGGCTCCAAAGGGGCTCTTCACAGCCTTGTGCTTGATATAGCCCTGCATTTTCAAGGAGCTTCCGAAATCAAGAGGGTTAATAGTAAACTGACCCGTTTACAGTTTCAAAGGGGAGGCAAAAGCCCCTACCACAGCGACACCTTCCATCCCTACTCGCTCCTTAGTGATTAAACAACTCGCCAATCAAGCACTACCAGTTCAAGTAAGCATGCACTGGGTGGGCACCGGAGTCGAGAGGCTGGACCCTGCAGGGAAAGTCCAACTGTGCCCGTCCAAGAGGGATTAAAAATCTAAGAAAACTAAGAACAAATTAGGAGGAGGCGGCACAGACATGAGGACGAGTGAGGAACATTCCTAAAGGTGAAGGATGCATCCATCTTATATCAGCATATTACAAAAGTCACATGCGGGACGAGTTAGTCATTCCATCTGCAAGCTGAGTACGAGAACATGCAATGCTGTATTATTCTCACCTTTACCTGCTCTATAGGTCTTGGCCTGGTTGACTGGCATGGGAGTCATGGGAATAGGATACAGGGGCTGTAAAGGAAGATGGGAGGCCGTTAAATGAAGACAGCCACAGACGCGTGCGTGCACACCACACCCATTCTCCAGGCGCACTCACAATGTGACAACTTTAACACATGATTTACTGCCAGACATGCTCTGCCAGATACATGGTTCTCACCCGGCCAGTTACAGTTTGCCATTCGATTTTAATTGCCATCACTGTTCTGGTTTCCTTGGGCCAGTTCTGCCACTCTAAGTGGACGCTTGACACAACCCCAAAAACACCCTCCAAAATGCACTGCGGTTTCAAAGAAGAAGCTGGGGAACAACTCCGCTGAAGCCAATGATAAAAAGAAAAAGGAGGTGTTGGTAATCACCTTCAAAGCCTTATACAGCCCGGGACCAACATATCTAAGGGACGGCCTCTTCCCATATATGCCTCGGAGAGCATTACGCTCCGAGAGTCAACATCTCCTGGCGATCCCTGGCCCAAAGGACGTTAGCCTAGCCTTGACCAGGGCCAGGGCTTTTTCTGCCCTGGCCCCCACCTGGTGGAACATGCTCCCCATCGAGATCAGGGCCCCGCGGGATCTTACTCAATTCCGCAGGGCCTGCAAGACGAAGCTCTTCCGCCAGGCCTTTGGCTGAGGCAGTGGGTGTCCGCATATGGCCCCCCCCAGGTTGCGGTCTCCCACCTACTGATAACCGGCCATACCCAGTTACGTCAATGGGCCGGATTCTGCCTACGGCAAGCACGGCTACTAATTTTATATGTTTTAATGTGTTCTAAATCTTACTGTATTTTTTTCCAATTTTTATCATTTTATATCATAAATTGAATATATATAATATTACATGTGTCTTCCATAGTATGAGTCCATTATATACATTTTTCTTCAATCCATTTATAGACTCTAAACAATCTTTTTTGAAATATTTACCATCTTTTTCTTGAAGTAATAAGTCTATCCATTTCAGCCACTTCTAACAGTTCCTTGACAATTTCATCTCTTACTGGAACTTTTTCTGATTTCCAATATTTAGCTATTAATATTCTGGCTGACGTAAGGATATAGGTCAATAAATATATGTCATTTTGCTCATAACAACTGGGAAATACGTCCAGGAGATAGATTTCTGGCTATGCTGCCATATTGTTTATGGGTCCGGGTTCGCTTTCATGACCTATGTACCAGTTGATGCCGCATTCCTTTCCCTGCTCTTCTCCCCTTGTTATCGCTGACCTTGTAGCCTGCCTGTGTAGTGTCTTCCCATCAATTAACCGTGTGACTAGTTTCATTCCCAGCCTCGGCTCTAACTGTTCTGGTCCTCCTTCCTGCCCGCGGGAGTCAGGCCGATTGGCCCATAGGTGGTGGTGGGGGAGTGCATCTGAATGCCCTATATCTCTATCTGCTTTCTAGATGGTAGTTATTCCTAACAGTGAACATGTTCCTGCCACCATAGTACTGGCAATAAAGTATGACCTTTCTAGAAGTGTGTACTCAATTGTTTGACAGTGGGTGCTGACACCGAGATCTGACGAGAGTTCGGGCTTGCCCGGGCTACCCAGGTCAGAGCGTATGACAGGCTTCTTCAATGCCTACTGGTTTGCCCCATCAAAACAACTGTGCATTTTACCTGAACGCCTGGGCTGACGGGAACAGGATACATCATATTTGGTGCAAAACAAACAGGCTGAGTGTACACTGGAGTGGGCTGCTGATGGCCCACCATGGAAGGGCTGGGCTGGGCTTGCGGACGGGGCGACGTCGGGGTGGTAGAAGGCTTGGGCTGCAAACAAGACGGAACAGCTGAGCTACAGGCGGACCCTGAGCGGGCCAACTGCACCCCACCCCCAGCAGCCACGGTATCGTCCTCGCGAGCTGCACACCAACGAGGCAGGAACACCTGCAGCACTTCAGCTTTTGAACAGCAAAGGGGAAAGAGGAGGACGTTTCCTCCCCTTCTACTCACCTGAGCAAATGACCGAGGATTGAACTCCTTTGCATTAGGGTTCAGTGTGGATTTTCTAACTTGTCTTTAAAAAAAAGAGAGAGACAGAGAAAGAAGCAGCATGTGAGAGGATGCTTTGGAAGTGAACGACGGATCTAACTGTGATGGTTTCACCTTCTAGGGCACAACAGGACATTTGGAGATGGCTAAATTCTCTTACTACCAGTGCAGACTAGAGATGTAAAATTTCTGGAAATTTTGAAGCTCGGAAAAAAACCCAGTTTTTTTCCGGGTTTTTTTGGGGGGAAAGTAGAAATTTTTGGAAAAATTGAAAAAAATGCTACATTAGCACTTCTTTTTTCTTTTCCAGATTGAAAGTCATTCTGTTACTTTAGGAACATAAAATATGACTATGGACCATTTTTACTTGGCATGAAATTATCACAACTAGCATATTAAAAATATAGTGTATCCAACCAATTATTACAAACAGAATACCCACCCACATGCAAAAACAAAACTGAAACCTTTTTCTTTTCTTGTGACAATAGCACCTCCTAAAGGAAGAAATGCACCTTGTTCTTGCATTGGAGAGTTCAGTTGGTAACCTAGGACTTGCTTGTCCTTAGTGCACAGAAATTAGATCAATCTGATACCATAAGTATTTTTTAGAAATGATTTGGAAAATATTTGAACACCTTGTCTTAAAATATTTTATTCATCATGTTAAAATAAAACGTTCCATAATCATTTTTTTCCCTTTTCTCTTCTTTTTTCAATTTTTCCAAGTTTTCGGGAAAAAACAAAAAAGGTTTCAGGAAAAATATGGGGGGGGGGTTTCCTAGGCCTTCACATCTCTAGTGCAGACAGGATCTTGTAAAGGCTCTGAACTTCCAACTGGCCTGGGGGGGGATCTAGCCTCATAGTTTTGGGAGTACTACAGCTGCAGAAAGACACCCCCAACGGAAAAAAAAGTGCCCAACTTTAAAATGTTATCAGAACCGAGAAAAGTCATGGGGAGGGGAGACACATGAAGCAGAGTCATCGACAGATCTTACCGGTCGTAGGCGAAAACACACGCCTCAAGCTCATGTTTCTAGAAAGACCGGTTCCCAGGCAGGATACAGGGAGCACTTGCCCCTATGTTGCCTGCTTTAAAGGCAATGGTTAAGGAGCCCAGGTGTTTGATGCTCTCAACACTATGAAGCTCTGACCTAAAGGGGGGTGGGTCTGCATGTTGGAAGCATACAACATGTTGGAAGGATTACAACAAAAGAACAAAACGACAACCAAAAAAAAAACCCCACTTGACCCCAGGGGAGGCCGAGATTTCAGGACGGAGAGATACAGATTCTGTAACACAGCCTCTCTGAATAGTTTTTAAGAGCTCAGAGGTTTAATGTTTCCTACTGGGCAGGAGAGAAGGCTGTGGCCTTTCTCCTAGCAAAAGTAAAAACATGAGGAGGAATAGAAAAGAGCAAGAGTCCAGTAGCACCTTAAAGGCTAACAAAATTTGTGGCAGGGTACGAGCTTTTGTGGCTCCTGCCCTGCCACAAACTGTTCGTCTTTTAAGGTGCTCCTGGACTCTTGCTCTTTTCTAACACAGGCACCCATCCTAATCTAACACGAGGAAGACTGCCTCCTCAATCACCTCAGCCTGTTGGGAGTGAACTGGGGGAGGGAGAAAAGTGCCTCCAGAACCCAGATGATTTCATGCCAGGGGCTTCTTTTTCTAGCACTATTGCTGCCTTATATAATTATATATACAGTTATGCACGCAAAATAAGGGCGGGGAAGACTTACCCTGGTTGATTCCAAGCATTTTAAAATAGGTTGCCGAATTACATCTGTACTATAGACATTTTCATTCATTTGCATAGCAGATCATTTAATATTTAAATAAACTTCAATTCATTTGCAGAGCAGATCATTTAATATTTAAATAAAAAGCGTAGCTTTTTTTTTTAATGTTAGGGGGTTTCTCAATTACCAGAAGTCTCTTGGCCTGAAAGGAAAGCCTTCCAAGGATGAAAGGAACCAGATCTGGTTCCCCTACCACCCCTCCTGCAGCGTTCCCTCTTAGAGACAGAAGGCATGGTCTTTCTCTAGTGCTTTATTTGAACTAGTGCCTCTTTCAAAGATTCTAATGATTTACCTCTCCTGAGTAAAGAGTGCTAGGATCTAGAACTTCGACTCCAAAAACCACGCCTTGAAACCTCCGCCCCCAGCCATAACTTTGGAGGCAAGCCACATAGACATGAGGCTTGAGATTGGCCACGACTAGGGCCGTGCTAGCTGGCTTATGGATCCCTGTCCCTGCATCCTTGTTAGACTAGCAGGCTGCTTGTGCTCCAAGCAGGGGTCAGAGAGAAAGCATCCAAGAGGCCTGTCTCGTTCCACTCTAGCTGCGGACGAAGCACTGCTAGATTACACATGCAGCGCCCCCGGTGGAACAGAAGCTCCAGAAGACAGCTGCGAAGCATGAAGCTCTAGCTATTATTCAGCCAGCTCTCTGGAAGGCCCAGTACCCAATCCATGCCTCTTACTGCAAGGCTCAGTTCCAAGATGCTCGCAGCTCTCTGCTGAGATTGAGAAATACACCCACTCAGGCAAATCCCACCGACCTAACTAAATTCAGAAGGGGGGGGGGGAGAGAACACCATTCACAGCTGGTTTCCTCAGAGAAGGCAGGACAAAAACCTGAGGCAGCAACTCCCCCCAGTGGAAGTCTGAAACCGGTACAAGTATGCAAACCCCACCCCCCTTGGAGAGAGCGCCTCTCTTGAAACACCAACTTCACTCTGAAGAGACACACCGCAGAAGGAGATATACTGGCATGAGAAAAAGTACCACCCCACTCTGGATTTACAGGTAGCCACACTGAAGCTAGATGCCAACACTCCCCTAAATGCTACTTCCTCGTCAGATAACACTGCAAAAGTCCCGTGCACATTCTCAAAGACAAAAGTAAAATATGAACAAAAATGCTTCCCAGAGATTCTATAAATGCATAAATCACGGGTAAGAAGAAGAGGAGGAGGAAGATTGGATCTATACCCCGCCCTTCACTCGGAGTCTCAGAGCAGCTGACAAAATCCTTTCCCTTCCCCTCCCCACAACAGACACCCTGTGAGGCAGGTGGGACTGAGAGAGCTCTGACAGAAACTGCTCTTTTTCAAGGACAGCTCTGATCAGAACTATGGCTTGCCCAAGGTCATCCAGCAGCTGCAAGTGGAGGCGTGGGGGATCAAACCCGGTTCTCCCAGATTAGAGTCCGCGCACTTTAACCACTACACCAAACTGGAGTGCAACAGAAACCACAAAGCTCTGCTGGGCCTTCTTGGCTGCCGTCCGCTCCGCCAGATATTCAGGGATCCACATACAAGCCGCGTGACGAGGACCACTCACTCTGTGGTGTCTTTCTTCTCTTCTTTCTCCTCCTTCTCTTGCTTGGCTCCCGGGCCGGAGGTCTGCACCCCCTGAGAAGTCACCTCCGGCCCTCGCTTCTGCTCCAGGGTGCTGCCAGTGGGCGACATGCTGGGGCTGTTGGCCTTGCTGCTGCCACTGTTGGAGGCAGCATTGCTGCTGGTTTCAGCGAGGGAGTCTTTGCAGCTCAAATCGGCCTTCTCCTTGGGTGCCTCCCTCGGTTTCTCATTGTCTCTGTTTTTGCTTAGCAGCTGTTCCACCGTTTCTGGCGTGGAACTTGGTTGTAACTGGGGGAAAGAAAGGATTTATACTTTTCAACAAGTACCTCCTGACTTAGGACAGACAAGAGACCGGGCACAATGTACGGTCAGTGCTTTATGCATTATCTCCATAGTCTACAACTTGAAAATAATGATATTTGCTAAAGTTATTACTGCTCCCGTCCGTACTACCATAAAAGCAAAGCACACAAATATAGGGTTGTTTTAACCGGACCTAATCTCTAGAGGAGCTGCTCAGGACAAATGGGTTCCTGAGACTGTTCTGGTGTACTGGAACATCTAGTGTAATGGAACCCTTCACACATGATTTTTGAGATATACCACAAGCAATGCTCCCTCTAAGCTGTGGAGTCTTGTGAGCAATGCTCCCTCTAAGTTGTGGAGTCTTGTGAGCAAAAATTCTACTTGGTGAGCTACTGGCATTAAAGTTATTGAGGCAGACTCAGCATGGGTTCTGTAAGGGAAAATCTTGTCTCACTAACCTGTTAGTGTTCTTTGAGGGGGTGAACAAACATGTGGACAAGGGGGACCCAATAGATGTTGTTTACCTTGACTTCCAGAAAGCTTTTGATAAAGTTCCTCATCAAAGGCTCCTAAGTAAGCTCAAAAATCATGGGATAGAAGGACAAGTCCTTCTATGGATCAAAAACTGGCTAATTAATAGAAAACAGAGAGTGAGTACAAATGGGCAGTTCTCTCAGTGGAGGGGGGTAAGCAGTGGGGTACCGCAGGGATCAGTACTTGGTCCACTGCTTTTTAACTTGTTCATTAATGATTTGGAGATGGGAGTAAGCAGTGAAGTGGCTAAATTTGCGGATGATACGAAGTTGTTCAGGGTGGTGAAAACCAGTGAGGATTGTGAGGCACTCCAAAGGGATCTGTCAAGGATGGGCGAGTGGGCGTCAACATGGCAAATGGGGTTCAATGTGGCCAAGTGCAAGGTGATACACATTGGAGTCAAAAATCCTAACTATAAATACACATTGATGGGGTCTGAACTGGCAGAGACTGATCAAGAGAGAGATCTTGGAGTTGTAGTAGATAACTCACTGAAAATGTCGAGACAGTGTGTGACTGCAATAAAGAAGGCCAATGGGGTATTGAAAACAAATCAGCCAATATCATAATGCCCCTATATAAATCAATGGTGCGACCTCATTTGGAATACTGTGTGTAGTTCTGGTCACCACACCTTAAAAAGGATATTATAGCTTTGGAAAAAGTGCAGAAAAGGGCAACTCGAATGATAAAAGGGTTGGAACACTTTCCCTATGAGGAAAGGTTAAAGCGCTTAGGACTCTTTAGCTTGGAGAAATGACGACTAAGGGGAGACATGATTGAGGTTTATAAGATTATGCATGGGAAAGAGCAGGTAGAGAAAGAGGTACTTTTCTCCCTTTCTCACAATACAAGAACTCGTGGGCACTCCATGAAATTGCTGAGCGGTCGGGTTAGAACGGATAAAAGGAAGTACTTCTTCACCCAAAGAGTGATTAACACATGGAATTCACTGTCACAGGAAGTGGTGGCGGCTACAAGCATGGACGGCTTCAAGAGGGAATTAGATAAGCATATGGAGCAGAGGTCCATCAGTGGCTATTAGCCACAAGGTATAGATAGGGACTCTGGGGCAAGTGATGCTCTGTCTTCTTGGTGCTTGGGGGGGTCAACAGTGTGAGGGCTTCTAATGTCCTGACCCCCTGGTGGACCTCCTGATGGCACCTGGTATTTCTGGCCACTGTGTGATACAGAGTGTTGGACTGGATGGGCCTTTGGCCTGATCCAACATTGGCATCTCTTATGTTCTTATGTTGTGAGCGATCGATTTGGCTACTGCATAAATTAGTTTGCGCTGGACCAGTGTTCCCTCTAAGCTGAGCTAGTGTGAGCTAGCTCACAGTTTTTTATCCTCCAACTCACACATTTTTGTCTTAGCTCAGGAAGGAGGGCTCCAGAGCAAACTAATTTATGCAGCAGCCAAATCGCTCGCTCACAACTTTAATGCCAGTGGCTCGCAAAGTCGAATTTTTGCTCACAAGATTTCACAGCTTAGAGGGAACATTGCTCTGGACCCACCTTTCCTGAGCTGAGACAAAAATGTGAGAGCTGGAGGCTAAAAGCCTATGAGCTAGCTCACACTAACTCAGAGGGAACACTGCTTGTGAGCAAAAATTCTACTTGGTGAGCGACTGGCGTTAAAGCTGTGAGAGAGTGATTTGGCTGCTGCGTAAATTAGTTTGCTCTGGAGCCCTCCTTCCTGAGCTGAGACAAAGATGCGTGTGCTGGAGGCTAAAAAAACTGTGAACTTAACTCACACTAACTCAGCTTAGAGGGGACCGGACCACAAGCATGCTCCCAAAAAATGTGATTGAGACAGAGAGGGCCAACAGACAAGTGTCATGCAGGCACACTCAAGAGAGGCAGGATGATGCAGCTCCCTCTTCGGTGTCAAACCTGGGTCTGCTGCCTCACTGGGCGGAACCGGCCTTAAAGCCACCAGGACTGGTTTTGTAGGACTCGACTATGCTCAGGCACTTCAGGTGTGCCTTGAAAAATGAACATTTCTGAGCACGTCAAAATTATTTTAAAACCATGCAACCAAACCTAGCGGCAAAATCAAGGACAGTGCAAATTAAAATCACGCTGGAGGGAACGGGTGAGCTCTTGGTCCAAGGGCCACAGAGAGAGGAGCCCTGCCAAGAATGGGGGGAAAGCGATTACTTGTTTTGACAACTGCATAACAGGCAGCCTCTTCCCCACCAGTGAACGCAATCACAGTAAGGGAAGCAGCTCTCTACAATTACATTTCGGCCAGCTATTAAGGTCCAAGAGCCTGCCTCCCCCCCCCCCCTCAAGCCACGCTTGGCTGTCGGCGCACCCGACCACCCTCGGCAGGATATAGCTCCAGCAGCAGACAAAGAGGTGTCCCAGAGTGGATGCCACCCACCGGCTGCTCTTTGCCCCCTTCTGTCGTAGGGCCAACAACAGGAATGCAAATAGGTGTGTGGGGATGCCCTCGGTGTTCCCTCTAAGCTGAGTTGGTGCGAGCTAGCTCACAGTTCTTTGGCCTCCGGCTCACAGATTTTTGTCTCAGCTCAGGAAGGAGGGCTCCACGGCAAAGTAATTCATGCAGCAGCAAAATCGCTCGCTCACAACATTAATGCCAGTCGCTCACAAAGTCGAATTTTTGCTCACAGGACTCCACGGCTTACAGGGAGTATTGGATGCCCTTCCTATCCCTGCTGCCATACGTGAAGCCTGGAAGCCCTTTTAATGGAATTTAAACAGTAAGGTCATCATTTTTTTTAATTTGATTTTTTTATTATCAAATTTGTACCCCACCCTCCCTGCAAGCAGGCTCAGGGCAGCTCCAACACGACATGTATACAGCTTAAAACATCATCATTAAAACACTACAAATCAAGAAGCGTAAAGTGCTGGTGGCAATTAAAATTCACTGAGATGACACACTTTCAATGGATTTCTGTTTCTCAGATGTTCCAAGATGTTCTTCTGCTCGTGGTTTCTTTATGGCAACAACTCGATGGAAAAACATGGGCCAGGTGCTGCAATGGTCGGGCGATCCAACAGCGGCGGCCCCTAATTGAATGCCTGGCGGAAGAGCTCCGTCTTGCAGGGCCTGCGGAACTGTGAGAGGTCCCGCAGGGCCCTGATCTCCTTCGGGAGCTCGTTCCACCAGGGAGGCCCCGACCCTCGTGGCAGCTAACCTGGCCTCCCTCGGGCCAGGCACAGCAGAGCCAAACGAAGCTTTCTTGAGCCCTACTGATTTCAGTGGGTGGTACATGTGCACCCAACTCTCTCCTCCAAAATGAAATGGACACAAAAGGTCTTTCACTCTAGCAGAATTATGCTCCCAGCGTGGCAGGCATTCAAATCTTACACATATAAGATGGAAGAGGGATGCATTTATACAGCCTGATCTGCAATCACCGTCCTCCACGGCAAAGGGGGGAAAGGCACTTACCCTAAAGTCATTCTTGAATTTCTTTAAATCATCAATCTGTTTTCTATGTTCTAAAACAGCTGGAGACACCCCTGTCAGATAAACATAGATTGTATCAGAATTAAAAGCAGACGCGGCACCAGCACATTTAGCAGGGGGGGGGGGGTAGAACAAGGTTCAAATTAAAAGCCAGCCAAGGTTCTAACAGGAAAGCCCCCAAACCCAGATTCTGGATCACTGCCTAACTCAAGAGGGCGCAAAAGATACAAACATTCACTGGAGACTGTAACCCAGTCACACAACCCAAGAGACCCAGAAGGGTCAAGCAGCTGGAACCATAGAAGCACTGGCCTAGTTTCCCATTCCCCACCACCACCATTGTGTGCACGGAAGTAGGGGGGTGATATATTTCCCAAATCTCTATCGTCTTCCAAAAAACACAAAAACCAACTCAGTGAACAAGGCATATCGTGCTGAATTATCGAGCCTCTTTGCACTGAATACTCTACAGCAGGGACCCCCAAGTGTGGTGGCTGTTGGCAACCTTTCCTGGTGCCCAACAAGGTTTGTGGTTTTTTAAAAAAGAAAGTGGGTGGGGCTTTTGCTCAGCGGAGCTTCTGATTTGCCACTGAAGATCTCAGTAGATATGCAGATTAAAATAATACTGTTTCAGTGGCAGCTGCCACCATGGCATTTGTTTTATTCTCTCTACCAGGGCTATTTTTGGGCAGGAACGCACAGGAACGGAGTTCCGGCTGGCTTCAGAGTTGGCCACGCCCACTACAGCCAAAACCTCTGTGTGTGTGGCTACAGAAGGAAGGCCTGGAGAACGACCCCCCTGACGACTCCGAGGCGGGTGGGCCAGGGGGGCCCCTGGAAGGATTGGGGAGGCATTTAAACATGCCTGTTGAAGGGCCGGCTTGCTCGGGCTCTCCGCAGCGGCGGGGCTCCCAGGCAAGCCAAGGGAAGGTAGTCCAAACTGCTTTCCCTTCTCTTCAAGGGGGGGCTTGCCCGTGCTCCCTGCAGCCATAGGGTGCCCAGGCAAGCCAGGGAAGGCACGGGGTGTGGCCTAATATGTTAATGAGCTGTGCTGTCAGGGGTATGGCCTATTATGCTAATGAGTTCCTGCTGGGCCTTTTCTACAAAAAAAGCCCTGCTCTCGACACTCCTTTTTCATAGAACCACAGAGTTGGAAGGGACCTCCAGGGTCATCTAGTCCAACACCCTGCACAATGCAGGAAAATCACAATTACCTCCCCCTCCACACCTACAGTGACCCCTGTTCCATGCCGAGAAGATAACAAAAACCCCTCCCGGATTGCTTCCTGACCCCAAAGGGGCAATCAGCATTTCCCTGGGCGTGTAAGAAAGGGCCACAGGAACTAAGCACGGGGGCAACCCTTCCTGCCCTCCCTCTCACAATCTGCCTGAGTTCACAGAATCCGCATTGCTGTCAGATGGCCATTGAACCTGTTTTCCCAGTGTAATTTTTAACTGCCCCTCTTCTCCCCTGCACTTGGGTGCCCCTCTGTGTGTGTGGCCCCTCCTCCAGTTTGGTGTAGTGGTTAAGTGCGCGGACTCTAATCTGGGAGAACCGGGTTTGATTCCCCACTCCTCCACATGCAGCTGCTGGATGACCTCGGGCAAGCCGTAGTTCTGATAAGAGCTGTTCTTGAAAAAAAGCAGTTTCTGTCAGAGCTCTCTCGGCCTCACCGACCTCCCAGGGTGTCTGTTGTGGGGAGGGGAAGGGAAAGGAGTTTGTAAGCCGCTCTGAGACAATTTTGGGTAGTGATGGTCGGGGTATAAATCCAATCTCTTTTCTTCTTCTCTTCTCTCCCATGGCAGCCATTTTGTGGTTGAACCCACCCACGTGGTGTCAGAATTCCAAAAGTGCCCACAAGCTCAAAAACATTGGGGACCCTCCCCCTTGGTCTACAGCCACGGACCAAGTCACAAGAGAAAGGCTCCCAAGCTGAGCAGACTGAGAACTTTAAGAAGAAGAAGAGATTGGGTTTATACCCTGCCCTTCATTCGGAGCCTCAGAGTGGCTTATAATCTCCTTTCCGTTCCCCTCCCCACAATAGACACCCTGTGAAGTAGGTGGGGCTGAGGGAGCTCTTTGAAGGACTGCTCATGAGAGAACAGCTCTTGAGACAACTTGTGACTGACCCAAGGTCACTCCAGCAGCTGCATGTGGAGGAGTGGGGAATCAAACCTGGCTCTCCCAGATCAGAGTCTGCGCTCCCGACCACTACACCAAACTGGCCGCCCCGCAAGCATTTCTCAGATTATCCTTCCAAAGCAAATAAGGCAGCAAAGGTTCCTGCTCTAATGGGAAGGCAAGCCTGGCCTCTCTTCTGGCAGCAGTTTCCCAATGCCAAGACCATCGTCATCAGATAAACTTAAGGAATATTAAACTCATGGCATTTAATATATATTTTTTAAATGACAACGTGTCCTTAATATATATTTTTTAAATGACAACGTGTCCTTGGAGAAATGAAGAGCTGCCCTGAGTCTGTGACGTGAGATGCTGAGGAACAGTGCCACTCTCTGGAAAGGTGCTTCAGATAGGAGGAGTGGAGACGGTCCACGCTAGGGAAGAGTGATAAATGCTGCTGAACTAGATAAGTGGGCAGCAACATCCACGACGTACTATGCACAGTTCTTTTAGGTTTTGTTAGAGCCTTTGGGTAGTTCTTAAATTTAAACAACATAGTGCGCCTTGGCGTCTAGCCATGCCAGCCACATGACCACGGAAACGTCTTCGGACAGTGCTGGCTCTTCGGCTTGGAAACGGAGATGAGCACCGCATCCCTAGAGTCGGATTCGACTGGCTTTTGAGCAAGGGAAACCTTTACCTTTACCATGCTATAACTCTCTATGTTTACTAGAATACTGGTAAAATTTGATTCACATCTAAAACTTTGAATTTGTTTGAACATTTAAACCACACAGTTCAAGCTTTCCCTAATCAAATAATTTAGTTCAAGTATATGCTATTGGGACATAAAATCTACATGGGGCACTTTAAAAATGTTTTCTAAACACAGGTCAAAATAAATACACTGAATCAGCTCATGTTCTGTACCAGGTCTTGACATCTTTCTCTTTGGAGCCAGCCCCAAAACGAAGGAGCCCAGACTCACCCATCCCAAATACATTTTCCCCCTCTATCACATTCAGGAAGTTTCATGATGCTAACTAGCCGGAGAAAAATGTCCTGTCCCTTTAACAAAGGATGACTGGGTCATTTTAAAATCAAGTAACATTAGGCCCAAAAAAAGCTTCAACAGTCCGTTTCCACACATTAAGCCTCTGTTTGAAAGACAGGACATTTCTCTCCAAGCCAGCTGTCAACACCCAGGTCAAGTTCTTCTTCCTCATCTTCTTTCAGATGGGGTGCAAAATGTTTTGGGCACTAGAGGATGTTTTCCTGAAGACGCGCAGCCCACTAAACACTCAGAAACTTTCATACAACCCCTAAGCTCCCCTTCCCCAACAGGAAGTAAGCCCATGTACACAGATTCTTCTACCCGCCTCTGTCTTCTCTCTCCTCTCTGTCCTCTTCCTTGCCTCAGATTTCACACTGTATGCTCTGTAAAGCATCAGGCACACTGACTGTTCTGTGTAATAAACCCCCACCACCACCACCATTTGGTTCAGCTGAGCATGAACAAAATTGGCACAAAACTAGTGGGTTCCGGTGGTGGGATAGCCATGTCATGTTTGTGTCAACAAAAACGAGATCTCTACGGCACCTAAAAGACATGCGTTGCAACATAAGCTTCTGCAGACTCGAGCCTTTAATCTAATGTCGCAGAACAGGCCGACTGCTTGGATCACCCAAGAAAGCTGACAGACAACAGATTCCGGACAGACCAAAGGAAATATTTCTTCACGCAGCAAGTAATTAAACTGTGAAACTCACTGTCAGTGGAAGTTAATGATGGCCACTAGCACAGGTGGCTTCAAGACAGGATTAGGCAACTGCATGGACGACAGGGCCAACAACGGCAACTAGCCATGATGACTAAATAATGCTAGGAGACAACCATTAGGGCATCAGGAGCCACATGCGGCTCTTTCACACCTATTGTGCGGCTCCCGACAGGGCAGTTGGGGAAGCGAAGGGGAGGCGGGCTTTTTCTCCCTCCCCCCCTCCTGTCTATTTGCTTTCTTTGTTTCTCTCTCTCTCTCCCCCCACCTCTTTTATTCTTTCCACCTCTCTCTCTCAGACAAATATCATTAGCAAACAAATAAATATCATTGGACAAATAAATATCATTATCAATATCTGTTTTTACCCCCTTTTGTTTTTATTTTTGGCAGTTTCATTTAATGTTAATAAAAAGCAAATTTGCATATTTTAAATAAAAACGTGCATGTGATATTTCTTCCATGTTTTGCGACTCTCAGACATCTGACATTTATTCTGTGTGGCTCTTACGCTGAGCTCGTTTGCCCACCCCTGCATTAGGGGAAGGCGCTGAGCTCTAAGCCCTGTCTGGTAGCACTCTACGGCAACTGGCTGACCACTGTGTGAAACAGGATGCTGTCTGATCCAACAGGACATTTCTTACATTCTGAAGTTGTTAGCAGACACAAATAATACCATATGCGGCTCCACAAGGGATCAGTATTCTGGTTGAGAAGTGGGATAAAAATGCTTAAATGACATATTCATTTCCTCTTGGAGAAAGCAGCCAACTCCTGCTACCTTTTTCACCTGCCCGGAATTTTCAGAAGTGCCTTCTGAATAAGATTCCACAAGGGCAGAGTATGAAAGACAGACCACCCTTTCAAGAAGCCCAGTTTAGGAAGGGAGAGCTAGTGCAGATGTTCATACAACCATTGTGTGCACATGACCACACACACACACACTAATATCTAGAGAGGCAGTGCCCTGGGATGGGAAAGGGTCACACACAGACCCTGGTGCTGTGCCATCCACAAACTGGAAAGCAAGGAATTCTGCAGGACACAGACAACTGTTCACGGTTTAACAGGCCATCCGCAAGCACATTAGTGCACATGAAATACTTCTCCAGTTCAAAACAGATTCCTGAAAAATGCATGAGCCACTAAAACTAAAATTCATGAGCCTCTAAAAATTCACTGCCACAGGAAGTGGTGGCGGCTACAAGCATGGACGGCTTCAAAAGGGAATTAGATAAGCATCTGGAGCAGAGGTCCATCAGTGGGTATTAGCCACAAGGTATAGATAGGGACTCTGGGGCAAGGGATACTCTGTCTTCTTGGTGCTTGGGGGGGGGGTCAACAGTGGGAGGGCTTCTAATGTCCTCGCCCCACTGGTGGACCTCCTGATGGCACCTGGTATTTCTGGCCACTGTGTGATACAGAGTGTTGGACTGGATGGGCCTTTGGCCTGATCCAACATTGGCATCTCTTATGTTCTTATGTTCTTTAACCGCTACATATCGCTCCAAGGGGGCTTAAAAGGTACAAGAGTACAAATAAGATTAGCAAAGTAAAGCTATGAGTAGCACACGTGCATTCCAGAAGTTAATTCTCAGGACCACCTGAAGGAACAAACATTTCCCTCTGCTGCACATTGAAAGTGGCCCCCTGTCTTTTCCCCCCACAAAGAAAATGCACCACTTCTGCAATTCTTCTAGTCTGACGCAGCACCGCACATGTCATCACTGATGTCAACAGGACTGTCACACAATAAGCTTTTGTAATTTACAGCCCCCACAGGTGCTCAAAAGTCCACGGCACGCAACATCAGGAATTCCTACCTTTGCATTCAGGTTTGCTAAAATTAGGAGACATTTCACTTGGCTTCAGGTTTTCTTTGTTTCCGGCAGGAGAAGAATTCTGCCTCTGATCTTGAAGCCTGGAATCTTTAGCTAAGAAGAGAAGTCAACACACTATTAGTTGCATACAAAACAAGCAATCTATTTGACGTATAGAACTCCAGCGCATCAGAGAAGTACGACAAGGAAGCAGGGAGGAGAAACTTGAATATTTTCATGTGAAATCCTACAAGTGAATATATAATTATCCTACTCCGTTCCCACTTCTGGAAGAGAAAATGACATTCTGGGACAAGGGAGACTTCCAGCACAACAGAGTTATTCGCATGCCACATATTTTGTTAATAGGACCTGCAAATTAAATTAATTTTCAATCTTCCAAGAAGGCAATCTGATTTTTAAACAATAATACTATTTGATTTTTTGAGAGGTTTACAAAACAATAGGGGCTAAGAAAACAAGGCAGGTGCTAGAATTTGAATGCATGTATCATTGTTTCATGATGAAGGGGGGGGGGAGAAAGATTTCAATTATATTGTGTTACCACAGTAGTAGATTGTCGGCTATTAAAACAAAAAGACCTCCTGTGCAGCCATCCTATCATCTCAGTTTTTTCCCCTAATATGCACTGAACCTAGAGGGACTCTGTAGCTACAGGCTTTCAACCAAATGCACAACACAGTAAGAATATAAGCCATTTTTCTAGGAAATGTGATGTATTAGGATTGTCTATGCCTTTTTAATTGCACAGATATCTTACCCGCTTTCCACATTTCATCATTTCAGCATGAAAAACACTAAGATGTTGAAGTGTTAGAATTCTAGTCTGTCATTCAAAAGAAGCTTAGACTTAGTGGCAAAAAAAGAAAAATGACAAACAACCATTTCCTGGTCATTAAACATTTGCGACAACAGAATAGGGAAATACAATTTTTAGCAGCCATTCAGAAAATTACATGGATGCCCGCAGAGCCATCAGCGACCTCCCCAAAGGGTTCTGTACGAAGACAGAGAAAGCGGACTGCACAATGATGCGCAAACCCAAAGGCATAAAAATAAACGTGTGGGTGGATAATTGTTCCCCAAGCATTTCAACACAAAGGCAATTTTTAGATCACTGCATGTTTTTGAAATTCTAACTCAAGCTCGGAACAGGGTGAAATAATAGATTATTATTTTTTACCTTCACCAGACGGGGTATCTGCTTGATTGGATGCAGGACTGGCAGGGGTAGGAGAAGCAGCCGGGACAGGAGAGGCTACAGACTCTGCCGGAGTAGAGCCAGTTTGGGGAGAGGAGAGGGCTGGCCCAGAGGGCACACCTCCAATACTGCTTTGCCGTGGAGACCGAGGTCTGTGTGCTTTAGGAGATAACCTAGGAGCTGGGAACACCAAGGGGGAGGGGGGAAAGTTATTCTACCATAATACTATACAGCTGTTTGGCACTAATAAAACTGTCATCTAATACCATATTTTTTTACATGGAGTTTTAAGGAGGCCAGGCTGGCGACAATGAGGGCCAGGGCCTTCTTGGTGGCAGCTCCACTCTGGTGGAACGAGCTCCCAGAGATCAGGGCCCTGCGGGACCTTGTGCAGTTCCGCGGGACCTTGTGCAGTTCCGCGGGGCCTGCAAAACGGAGCTCTCCCGCCAGGCCTTTGGGAGCCGCCGCCACCGCTAACCACCACCATTAACAACTAACAACTGAAAGCTGACGGTGAGAGAGCCCTTGTCTCCCAGAACATTTAATGACAGTTGATCTTAGTCACCAGAAGGGGAGCTGCAAGAAGATCGAGGAACCAACAATAAGAAGAGTGGATTGTGTCATCACAGCCATCGGGAATTACCGTTTTTAGCACTTTACTGAGTTGTATCGTTTAAATGATTTTACAATTGTTTTAATTCAAAATTAGTTACGTTTTATTGTAAACTATGTACTGTTTTTATGTCAGCCGCCCAGAGCCGGCTTTGGCTGGGAGGGTGGGGTAAAAACCCAATAAATAAATAAATAAATAAATAAATAAATAAATATCTACACTGAGCTTATAAAATGGTTAAGAGAAGCCCACCAATGAAATTCTCAATTTCTGTGATATGGCACCTCTCTCCACCCTAGCAACAACTGTTTCATATGAAGTAAGGAACATGCCGACCACATGACCACGGAAACATCTTCGGACAGCGCTGGCTCTTCGGCTTTGAAACGGAGATGAGCACCGCAACCCTAGAGTCGGACTCGACTGGCTTTCGAGCAAGGGAAACCTTAAGGAACTCCAGCTCGCAGCCCAAAGAATCCCTCGTTTAAGTAACTGATTGCGCCGAAGCAGAAATTGTGGAGACTTTATTCATAGCCCAGCGAACATTCCGTTGCTCTCACAGCTAGCCATCCCCACTTGCACCACGGAGCTCTCCAGGAATCCAGCCTAGCAGTTCACACACATCTATAGCATGCAGCCAAGGACAGGTACGCAATACAGCTCCAAATGAAGGGGGGGGGGGAAGGGATATAGCTGCTGCCAGTGGGAAACATTCCACTGGATTTTCAACGGTCTGGAGAAAAAAATGTTGTTCCTTTAATTGAAGTTTAGCAGCCCAAATAGGGTTGGGGGGCAGCCAGGACTTCGATGGGAGACCACCAAGGAACCTGGAGTTGCTACGCAAAGGAAGGCAACGGCAAACCATCACTGCTCATCTCTTGCCTTGGAAGACCCCACAGGTGGGATCACCGTTGAGTTGGCTGCAACTCAGCAGCACCTTCTTCTTCTTCTTCTTTAATCGAGCCTTAATGGGATATTATTTACCTCCATGCTATGTTGCCCATTTCGACACACTGAGACTCTATTAAAGGCACAGGGCATGCTTCTCCAGGCCTGTTGGCAACCTTATTGAATATAGTGATCTTCCACCCCAGCAGCCGTGTCATGAGAAAAAAACAACCCACAATCCCAGGTTTGGGTAGCAACCAAGGCTCCCTCTAAGCTGTGGAGTCATGTGAGCAAAAATTATACTTTGTGAGCTACTGGCATTAAAGTTGTGAGGGAGCGATCTGGCTACTGCAAAGATTAATTTGCTCTGGAGCCATCTTTCCTGAGCTAAGGCAAAATTGTGTGAGCCGGAGGCTAAGAAACTGTGAGCTAGCTCACACTAACTCAGCTTAGAGGGAACACTGGTAGCAACCTATGCCACTTGGCTGCGTGGCACATGCCTCAGAGGTTCCCCACACTCTCTTGGCTAACTCAAATTAGAATAGGGTGTAACGAGGGGGGGGGGAGAGGGAAACCAGGACATTAAAAAAAAAAAAACAAGACTCCCAGTACGCGGCACAGAAAACCCAGCTGCCACTACGAAAGACCAAGAGACATTGCAGAACTGCGTCGATAAGAGGTTCTCCTCCCTCTCACCGGCAGAAAGTGCCAACCAATCAGGCTCCTGGCCTCATTCCTTTTTCCCATTCAACTTTGGCACAGTTTATATAATTATACAGAAATTTAAAGTAATTCAATCAATCAATCGAGCTGAGCTCTGTAGCTGGGATTCCCCCAGAGCTAAACATTTTCTGGGCTACGGCCATGGGTTTTTGAAGATTAGCTAGATACATATGACATTGCCGGCTTCTGCCACTGTATCCTTCAGACGAATGGCATGGCCCATACACTGAAAAGAGGGTTGGGGGGTACATCATTCCAGCCAAGGGGGCCATCTCCAGTGTTGCGATTCCTTTAAAAAAAATCCCCACAGGGAACAGACTCGCCTTAACATGAAGCAACCCTAGGGGACCATCTAGAGCAGCACTGGGTAGAGGGCAGCCCTTTCCTGTAGCAGCCAACAGGCATAACTTCATCCTTCCCAGAAGAGGGAAGCAGAGCAGAGAAAACAGAGGAGGGGGCAGAGAAGGTCTCTTTGGTGTTCAGCACCTCAGAGCCAGGGCTTGCCAGGTGCCCATTTATGATGGACAAACTTTCCGCAATTTTGGCCACCGGCCCACTGACACTCAGCTAGTCGACAGGCAGAAATGGGCCAGCCAAATGGGGGGCAGTGCTCGTCGTCCCAGTATGATGATGTCATTCCTGATGAGACATGGAAGAGCTAGCATTGTGCCCGGGGCAACGTTCTGGTACTTGCACCCAAATGCCACGGTTTCCAAGGAATTCGGGGGCGAGTGCCAGAGCATTGCTCTGGCGGTTCCAGATCACGCGGAATTGACATAGCTGCACATTTCTGACAGGGATGTAATCCAGAGGTGAAGACTGTCTGCCCAGACAGATGAGAGAAACAGTGCCCTCGCTGCTCTAAGTGATAATCTAGCTCTGCCACTCTTAATCGTCATCTGGTTTCTAGGCGGGTGAAATAAGGGAAAAGAATTAACCAACACACATTTGTTGTTGTTGTTCAGTCGCACACTCAAGTCAGACTCCTTGTGACCCCGTGGACCACATCACGCCAGGCCCGCCTGTCTTCCATCGTGCTCTGGAGTTTGCTCAATTTCATGTTCGTTGCATCGATGACACTGTCTAACCATCTCATCCTTTGCCGTCCCCGTCTTCTTTGACCTTCAATCTTTCCCAGCATCAGGGTCTTCTCCAGTGAGTGCTCCCCTCTCATGTGGTGGCCAAAGTATTTGAGCTTCAGCTTCGGCATCTGGCCTTCCAGGGAACAATCAGGGTTGATTTCTTTTAGGACTGACTGATTTGATCTCCTGGCAGTCCAAGGGACTCTCAAGAGTCTTCTCCAGCACCATAATTCGGAAGCATCTATTCTTCGGCGCTCGGCCTTCCTTATGGTCCAACTCTCACAGCCTTACATTACTACTTGGAATGCCATTGCTTTGACCATACTTTGACTCTACTTTTTATTATGCTGTCTGGGTTTTCCATCACTTTCCGCCCAAGGAGCAGGCGTCTTTTAATTTCATGGCTGCAGTGATCTTGGATACTGGGAACATGAATTCTGTCACTGCTTCCACAACTTCCCCTTCTGTTTGCCAAGGAGTGATGGGGCCGGATGTCATGATCTTCGTTTTTTTGATGCTGAGTTTCAAGCCGACTTTTGCGCTCTCCTCTTTTACCCTCAGCAAGAGGCTCTTTACCCACAATGTAATTTTCCTCAGAGGACTTGCGTCCTCAACCGTCACTGCCTAGGAATCTAACCCCAATCTCACCAAAATAAGCAAAAGGTCGCTTTCTGCAGGAAGCTGGGCCTTACTTACCTCCGCTGACGACTGACGACCACGTCCCGCCTGAAGGGCTGCCTCTTGTTGACGCAGGAGCAGCAGCTTCCCCGGGCACATTGTGAGAGACAAATTCTAAGCCACTTGAAATTGTACCCCTACCCGTAGAGACTCTGTGCCCTCGAGGGTGCCTTTGTGCCTTAGGAGACATCCGTGGAGGGCCTGGAAAAAGGAGCACACATGCACACACATACCCTAAACTGTGAATATCACACAAAAGCTTCCCCCCCCCCCAGTTAAACCCCATTGACAAAACAGTATCTAAATGCTACCTATATTTGATTTCTCATAACATTTTCTTCTTCTTTAATATGGGTCTTAGCAAGCAGAGGTCCACCAGTGGCTATTAGCTACAAGGTATAGATGGGAACTCTCAGTCTGGGGCAAGAGATGCTCTGTATTCTTGGTGCTTGGGGGGGGCGGCAACAGTGGGAGGGCTTCTAGTGTCCTGGCTCCCCTGCTGGACCTCCTGATGGCACTTGGGCTTTTTTGCCACTGTGTGACACAGAGTGTTGGACTGGATGGGCCATTGGCCTGATCCAACATTGGTTTCTCTTATGTTCTTATAGGAACTCTCATGTTGGGGCAGGTGATGCTCTGTATTCTTGGTGCTTGGGGGGGGGGGGCAACAGTGGGAGGGCTTCTAGTGTCCTGGCTCCACTGCTAAACCTCCTGATGGCACCTGGTATTTTTGGCCACTGTGTGACACAGAGTGTTGGACTAGATGGGCCATTGGCCTGATCCAACACTGGCTTCTCTTATGTTCTTATGTTCACTCTCAGTCCCTTAAAAACACAGAAGAAGACCTCATCTTAGCTTCTGTGGCCCACAGACTTTCAAAGAGTTCACAAAATTCTGATCTGTGTGTTTTGGGGTGGAAGATTCTAATCATTCCCGTGGAAGAAAAGTTGGGAAATGTGATGGTAAAAACGCAAAATTAAGGCAAAAACCAAAGAAGAAATTTCAATGTAGTGTATTTTCAACTCTTGCGATTTCTGAGTTTTTACACGGCAATTGTTTCAAGAGCTGTCTTAAGCATTACACATTTTCACAGTACTTTAAAGCAAGGAAATCACATCCCCCAAAAACATATTTTTGTATCTCCCATATTCATCAAAAACAATACTCATATTAGCTAGTTTCAGGTTCACAGCACAGGGTATCACTGTATATCATCCACAACCCCAGGACAGAATTGAAATTAATGACTCTACTGAACAGGCCGGGGAGAGTCACAATGACTTACAAACACAATTAAGCATCCTAACCAAGGCTCCCTCTAAGCTGTGGAGTCTTGTGAGCAAAAATTCTACTTTGTGAGCCACTGGCATGAAAGTTATGAGCGAGCGATTGGGCTGCTGCATAAATTAGTTGGCTCTGGAGCCATCCTTCCTGAGCGAAGACAGAAATGTGTGAGCTGGAGGCTAAAAAACTGTGAACTGGCTCACACTCACTCAGCTCACAGGGAACATTGATCCTAACTGTTCTCCCCTAACACAGCTGCCAGGAAGGAGAATGGGCTGTAATGGGCACAATCTGGAGGGCTCTGACTAATTTGTGCACCAAGAAGGAAGCAAGACGATGCAGACGCAGCACTCCCAGTTCCTCAGTGTCTCCTCCCCTGCCTTCCACAGAATGCAGAAATCCCCCCCCCCCCGGGCACCTTAACAATGGCTGTAATGTCAACCACTCTTATTATGCGTTTCATTTTGCCCTTCCTCTAGGACAGGGGTGGCCAAACTGTGGCTCGGGAGCCACATACGGCTCTTTCACACATATTGTGCGGCTCCCAGCAGAGCAGCTGGGGAAGCGAAGGGAAGGCATGCCTGCCTGCCTGCCTGCCTGCCTTCCATCCATTTGCTTTCTTTGTTTCTCTCTTTCATTCTTTCTTTCCACCTCTTTCATTCTTTCTTTCCACCTTTCTCTCTATTTCTCTCTCTCTTAGACAAATGAATATCATTAGCAAACAAACAAATATAATTGGACAAATAAATATCATAATCAATATCTGTTTTTACCCCGTCTGTTTTTATTTTTTTAGCAGTCCCATTTAATGTTAACAAAAGGCAAATTTGCATATTTCCCAGTAAAAACGCGTGTGTGATATTTGTTCGTGTCTTGCGGCTCTCGAACATCTGATGTTTATTCTGTGTGGCTCTCACATTGAGCAAGTTTGACCACCCCCTGCTCTAGGAGTTCAGAGCAACGCACATGATTCCCCCCCCCCTCCCCGATCCTCCCAGCATCTCTGTCAGACAGGTTATGGGTTGAGAGACAGGATACACCTGGCCCCGGATCACCCAGTAAGCTTCATGGGAATGGACAGGTAGACAGTAGAACTCCCTAGTCACAGTCCAGCACAAAAAGTACTACGTAACACTGTCTCTTAATTAATGCTCACTAAGAAACCAACTTCAAACCCTAGCTAAAAGCAAGGCCTGGTCATCTTTAACCAGTGTTCTGTCTAAGCTGAGTTAGTATGAGCGAGCTCACAGTTTTTTAGCCTCCGGCTCATACATTTTTGTCTTAGCTCAGGAAGGAAGGCTCCAGAGCAAACTAATTTATGCAGTAGCCAAATCGCTCACTTACAACTTTAATGCCGGTAGCTCACAAAGTAGAATTTTTGCTCACAAGACTCTACAGCTTAGAGGGAGCATTGACTTTAACCATGTGCAGTAATTCTTAATCATGGTTACGACCAGTGGGGTAAGGGATTACAATCAGTTAAGGGACTCCAAGTGTTCTGTCAGCGTAGACTCCATGCCATATCAAAGGACTGTGACGGGGAAATTTTTGAGGGTCCCAAAAAAACAAGCTTAACTTGTTTTTCGAAGCTTCGGGAAAGGGACTTGGGTCTGTCTGATTTCTGCAAAGTTTTCCCTTAAAATAAAAAGGTTAATTAGAAATAATCGTCTAAAACAAAAAGGATTTTTTAAATATAAAAAGCACATAAATTATATGTTCTATAATGAAGAGGAAACAATTCTGTAACTCTTAACTCACAGGAGAAGGTGGGGGAAGAACACAAAGATAAACAAAAACTCATGAACCAAAATTGTGGTATTTGTACCTTCTGAAGACATGCGTTTAGGCATAGTAGAGACAGGCGCTGGAGAGCCATGAGCAGAGGGGTGAGACGGGGGCCTGGAGGGCCGCCTTGTAGGGGTGGCTGCCCGAGGTGGAAGAGAGTTGGGAGCTGACTGGTAGCGAGAAGGTGGGCGAGAGGAAGGAGATGGGCAAGGCGATGGCCAGGAGGGAACACCTGACAGAACAAATGATATGAAGGAAAGCATAAAAACTAAAGAAAAAAATTATGGGGGGAAAAAAACAGGAGGGGGGGAAAAAACTAAAAATGACCCAAATGATTTCTCATACTTGTTTTAAACCCTTGGGGGACGTCTACAGGGCTTAGAACGACTGCAGCGTGATAGAAGTAGGATTCTGGGTTATTCTACCCTCTTTGGAGAAGAAAACGTAATTGATTTGATCACAATTGTCAACTGAGCTCCCCAATGGTTTAAATTCAGGATTTTAAAGCAGACAGCAAGCCCTGATCAGACCGCACAGGGCACCCTCTGACATGGCAGATGCTCTCTCAAGCAGAGCTGCACAGAATGTCAGTGCCAGCAGTGCCAACTTAAGCATTTAGTCCATATTTTTCTTAGCGGGCAAACCGTGTTTGCACTCTCCCATCTGGAACACACAACTGGACAATACAGGCTATATGGCAAATGGAGCCATTCAGATGCGGATAGCAAAGTGGCTATGTCACTAAAAACATAGTAAACACTTATCTACGCATTTCAAAAACCACAGAAACCCGTTTACAAGAAGGGCTAGGGCGACCTTCAGCATATGGCATTTGTGTTCACTGTGCTGACTGACTAATGGATTTGTTCATCATTTTGGAGAAAGAGGAAGTCAGGAAACAAGCTTCAATTTAGTCCAATTTGCCTGCGGATTATAGCAGCAGGTTCCCCTAGAGGGCATTATTTGCGAGCCCAAAATAGCTTCCCCTGTGGAAGTGCAATGTCCCTGATATTGCACATTATACTTAGCATACGGGAAGGGGAGCACCGCTGAGCCTCTGAATAGTGCTCCCTCATTGGAGATGGTGAGCAGCAGAGCTGAGAATGCCACACCTTGGATTTTAACTTACGGGCCCAAGCGTGTATGTGCTACCACTCAAAACTCCTATAAATGCCACTTACCGTAAACGATTGCACATTCTCCTCTACCCAGTCTCACACTTCATAAAGTTTTATTTTAAAAAATGTATATCCTTTACTATGCAATAAATAAATACTAATTGTTTCCCAGGACAAATCAAGCTGGCAGTAGCATTAACAAGGTGGTATCATCGGGTACAATACTTAAACCAATCATACCGGAGAGAAGATTGCTGGGCTATTTTTCTCCTTGTATCGGGTCCATTTACACTTTTGTGCCTAGCAGGGAGTGACAGAGAAATTCCCTGGCAACTTAGCCTGCTCCCATGCAGTAAGCATTCTCCATGTTGCTTTCATCACCACAGAGTGCAAACGGACACACACTAACAACGGAGCTTCCACACAGGAGTTTTCTGCACACTTTCCTCCGCCAGCCCCTGACAGCCGCAATTTCCCCTGCGTTCCCCCCCCCACACACACACACACACTCCACCACCAGAGGCCATTTTATAAAAATGGTAATTACGATAGCATTATATCATTCAATACTGGTGGCGCAGCAGAGGAAGAGGGCAGCTGCCAAGAGGGGGACCCTAGAAAAATGGTGCTGATGTGGGCACAATCTATGCAGGGCACGAAAACATGCACTGTTTCTTGCAAGTGTTACAAGTCTACCTAAGCCGCCACGGTTCTTACTCTTCAGAGTGATGGGATGCGTCACAATAGGTTACTTTGAAGAAGAGCCATCGCACTGCTCCCGTTGACAGCACGCATGCAAAACAGCTTGCCCTCTAAGGTCACAACGGATACTTGCCTCCATTGACTACTCTTTGGTCTGCTCCAGAACTAGAACTGTAGTCCGATGAGTGAGACCCGGACCTTGAAATGGGGGGCCCTGATCCCGATTGGCCCATCCTTGGGGAATTCTGCCTTCCAGGTGTCCAGGACAGGGTCTCTCTACTCCGTTGTCCAGGTGGAATGTACTTGGTCTCCCTGAAAGAGAGGGGAAATGCACAGGGCGTCGTTAGCCAAGAGCTATACCCTCTGCTCCATTATCCTTTGGCTCAAGACAATGGGCAGGGAAACTACTAAAATGCTCAGAGATGGCAGAACATGGCATCTTTTAACACAAGGCATCATCGCTGCAAACTGCACAGAGCAAACAATTTTACATTCATTATATTGCTTCATTACAGGAGAGCACACCACCCCTCGGCAGCCAAAAAAGGGCACTAAGAGATTTAAATGGCAAGTTTTGAAGGTTATAGAGAGCCGCTACCAACGACATTAACTGGGATAAGGCCCTTATGAAAACAGCAACTGCCTGCGGTGTCAATAGTAACATACTCTGGCCACGCTTTTGCTATATCTATTACATCATGGCCATAGCTACCACCACTAGCACTTTAACGGCTCTTAATTGTATTTGATTTGCTATTTGTAATGAGTATAAATTTTGAGATAATTTGTATGTAATGAATTGTTGTTTTATTGTTTTTTAACTTTTTGTGTGAGCCGTCCTGAGCCTGCTATGGAGGGAAGAGCGGGATACAAATGGAAATAAATAAATAAATAGGTAAAAGGTATTGTGGAGCAGCAGGAGGGAATACTCTTAAGAACCATATTAGCTGGCCGCTATAGTAGAACACGTAAGGAGCAACGCTTTTGTATCTGTGGCTCTTCTGTTATTGAGGATCTTCCCCGTTATATCCTTAAATGCTCAATGTATACGCAACCTAGGTTAAAATTTCTCTCCGGTATTTTATCAGACTTAAGCTTTTATTCAGACTTCTGAGAAGATTATTTTTGTTAGCTGATTCCAATGCCAATATATTCTATAGAATGGCTCTATTTGCCTTGGCTGCAAAGAAAATACGGGCCAACGCTGTTCTTATAGGAACTAGTTAATATTGATCTTAGTGGGTACATTTTGATTCAATTGCTTATAAACTTCGGTTTTATGGTTTTATAATATCTTGGATTTTACTCAATTTTGTGCCATTATTCATGTTTACAGTATTCCTCTCTGCTGTTATCTTTGGTTTGTAATGGCCTATGGCTAAATACAATAAATTTTAATTCTCTTAAGAACAGACCACCACAATCTAAAGCATCACGTCAGACCACGTTAAGGTCAGATCACATTAACTCATAGTTAGATGGCAACTGATCACTATTCAGATACGTGACAAAGCAAAACCAAAAGGAATATCTGGACATTGTAGAAAAACACTCTAGTAATTTTAAATGCAGTGATATTTTTTTTTATCAATGACCATCATAGTTCAATGGAGAAACTTGTCTTGTAACACAGGAGGCCAGTCCTCTGACCGGATTCAAACTGAAGATGACCAAATGCCCCAAATACACAACTCCGTGAGTTCACAGACAGAAACCTTTTCATAGAAAAAGCTTAGGCAGGTAAGCAACTTCTGCACTTTGAGTCCCAGACAGCAAAGAAATTAGTCAAGCTGTTGGGATTTAGCTCAGCAAAACCCAAAATGTTTCTCAAACATTAACGTCCATTGGGGCAACGATCCTCAGATACCTGCTTGTCACACTATGGCCCTCTCGCTCATTCGCGTTTCTCTGGACAGCTGTGTATTTTTCTTCCTCGGACCGGTCATCGTTTTCCAGAGCAGCTCTAGCTTTGTATTGAGCACTTGATTCAATTTCTTCTGCTAACTGCGTTGCTCTGGCTTCCCGCTTTAAAAACTCTTCTGAGTTATCCCTTTCTAAGGGCACCCTAAAAGGAGGAAAGGAGAAGACGACCAAAAGATTGATTTCAAGGCATATGGAAGAAAAAACTTTATTATGGGGTGATTTTCACACATATTTTTGGAAAGTCCTGCTCATAATGACCTGTCTACAAAGGAATTCCTGTACAATGCAGAAGATTTCGGTATTCTGGAATGCACACTCAGCTCAAGAAAGGCACCTGGCAGAGCTTCAGGGGCCACATCTCGAATGTCCTGCAGAGGTATGTCTTTAGGCACACCCAATGTGTCCTAACATCTTTGCATTACAGGAGAAGACCAGCCATGATTCACAGCTGTGTCTCAGAGAGGTGTTCCCATACAGGATTTCAATAATCAAAACAGGGGCCTTATCTCAAAGATCTACTCACTACTACTCCAAAACTCTTGTACTAAGTCTTTGCCTTACCAAGCAGCTTGGCAGAGAGATTGTACAGAAATTCTTACTAATGAACTCTGGAATAGATTACGGAACTCTACTAGTTTCACTACTAAAACCATAGCAGTGTGTTTCCAAAATCTGAAGGTAATGACTAGATGGTATGCAACACCTCATAAACTCTCTCATATATCACCTGCGAAATCCCCTCGGTGTTGAAAAGAATGCCAACAAATAGGAGATTTTGCCCACTGCTGGTGGCGTTGTGTAAAAATTAAGAAATTTTGGATGGAAATATTAGATATCATTCAGGCTGTTACCTCTGTACAAATCCCATTTTTACCGGAGATTTTATTCTTAAATGCTTGGCCGCAGGAATTAACTGCTAGATCACACAGAGATACCATTGAAGTTATGTTGGACACTGCCAAAACAGCAATAGCATCTTATTGGAAGGATACTAAAGCACCAAATGTGAAGGTATGGTTCCGGAAATTATGGAATCACTATCTAATGGATGCAGTCACAAACAAACTGAACTATATGTCTCAAAGCTCAAACCAGGATAAGTTTACAGGAAAATGGTATCGTGCTTGACTGTCTATCTAAACAGCAATATATCTCTTCTGAATGGACCCAATTCCATAAATGGATCTGATATTTAGATTCTTGATTTGTGACAATTATTTTTACAATTTGTATTTTTATTTGCATTTACTTATTTATATATTTATTTACTTAATGATTTAATTAAGTTATACATAATACATGCCGTGCTTAACTTGTTGCAGTACGTTATTATTTGCTGACAAGTTGGAGTGTTAGTAATATGTTTCTGAAGTTGTAAGTTTAACGCTCTATCAATCTAGTTCTGTATATATTTATTGTTGATTCGGACTACACAATTTGTTACAATTATTATTCCAAAGTCTTGTTCTACATGTATGTAATTGTTCAATTCAATAAAATCTTTAAAATGTAAAAAAAAGAGAGAGAGAGATGTTCCTATGCCATTACTGATGGAACACACTTTAAATGACAACTGTGTATACTATTGGGGCAGTTAGATACCTACAATGCACTTAATCTGGTCCGCAATACCCAGCAGTTAGCAGCTGTCTGCCTAGTTACTTCTGCTGCTTTAAGTAAAATAGGCCAAATCTCTCTCTCCCCTTCTCTCTCTCTCTCTCTCTCTCTCTCTCTTTCTCTCTCTCTCTCTGTGCTGGAATAAGGTAGACTGCATTATTTCCAGCTATGGATGGGAGAGGCCATCTTTGAATGCTCACCCATACACAAATTCCCTGCAGGGGTTGTTGTTTTTTTTAAAAAAAATCTCATTATGGAAAAGTTTCTATCCTAGCCCATTTGATGCTGTGTCAGTCAAAATATTGATACACACACTGCTGTTAAGGACACACTCATCCCCTCCATTGTTCTCTATGGTGGGGGAAAAGTAACTTTTTTAGCACCATAGAGGAGGGGATGGGGGCAACCTGTTTGGGGGCCCATAGAATTGGACCCCCTGGTCCAATGTTCTTGAAACTTGGTGTGTATCTTGGGGAGAGGCTCCAGCAGCTACCCTGTGAGTTTGGGGCCTCTCCCTCCCCTCCAGCCCCCAGAATATACCCCATGTTTTCACCATTGATTTCAATGGCCCATAGGATTGGCGGCAATTTGGCGGCAAGCCGATTCAGACCAGAGAAACTGAATCGGCCCGCAGCAGCCTGAAAGGGGCCAGAATGCGCCATTTTCAGGGGTGCATTCAGTTCAGATGAACCACTGCACGGGCAAGATGAGCCAGAAGCAACCAGCGTAAAATACAAAAGCTACTTATTGCAACTTACGTATATGAAGATAAACTGCTGTCATAAGTCGACACTACGCCGTAGTTTTCTTCGTTGTATCGAAACATGTCATTGGGATCCCATCCATTAGACTACAGGGGGAAAAGCTTGGGTCTCAAAATGGCACAAACGCAGCACGTTTCCTCAAGTTTAAAGAAGTGTCTTTGTACTTTGTGATCAGAAGCTGCAAATACTGGACATTGTTGAACAGAAGAGCCGTTTTCTACTAAGCACTGATGCGCCCCAGCTACAGCCATAACTAAGAGAGGATTCGCCACTGTAAACACAACAACTGTTTGCCTTATCGTGGCTAGTGGCAGGCAAAATCCCACATGGGTGGTTACCTGAGACTGTAGCATTTGACATAGGAATAGATGGATTTAAAATTCCTGCCCAGTTTAGGAGTGACAAGAGTGGCAGAGTTCTTATGGGGTGCAAACATTATGGAGAGCTAATCCCTCAGAAGGTCCAAAATTGTAACTTTCTCAAATTTGGAGAAGGCTTCATTACCGGAGCCACACTTTTTCTTTTCACAGGTTCCTTCATTTTAAAGCATAAGTTCAACACAGTCCATTTTTACCCAGTTTACTCTTTCCTGAATACATTCTGTGTTGACTTAAAACAAAAGTTCCTTACAAGTGAAATTATGACAAAGACAGAAAATGCAATCCTAGTCAAGTGTGTGTGCGTGTGTTTGGGAGGGGATCCTCTGGAACAACTTTTCAGGGACAGTAGGGGTAAAGAACAAACATGGCATTTTACCTGGACATTTCTGCTCCAAATTCCACCCACCCCACCAGTGTAAGGTGTGATGTACTTACAACATCGGTTTCTAATGCTTCAAGGTCCTCTGCAGTGGAAGCTTCTCCACCATCCCAAGGTTCAAGATCCTTCTCTTTGTGCTCACCATTCACTTTAGCACTGATTGCAGAATCTGTAAAAGCATCTACAGTTGGAAAAAATGACAGAAAGAAAGGGCTGTTAAGAAATGCGAATCTAGTTATCTACTGAAGCTCTCCTTCTTAGGTAGGTTCTCCTTTTGCTTAATTTGAGAGTCAGTCAGTGTGACACCTCTCATTCCCGTGTCCAGATAAGACCTTTCCTTTGTTCTTGGCTTTTTAACACCATGCAGGAGGTTAACCAGCTTGGGTTTGGGGACAGTTAATACTGCCTTCAGGTGAGTCTGACCAACTGGAAGTAGATGGCTAGAGCAGGAAGCTTTGGCTCTAGGGAGCTCATACCCCCCATCTTGTTTGTCTTGAGGGTGCCAGTGGGCTTGAGTTTTGCTGTTCTACCACACACAGCTACTACCCACTGAAACTCTCCTGAAGGAGACAGTCATGAGCAATGCTCCCTCTAAGCTGTGGAGTCATGTGAGCAAAAATTCCACTGCATAAATGAGTTTGCTCCGGAGCCATCCTTCCTGAGCTGAGACAAAAATGTGTGAGCTGGAGGCTAAAAAACTGTGAGCTAGCTCACACTGACTCAGCTTAGAGGGAACACTGGTCATGAGACCCCCTTCGTGAAGCAGCTATCCCTGGACCCAAACGCGCCCAACAATGATGAGCTGGTGTCTACTAACCCTTATTGGGATGGAGTCCTCAAGCGGCTGGTGGTCGTGGTGGCCTTGCACTGCCAGCTTCCTTGGATGAAACCATTTCTCTGGGCCCCTTTCAGGCTGGTTTCTGACCTGTTTTGTGACTGAAACTGCCTTGAGTGCAGTGCTCCCTCTAAGCTGAGTTAGTGTGAGCTAGCTCACAGGTTTTTAGCCTCCGGCTCACACATTTTTTGTCTTAGCCCAGGAAGGACGGCTCCAAAGCAAACTGATTTATGGCAGCAGCCAAATCGCTTGCTCACAACTTTAATGCCGGTTGTTCAGAGTAGAATTTTTGCTCACAGGACTCCACAGCTTAGAGGGAACATTGCTTGAGTGCCCAGAGTACTGACATTTGCCAAAGGAAATGCCATGACCCTGTTGATTCTAATTCTTTGGGATCTTTCAGCATTTTCCAGTACCATTAACCATGGTACATTTCTGGATAGATTGGCTGGCATGGAATGGGGTTGGCCAGAATGGATACTGGCTGATGATTCATAGAATCACAGAGTTGGAAGGGGCCATACAGAACATCTAGTCCAAACCCCTGCCCAATGCAGGACCAGCCTAAAGCATCTCCTCTCTGGCCCAGCAGACCAGTACCAGAAGGTCCTGCTGGACTACTCAATCCCCCTGGTGCTAGTACTATGGAGTGCTGCAGGGGTCCCACCTCTCTCACATAACCCTTGCAACACTGCAGGACATTCTAGGGCGTGCTCTAGGGCACCATCCAAGCCTTTTCCATGTTAGAGTTGCCTTGACTGATCTAAGGCTGTGCCCTAAAGCACAATCACGCTTCCCTGAAGCCCTTTATGGCCAGGGACCTACATACCTGAGGGGCCACCTTTCCCCACATGTATCCCAGAGAGCACTGAGATCAGGGGCCCAGGATCGGCTGGCCCTCCCAAGTCTCAAGGAGGCCAGGCTAGCAACAACCAGGGCCAGGGCTTTTTCGGTGGCCGCTCCATTCTGGTGGAATGAGCTCCTAGAAGAGATCAGGGCCCTGCGGGCCCTTCGGCGGTTCCGCAGGGCCTGTAAAACGGAGCTCTCCCGCCAGGCTTTCGGAGCCGCTGCCACCACTAAGTACTGACAGCTTGAGACAGGAGAGCCCTGTCGCCCTCTGGGATTTCTAACTACAGCCTGAGCCAGCCATCTAAGACGACCTAAGAAGACCAAAGAGCTGACTGCGGAGAGAGAAAATTGTGTAACAACTACCGCTGTGAAATTACTGAAATTACTGATACTAGCACTTCATTATATTTATGGCTTACATGCTTTTAGAATTGCTTAATTGTTTAATTGTTGTTGATGATCTATTTTATGTGTACTGTAAAACTTTAGGTTGTTTTATGTAAGCCGCCCTGAGCCAGCCTCGGCCAAGAGGGTGGTGTAGAAATTTATCAAATCAAATCAACTACTGTTGACCTTCTCTTGGAAGAGCCCCTTATACTTCTGAAGAGTTCCATGGCTCCCTGGCAAGCTACTGTACTACAGCACGATGGAGCTTCCAAACCCACTACTTCTTCTTACACAGCATTTACACTATGCTAGAAGGAAAATGACAGTTATCTTAGAAGCAATGTGCAAACGATACCGGCCTGCTAAGGATTACAAGATAACATTTGTAGAACACTTTGGACACAGAAAGTGCTCTACAAATGTTAAGTACTGTTATTAAGTCTGTGAAAGGACCTTAAAGGACACCTGAACTCCAGGTTTCACACATGTATAATCTCTCATAAGAGAGTCCTGTGGTACCAAGAATAATCCATACTCTCTCTTTCGGTGGGAGCTTGAAACAAAACCCCACATCTAGTAACGCCTGTAAGAAAATAATGTACCCAGATCTTATTCGAAAAGATCCTACTTTCAGCTCACAAACAATCTGGGAAACAGACATACAAGTTTCTCTGACGGCCAAATAATCGAACTTCCGCAGAAGAGATAATGTTTTTGTCTGTGCTATAAATCAGTGTACGCGTAAAAGCTGTCACTCAAGTGCTGAAGGAGTCAGAGCTTTCATGTCCTGTTAATTGATTCTTCAAGTGGAAACCAACTATAAAGAAGACCAAATGGATCTGCATCCCAGCTTTCTTCCTGAGAACTACCTGAACCACCAATGTTTCCACTGAAAATACACGAAAGAAAATTTAGCAGTGATTTGAAAATAAAAAAGGCACCTCTAAACAACACATGCAAGATAGAGATTCAGGTATTTTGCATTAAAAGACCCAAGGGTGGGGGTGGGGAGAGAGAATAAAACGATCACCCGTCAGGTGCCATTCTCAAATCACTCAAATGATTGGAAGCCCCACTTGGCCCAGGAACACCCACCCAAAGAATGGAATAAGTCTTCTCAACACCTAGTTTGTAGTGCAGGGGCATTCCAAGATGTTAAGGGGTAAACTCAGGGGTCATTCCCTGCAGGAGCGCACGGAGCGGAGCTCCGGCAGTAAAGAGCCCAGGGGGCGGGCACATGCAACAAGCCCCGCCCCCTGCTCCCAGCAGCCCTCAGTCAGAGCAAGAAGCAGCCAGGTAAGCTGCAGAGCTCCCCCCCCCCCCGCCCCCCGGTCCAACACAGTCCAGTGGCACCTTTAAGATCATCCAGTAGAGCCTGGAGCAGTGGGTGTCGCCTTCTGACACACTTGCGGTGATGCCAGGGGGTGTGGCATATGCAAATAAATTATGCTAATGAGTCATGCTAATGAGCTCCTGCACCTCTTTTTCTACGAAATGACCCCTGGGTAAACTAATTCATGTTAAGTGATTGTGAGAATGTACCTTGAGATCTAAGGATAGACAGAACGCCAAAGCACAAACTACCGCCGGAAGGATGAAGGTAAATATTACCATCAGAAATGACCTGCTGAAAAGAGCCAGGCTGAAGCAGAGGGTGGCTCAACCAAAATAACAACTGGGTATCCTCTCATTACTTATATGGCAGAGGCTGAAGTGATACCAAAAAACCCTCTGTATGGATCGCTGATCTACTTTTGATCCTAATCTGAACAATACATTTCGTCATTTTGACATTTCCACCAAAACAGTATTGAAGACTGCCTATTTAATAAAATTAAAATTCAGAAACTAAAGAGTCAGACCTAACCCTTAGACAACTTTGGAATTGCTATATGGTTTTAGACTTAATTTTATCTGTACTATACTTTATCTACTCTACTGTACTGTACTTTGTATTACATGCTCAAAATAACTCTAGAATAGTGAACTGAATGGCAGGTTATATATATATATATATATATATATATGTCTTAAATATATGTGATACAAATGTAAAATGTTAAAATTTTTATTGCTATGTTTTTTTTAACAATAAAAAATTATTTAAAAAATAAAAAATAAAATAACAACTACTGCTCTAGGATCACTACCCCCTTCACTAGGACAACTGTTGTGCAAGCTCATTCTCCCCCTTATGGGGACGCAGCATGCATCTGCCTCCTTCAGATGGGGCCCAAAGGGGTAATCTACTCACACTCCCCCTTACACCTTTTGGGGGGCATATAAAAGAGATCCCAGTCTCCTGGCTACTCTATGGATTTACGGCAATTTTCTTGTGACTCTGGGGCGGGGATGGGGGGGAAGAAGAACAGCTGAAGTTTGTGCAAGGGCCAGATCCACTCCCAAAAGAGAAGCTCAGTAAAATACCCCAGTACTGAATCACCAATTTGCAGCATGCATGATTTTCTAGTGCCAAAAAGCTGCAACTGAAAATTACAAATACATCCATTACATACTACAAGAGTTTTGCTGGTGTTTTTTTTTTTACAGAGCATTATGCTAAGTCAAGGTGCAGAAAGAGAAGACTGCCAAGTCAATTACCTGTTTCTGAAGGAACTACAACAAACATGGGAAGAGAAAGAAAGTAAAATTAAGTCAGGTTGTAATGCAGGTGCAAATTCAGGTGCTTTGTGCACACAGCCACATTGCATTCTCTTTCACGTCTATTGTGACTTCTATACCTTCCATGCTCCAAAGACTGACATCCATGACAACATCCTTACCCTCTTTCAGTCAGTACTGCCAAACCACAAGCACACTAGACACCACCAAAATTTGAAAGCTGCTGAAGAAAGCAAACAGCAGCAGAGGCAGCTATCTTTGCTGTATGGCTAAAATTCTAGAACACTGAGAAGTAAATACTTTAACCCAGTCACAGCAGATGTTTTCCCCAATGCCAGAGCCAGTTAGACCAAACATGAGCCATGATTGTGCCACAAATCCCAGAATCCACCACACTCACCAAATACTACAAGGCCTGAAAGATCCCAGGAGCTCTTAATTTAATGAGTGGCGCTTAGCTATTTCCATATTGGACTGGAAACTCAGGGCTTAACAATGGTCCTGGAATACAACTTTATATCGTGAGTGAATGGCCTTTCCCACTTATCAGAACTGATCCATTAGGACAGAAGGGATTCAGAGTGCCAGGGGATGACTGTTCATAAGTAGAACAACCTTCTTCCTCATTCCCTATTTTCAGTGCACAGAAGAGTCGGCTGACCTGCACTTCCTGTGCTCAGAAACCCTCCAGGGCTGTAATGCCAGACTTCAGCTCTTCCCCCGACCCATGCAAACACAAACTCCTCTACAACTTCAGGAATCCCTTTGTTGTTTGATGGAGCTTCCTGTTAAACCAGTCTAAGAAAGCCTCAGATGTCACCTAGAAGGCACAGATCTCTCTCTCTCCCTCTCTCACACACACATCTCTCTACCTTGTTTGATTACAGCTTGGAGAGACCCACCAGGTAAACTAATTTTAGCAAGCATTGATTGCTCTCAACTCTAGAACTTGGGCTTTATTTGAAAGACAACACTGGCAGCCTAACCCAAGTAACCCAAGTGTATCAAGCAGCACTGGATCCCTGTCAAAAGAAAAACTAGGAGAACAAAAAGTCCCTCTCTTTTCAAATACTTAATATGCTAACATTTATTTCTCATAAGTGAACGGCTTGTATGATCCTGACATCAGAACATACAAGAGCTTCTCACTGCTCAGAGTCCCAGGGCATTTAAAGCATTTACCGCTTTTTTGAGAACACCATTTTATTCACCTACTGAACTTCCTGCTCCTTTTATGCCTTATAAATCCAGTTCGGCTTTGATCTCAAACTAGTTGAACTTCCTCGCCAATACCTTACTATTTCCACTTTCTAAGGAAGTCCTCAACAAAAAAAAAGGCTGAAAATATTTAATTTTGTGAACCTGAAGGAAGCTGTGACCAGGAGCTCACAAGTCCAGATTAAGTTTAAAATAGCTACCACCACCCCACTGTATATCTCCATAATGTCATTCCACAGTGTGTGTAGGGCTACAGCTATGTGTTCAATATACTGTAGCGGGCACACTAAATCCCCCCCCCTTCAGCCCTCAACAATTATGAAGCACATAATGTTTTCTTCCGATATTGAAGAAGGTGGCATGACAGTAACAGTGCAGTCCTATGCAGGGTTACACCGGTCTAAATCCATTGTAATCGAAGGGCTTAGAGTGGATTACCTCTGCAAAGGATTGCACTGTAAGGCTGTGATCACACACACAAAATAATCCATTTTCAATCCACTTTCAGTGCACTTTCCAACTGGATTTTCTGTGTGAACTGGCAAAATCCAGTTGGAAAGTGGATTGAAAGTGTGTGTGACCACAGGTTAAAGGTTCCAAGTGGCTGCATTCTTTTGGTAAGCTCCAAAGACTGTTTGTTTCAAATGGGGATCTCTGGTAGAATCCATACTGCAGTGCCAAATCACATGCTTTCTACGTATAAGGCCTTCCCTGGTTTCTCCAG